>NC_050573.1:97840076-98186314 GCF_011100635.1 Trichosurus vulpecula | reverse complement strand
CTTAAGGTTATGCAGCTGTCAAGTGACAGAGCCACGATTAAACCCAGATTTCCTGGCTCTAGTCCCAGAACTCTTTTTACAACGCCACCTCCTTTTATGATCTTCATATGAATGGATTTCGTCCTGAGTCCACAGGCCTGTCAAATAGTTTCCACCTGGGACCCAAAGAATTAATCCTGTGTTATTGGAGGCTATTAGATGGCATCCATGGTTGAGGATCCATGGTTTCATCAATGTGGCTACTCCCTATGCCAATAAAGATCCCAACCCTTCTTTGACGTATTATACAGTCTTACAAAGTAACTTGTCACTCCAAAATTCATTACTGTCTGATTAACCTGGAGATATTTCTGTTAGTGATTTTTTTAAAAAAATGCCTTCAGAGGAAAGTCAGTAGATTAGTCAGGAGACATGAGTTTTCTGTATTGAGTAATGTGGTTGGAAAGGGAATCTCAGATAAGAAAAAAGCAGAGTGGGGTAGGGACAGAGGTCCTTATGGTAGAGGTGATCAAAATAAGTTTAGATAAAACATTCATTTGTTATGCTGTCCTTTCTGGCTGAACATCAGTTTTGTGTGGTCTTTTTTCCTACTCTTTTTGAAAAGGTGGCATTTGATGAAATGAAATAGTTGTTAATTCACAACTTAATAGTGTGGCCATAGGCTAATAACTTCACCTCTTAGAGACTCAATTTCCTTATCAGTAAAATGGGAATGAAAATGGTTTCATGGCCTATTTCCTAGGGTTGTTATGAGAACCAAGTGGAACAATAGATGTGAAGTGCCCTGTAAACTGAAAATTTCATGAATAATAGCACTTAGATGGATCCATAAGATTTAAAAAATGGCTTGTTCCAGAAAAAAAAAAAACATCTGTTTTAGAAAGCAGGAAGCTGAAATTTAGAAATGCTAAATGAATTGCAAAAGCTTATAGACCCAGTCACTTTCTGGGAAGGAATTCAAACTCAAGAGGTCCAGCATTGTTTCTATTACACTCTGCTGCCTCTTTGAAGCGTTAGGCAGTGTTGTGGTGGATGGCGGTCATCTAGATAGATCTCCTTACACACACTCCAATGACACCTCCTTCATGAAGCCCACCCTTCTTCCACCTATTATGAAAATCTCCTCCTTGGGACTTACATAGACCTTCAGTTTGTGTTTCTCTAACGTACTCATGCTATACATAGGCTAATGAAGCTAGATTTGGAAGAGAGCTAAGAAGTCTAACCTCCCCATTTTATAGATGAAAACACTGAGACTCACAAAGGTCAAGTGATTTGTCTATTGTCACATGGACCATGCTTTTATTAAATATTAGCAACATTTATTATTGTTAAGTATTAAATTCAGATATTAAATATTAGAGGTGAATTTGAACCTAGGCCTTCTGAATCCAGCATCACTACCCTTTCCACTAATAATAATAGCTAACATTTATATAGTGCTTACTATGGGCAAGGCACTGTGCTAAGTACTTTAGAATTATTATTTCATTTGACCCTAACAAGAACCCTGGGAAGTAGGTGTTATTATTACCTCTATTTTGTAGATAAAAAAAATTCAAACAGGGTTAGGTGACTTGTCCAAGGTCACACATTTAGTAAGTGTCTGAGGCTGGATTTGAATTCAGGTCTTACCTCCAGCCTGGCACTCTATCCACTGAACCAGGGCCACCTTGAGGCCACATGTGGCCTTCTAGATCCTTGGGTGTGGCCTTTTGACTGAGTCCAAGTTTGACAAAACAAATCCTTTTATTAAGGGGATTTGTTCTGTGAAGTTTGGATTCAGTCAAAGGGCCGCACTTGAGGACCTAGGGCCTCAAGGTTGTAGGTTTCCCACTCCTGCCTGAACCATCTAGCCGCCTCTATTTTATCATGTATTTTGGTTATTTGTGTTTGTATGTTACTTCTTTATTACTGTGTGCTGCATGAGAGCAGACTCCACATCACATCTAAACTTTGTACTTCTGTCAGAGTACAGCACAGTGCTCTGCTACAGGTAGGGGCTTCATGAATGTTTATTGAATGGATAAACGAATGTACAAATTGACCATCTTCATTATGGAATAGGTGGGGAAAAGGAGAAGATAATACTCCACTTCCTTGATACCTCCATCCCTACCCCTCTCTGCTTTTTTCTAATCTGGGAGAGATTTCCTTTCTAACCACATTACTCAATTCAGAAAACTCATCTCTCCCGACTAATCTACTAACTTTTCTCTTGACGACATTTTTTAAAAAAATCACTAATAGAAATATCTCCAGATTAATCAGACAGTAAAGAATTTTGGAGTGACGAGTTACTTTGGAAGACTGTATAACAGGTCAAAGAAGTGCTGGGATCTTTATTGACAGAGGGAGTAGTCACGTTGATGAAACCATGGAACCTCAAAATATTGATATAAGAGGCTAGCTAGCAAGGCAGGAAAATTAATAGCAGTGACCCTTGGACCCCCTCCAAACATGTCATTTCTGATGGCTTTAAAGGAACTATAATTTTTATATGTCTGGATATTTACAATAAATTGAACAAAGACAAGTTTGTGAAATTATAAAGTGACTTCCTCATGGTATATTTAGCTTACTTATAGAATTTTATAGAAACAGAAATATAATATATAATAGATATTACATATATATAAATTATCATAAACTATATACTACTAATAATAACAATCTAGAATATTAGACAAAATCAAATAAGACACAGATTTAAATTGGGATAAATGTAAAGACTTACCCTTGGGTTCAAAAAATCAATGACACAAACCCAACAAAGGGTGGGCAAAGCTAGAAGAGTTTGTTTTAAAAAGCTCTTGGGATAATCACTGGCCATATATCCTAAGGAGGTTACTGGCATAATTAAAAGTCTTAAGTATAATATAATATTCATTCATCTTTCTGTGCTAGCAAAAAATGAAAACAAAATATTGGGAAGTAGCTGGAAAAAAATATGGCACATAAATCAAACAGGATATTATTGTTTCTTAAGAAATCATGAATATGAGACATTCAGAGAAACTTACAGGGATTTACATAGAGTGATAAAGTATGAAGAAGAAAGAATTAGGAGAACAAATATTCAGTTACTATAATAATGTAAATAATGTAATATATGCATAATTTTAAAATGTATGAATATAAAATATGTATAATAATGTAAATACTGCTTTTAGGGGAAATGTCATATAGGGAGTAGAGAGTGGGCCTCCAAGTCAATAAAACATGCATTCAAGTAGTGTTTCTGACCCATCCTGGCTATGGAACGCTGGAAAAGTCAATGTATTTCTCATGGCAACAGGTACCTCTTTCTAAGATTATCAGTGGGAAGAGAAGTGCTAATATGGATTAGCAAAGGAAGTTTCTATTTCTTTTGATATGTGTCACCAGTAGGTGAAGGGGCAGTGCCACCTTGTTTTAAGGGATGCATCATTTTTACAGAAATAAGTCCATTCTTTTTAACAGAATGTTGCCTCCCCAGTTCAGTCACAGGACTCATTGGAGCCTACTTGACCTGGCAGGAGATAAATGGGGAGGGACCAACTAATTTACCTCCCAATTCCAAATTGCTAGAAGGGCTGATACATTTGACAGAGTGCTAGGCCTAGGATCTGGAAAACATATTCATGAGTTTAAATCTGGCTTCAAACACTAACTAGCTGTGCGACTCTGGGCAATTCACTTAATCCTGTTTTTGTCAGTTTTGTCATCTGTAAAACGAATTGGAGAAAGAAATGACCAACCACTCCAGTATCTTTGCCAAGAAAACCCCAACGAAGGTCATCAAGAGTCAGATGTGACTGAAATTACTCAACAAATACAACATTAGCAAAGAAGGTAACTAGGTATAACCTGATAATTACTTCACCAAGCATGGCTAAATATGGAGTTTGTTAATATAAGGTCCCTAGTGACTGAGTTCCTACCTGGCTCTCCTATTGAGTCAAATCAAAAGGCTTTTATTAAGCTCTCACTATGTGGCAGGCACAGTGCTAAGGCCTACAAATCAAGCAAAAAGAAACAGTCTCTGGCTTGAAGGAACTTTCATTACAATGAAGGAAGGTCACACTCAAAAAAGTGCTGAAAAATAGAGCTGGCCCTTGGTGTATGTCCCAACATGGTATCTTAGTCTTCCATGGGGACTTACCTCTGATTTCCAGACCTCCATTACAGGGCCTTTTATACTTCTTGTCAGGCCTTCTGTTCATGGAACCTGACTCTAAAAATTCTCATGGCTATGGTGCTTCCATTGAACACTTGCTTCAGACCTCCTAGACCTCTATGAGGATTCTTGCCCTTGTGTGTCTGTTATTCAAATGATTGCAGTTGTTTTTGTCCCATGTTCAGATGGTTAGCTTCTTCTGGACTGTGAAGGTCTACCTGGGCTCCTGGTCCTGAACTTCCCTGGTACAGGTTATTTTGATGATTACCACTGCTCTCTGAACTATGGTTCTGATACTAGAGAATCATGACTGTGCTTAAAAAAAAGATATTGATTGACACTAATCCTTATCCTCTTCCCCTGACCCCTTGCCTTAGCATTCAACTCAATTTTATTTTATATGCCATCCCATAGAATTTTAGAGTTGGAAGTAATCACAGCTAGAGATCAGCTAGCCCTCCTCATCTGTGCCTGAATCTCCTCTACACCATCCCTTACTCAAGATTCCATCTCAGGCTGAACATTTTGGTTAACCAGGAGCTACGGTGTAGTAGAAAGAACAATGGATTTGCAGTCAAGATATCTGGGTTCAAATTCCAGTTTTCTGCTTGCCGCCTGTAGGACTTTTGACAAATTACTTTATCCTTCTGGGTTTCTCTTTTCTCATCTGTTAAACAAGTAAGTTGAATTAAATGATATTTAATGAGCCTCCTAGCTCCAAATCCTAAGACTTTGATTCTATTTTCAGATAGCTCTATCAAGGAGAAGAATGTTTTATTGACTTGAGATCAGCTCCCTTGAAATTTGCACTCATTTTTCCTTTGCTGTGGAGCTAGCCAGATTTTACCTAGTCCCTCTTCCCTCAAAGTTGTCTTCTTCTACAGGTTAAAAATCCCAAATTCCTTTGACATTCTCATATAGCAAGGTCTGTTCTTCCTTACCACTCTATCACCTTCCTCTGGATATGCACTAGTTTGTCAATGTCCTTGCTCAAATGTGACACACCAAACTGATCACAATATCGCAGATGTATACACACCAGGGCAGAGGAGAGTAGGACCATAATATCCCTTGCCATGTTAATGCAGCCTGAGTTTGCATTATCCTTTTTAGATAACACAGTAATATTTTAACAAAAAAGGAAAGAAAGGAGGAAATAACCATTTATTAAGTGCTTGCTATGTGCCAGACACTGTACTAAGCACACACAAAACAAAGTCTCTACCTTCACAGGGCTCACCTTTTAACATGGGAAGACATTGCACAAAAGGGAGTTTTTGAAGTATGGAAGCCAAGAACAATGCCAGCAGGAAAATGAAGGCCAGCCTGAGCTGCTCCATGTAGTGGAAGCCCCAGGAGCAACTCATCAATGGAAGGAGTGGATGGGCCATAAAGAAGATGTTCCAGGTTGAGAATAGGGACCATCAGTGCTTTTGATAACAGATTGGAAAGCAGATCAAAATCTTTTCCATCCTGAGCTGATTTTCTATCAGGTTGCTTTTCCTTATGAAGTTACAGAAGAAAAACATAACAAAAAAATTATGCACTGGACTTGGGGTCAGGAAGCTTTGATTTTGAAGACTGCCTTAGACACCAACTCTGTGACTTTGAATAAGTCACTTAAGCTCTCTTGGCCTCAGTTTCCTCATCTGTAAAATGAAAGGGTAGGCTCGATCCCTAAGGTCCTTTTAAGCTCTAAATTTATATGAACAATAGGAACATACTTCTCTGATTCTTTCCCACTAACCTGAGTGAAACTGTTCCCTACTCTGGGCATCTTTTTGTGGGATTGCCACCTGGCTCACTTCTCTTTCATTCCTCTTGAGAAAGAAACTGGGATGATAAATCCCATTCAAAAATGACACAGCTGAGTGGAGTGAGCTGTTAGATGAATGACTGTAGAATACAGAGAATAATGATTTTAACATATATGTATATTGGGGACTTTTAAAAATTGCTTTGGGAGGAAAGGAAATATATATTCTAGGTATTCACTTCTATTGAGAATTGTGAAACATGCTGACTCTCTAGCGTGGAAATAGTTTGATTGCAGGTTGGTGCTTATTCATAATGAATTCGATGGTGCTGATTTATTTATACCAATTGTTTAAGGCATATGCCAGATATATGAAAAATATATATGTATGAATTTTAATAGATGCCAGCCTAAAGATAGACAAAGTACCAGCTCAGAAAGGAAGGAGAAGCAGCAGTGGGAACAGAAAGAAAAGAGTTACCCAGACTCTTGCTATTGAGAATCCTTCCTTACTTGTTTTATTTTTTTAGCAATGGGACCCCAAGCTATCTTGCTTGTGCTGTCTGGACCTCAGTTTCCTAATCTGTAAAATGGAGTTAATAGGTTGGGGGGAGGAGGAAGTATCATTGTGAAGAAAGTTATTAGTGAACTTTAATACACTAGAGACATATGAGCTATCATTCTAATAGGAGATATAAAAATAACTAGTGTGAAACTTAGTTTTCCTTAATCAGGGAGGAAATAACTTCTTCAATTCTCTTTCTACTCCCTACAGTAGTATGTCAAAATTATTTGTGTCTAGGCAATGTTGCTCTTTCTGGGCAATGGATTTTGAATCACAACAGTTCAAATATAGCCTCTGCCCCTGCTACCTGACTAACTACCTTAAGAAAGTCACTTCACCTTTAGATTTATTTTCTTCATGTGTAAAATGAAGACTTCGGACTAGGTAGCCTCCTTCTAGCTCCAAATCTATGGTCCACAAAGCGTAAGCACTGAATATGTTTGTTGAACTGAAAGACTGATACCTTGTGAACATGAACGGTTCCGCCTATCTAAATTGCCCATCTTTTTTATCGATGGCAATTTAATAAGAAGTCACAAATAGTAAATAATGTTTCATTCGTTGTCAGGGATTACATCGACAATCAATAAGCTTGCTGAAATAAGTGCTCCACATTAAATCAATTAACATGAAGGAACAAAAATGGAGAAGTTCTTTGGGGCCCCAGAGGTACATTCTTAACATAACGTGTCATCGTTCTGTTAGAACCCTACCCAGGCTGTTGTTCTTCTTCAGGACAATAGGGTTTTGACTTTGGATACCCACATGAAGCAACAAGGGCAGGGGGAGGGGTCAGATGGGAGGGAAGGAAGAGTGGGGAATGAGAGGTGATTCCAACATCTTATCTCATGATCTTTGGCCAGTCTCTGCTACTGTAAAGTAAAAATTCTTAATTTACCATACCTAGCATCTTGTAGATTGTCAGCGCTTGTCCAAGGGCTCCCAAAAACCTATCAAAAGATTTATAACTAAGATGGGGAAAAGGGACATTTTTCTCTGGTATCAACATTTAGGGGGCACTGGCTGGCTACAAATAGTTGAGCTTAGCATCGAATTTGTTTGTTTGCTTTTTGTTGGACCTATGATCATATCAGTGTGTAAGGAGTTTCTGGTATAGAATTTCCTATACCAAGCAGCCAATGCAGATTGGCCTCTTTCCTGGAACTTGAGTTGCCAGGCACTTGAGAGACTATGACTTGCCCAGGGTCATACAATCAGTATGTATCTTTGGAGCCACTTGAACCCAGGCCACTCTGCTACTCTGCCATGTTGCACCTCTAGCACTTAGCAAGAATAATTATTTAAACCAGGACACTTTCAGAACACAGAATCATAGAATAAAAAGCCTGGAATTTTGAAGGTACTCAACTCGCTCCTCAAAAAAGAATGTTTCCTGTAGCATACATGGTAAGGGTCTCCATTTCCTGCAGGCCATCATAGGTGAACCCTCTTGACAACTCCTCCCTTTACCGTTTCCTTATTCTCAGAAGTCAAGGGCACCTTGTTTTGTGCTTTTATTTCCAAATAAGTTTTATGCTTTGTCTCAAGCACAAAAATCACCAGTTAGACTTCTGCATGTAAGACTAATACTTTTGGGGGGATAAGCCACTTTCTTTGGTGGACCTTGATACATGATCAGATAGTTAGCTATGATACCACCATGGCTGCTGTTGTTGTCTTCCTCTCTAACCAAATATTTCCCAGCTGCCAATATTCCTAGATCGAGTTTTATTTTCAGTACTAATAAAATTCCAAGTAAGGAGTGGAAGGGTAAGGGAAGCAAATTATTTTCTAGGAGTGAAACAAGATCACTATTAATTGATTATTCATAATATACAAGCTGATGGTAAGACTTTGCTTTCTGTTACTTTTAGGCCTGGACTCCATTTTCCAGCCATTTTTCTCTGCTTGTAATGATTTTGACTGTGTGACAGTAGGACTTATATTTTGAATTATGGTTTTAGCAGAGAAGATGGCTTTGATAAGAGCCATCCATAGTTTTTTGCCTGGTCTCTGGAGAGAGAAATAAGGTGGTTGATCTGGGAGAGACTTTGGAGGTCATCTTGGGAAAGTATGGCCCAGGAAAGGGAATTGCTTTACTCAAGATAACCCAGGAAGTCAACAAATCTCCTCATTCCTAGTCCAATGCTCTTTCTATGGCACTCTCCTCTGCTCTTTTTCTACTGGCTCCCCATCAGCTAGGCCCCTTACTTATGATTTTAGCAGAGCTGGAATGAGTTTGAATAGAGTCAGTTACTCTTATTTAGTTTTTATAGACATGGCACCCCCCACTAGCTTGTGGTTGGGGACCAGTACAGGTATAATTAAGGGTGCTATCAAATAGGCAGAAGTTGATTGGCCCATATGAGGAGAGGATCCAAGATGGACGGAGGGGGAAGGGAGCAAATTAACACCATACTCTAATGAACATGTCTAAGTAATTATCTAGTCAGCTGCAAACCAGAGCTATATCTTTAGAGCTCCAGTAAAGATACTATCAGGTGCTTTAGGCAATATGTTCCAGTTGATAATCAGGGTTCTCCAAATCCTCCTATGGGAAAATGGAATTGATTGGATCCATCAAGTCCCAGAAAACTGAAATGCCCCTTCAGTGAAATGTACAATTATTCAAAAAAGATTCATGAATCTCAAAGTAAGATGTAATAATCTGATTTCTTTTTCTAATCAAGACAGATTATAGAAGGTAGAACTATGCTGAAGATACTCTACAGCTCTAAATTTAGCTTCAAATCAAATTGAAAGGCTGTTCAGAGCAGTGGCTAGTGGGTTATTCTCTGCATCAGAAATAGAGTCCACATCCTGCCTCTGACATATACTGGCTTTGGGACCATGGGCTAGTTACTTAACCTCTCTGAGTCCCTGATTGCTCCCTGAGGTTTTAAGGATAATTTCAACACAAAGAAATCTTGATGTGGCAAACAACTCAGCCATTTCAGCTGCCACATCATGCTAGAACTCATGTTAAGTTTGTAGTCTATTAAGTTATCCAACTGTTTTTCACATGAATTGTTTTCTGACCAAGTACCAAGTGAATTTTGTACTCCTAGAACTGATTTTTAAAAAATCACTACAATCTTTTATATCTGTTTCTGTTTAATTCCATCTTTATAGATCATAGGATAATAGACTTAAAGGTAATAATAATATCTAGGCATTTATAAAGAACTTTAAGGCTTATAAAGCACTTTATAAATATCTTCACAATAACTCTGGATGGTAGGTTATACTATTATCTCAATTTTACAGATGAGGAAACTGAGGCAGGCAATGGTTAAGTGATTTCTCCAGGGTCTTAACAGTTAGCAAGTATGTCCTAACTATAGGTCCAGTGCTTTATATAGTAGGTCATCCAGCTGAAACTAAAACTGGAAAGGACTTTAGAGTCCATCTGGCCTACCCTCTTCATTTACAACTGAGGAAACTGAGGCTAAGAAATTAAGTGACTTTCCTGAGGTCCCTTGAGTAGCTTCTCTAAGGTGAGATTTGATGTCCTCTGACTCCAAAATTCTTTGCTGTTTCTGTTTTGCCATCCTGCCTTTTAAAATTTTATATGGATCAGTCCCCTCTTCCATCCCATCAAGATGATCATTTATGGATATTGTCATCTACCCTGTTGGGCATCCCACCTTCCTAGTACCTTCATCCTTCACAGTATCTGAAAATTTGATTAATATATTGCCACTTGGAACAGGGAGTAGTAGTAGTAGTAGTAGTAGTAGTAGTAGTAGTAGTAGAAACAGCAGCAGCAGCAGCAGCAGCAGTAGCAGTAGTAGTATATTTTTCATGATATAAATGGAAGGGCCCTGAACTAGGAGCCAGAAGATCTGAATCTAGTCAGCTTAATATATTTCATTACTTCAATTTCATTTCATTGCAATTCCATAAGCAAATACTAAATGCTTGTTTTATATCAATAGCTGTGCTAGATGCTGTAGTAGCAATTTGTATTTGAAGATCTTTTCCACCCATTAATAGACCATGTGACCTGCTTACATCACAGGAAGCCTAAGACATATGTGGTGGGAGGAGCTTCCTGACAGGAAAAGGAACTTATGTCACAGAAAATACAGAGGGAGGGAGAGGTAGAGAGAGAGAGAGAGAGAGGTTATAGTTATTAATGGATGCTAGTGGCCACCATCATTATTGTTAGAACTGAACAGGCTGACTTAGCTGTACTGTGAGTTTGTTTTGGGGAAGACCCCAGCAGGGGGTCAGAGAGCTTTTGGGATGGTGAGGCTCCATGTTTTTATATTGTGTATTGAATGTTTTGTGTTCCTTGCTGTTATAATGAAGTGGACTAACTGGCTGTGGGAGCTGAGCATTTGGTTACGGGATATGGTTCTCTGGTGTCTGAATAAATGGTTTACTTCTTGTACCTTCTATATGGAGAGTCTTGTATGCTTTGTGATACGTAGGCATTTTGACAATTATCATCCATATTGTTATTATCACCTTACTGTTACAGATGAAACAATTTGTCCCCTCAGGGAACTTATATTCTGCTGGTGTGTGTGTGTGTGTGTGTGTGTGTGTGTGTGTGTGTGTGTTTGTGTGAGGGGAGGGCAATGTACACAGAAAATAATCACGAAGTATATAGAAAGTAAATATAAAATAATTTCAGGGATGGGGGAGTATACCAATGACTGAAGATTGGGAAGAGCTAGGAGGTGACTCTTGACCACGACCATGGCAGGAATAAGGGATTTCAAGAAGCTATAAGAAGAGAGCATTCCAGGAATGAGGAAGAGAATAGGTAAAGGTGCCTAGGTGGGACGTGGAATGTCATGTGTGTAAATAGTAAGTAGCCCAGTTCGAGTGTAATATAGAGAGAATAAAGGGGAGTAGTATGAAATGCTGGGAATGAAAAGTTGGGGTGACAAATAAAGGATATATTTTAATCTAGAGGCAATAGGGAATCACTAAAGCTTCTTAAGCATAGTAGTGACATGGTTGTGATGAGGGTCAGGCAGAGTTTCAGCAGGATGTCTCTAAAGAATTTCAAATACTCAGGTCAACTTCAGCCAGTTAGAAAGATTTATTAATGGAGTGGGGGTGGAGCCAATATGGCTACTGGAAAACAGGGACTTTCCTAAAGCTCTCCCCCAGGATACTCCAAACACCTATAAAAATGTCTCTGAACAAATTCTAGAACTGCACAACCCACAAAATAGCAAAGGGAAGCAGGGCTCCAGCCCAGGACAGCCTGGATGGTCACTGGGTAAGGTCTATCACATGGAGCTGGGAGCGGAGTGGAGCAGAGCCCAGCGTGAGCTGAGCCTGGACCAACTAGACCGCTTGGAGTGGGCCAAACAAGCCTTAGTGCCCCGAATCAGTGAGCTGTGGCAGTTACCAGACTTCTCAACACACAAACACCAAAGACAACAGAGAAGGTTAGTGGGAAAAACTGTGGGGACAGAGTGAAAAGAGTTTGAGATTGGCTACCACCCTGGGGGCAATGGAGATAGTGCAGCTCTGGGGGGGGGGGGGCTTCCAGAGCTACAGCTGCAGTTGCTTCCAGCCCCAGGCCCACCTGGTGGGAGTAATTAAGTGGTGGGTCAGAGGAGGAATGCAGAGCCTGCTTAGATCTGAGTCACAGTCTGGGTTGGCGGTTCTTGGGGGAGTTGGAGCACTGGTGTGGCAGAGCTTGCTGTGTAAAAATAGCTCTGAAAACAACAGTGCAGCCCCTCAAGCTTGGGACAAAATACTCTCTACAAGCAGTCATACCCTGACAAAAAGCTCAAGGGTCAAACAGTTGGCTGGGAACATGAACAGGCAGAGAAAACAGACTCAGATTCAGACTCAGACTTCAGGATCTGTCTTTGGTGATGAAGGAAACCAAAACATACAGCCAGAAGAAGTCAACAAAGTCAAAGAGCCTACATCAAAAGCCTCCAAAAGGAACATGAACTGGTATCAGGCCATGGAAGAGCTCAAAAAGGATTTGGAAAATCTAGTAGAGAAGTAGAGGAAAAATTAGGAAGAGAAATGAGAATACTGCAAGAAAACCATGAAAAACAAGTCAATGATTTGCTAAAGCAGATCCAAAAACCACTGAAGAAAATAACACCTTAAAAAAAGACACTCAAATGGCAAAAGAGCTCCAAAAAGCCAATGAGGAGAAGAATGCCTTGAAAGGCAGAATTAGATAAATGGAAAAGGTGGTCCAAAAGACCACTGAAGAAAATACTACCTTAAAAATTAGATTGGAGCAAATGGAAACCAGTGACTTTATGAGAAATCAAGATATTATAAAACAGAACCAAAGAAATGCAAAAATGGAAGACAATGTGAAATATTTCATTGGAAAAACCACTAACCTAGAAAATAGATCCAGGAGAGATAATTTTAAAAATTTTGGACTACCTGAAAGCCACGATCAAAAAAAGAGCCTAGATATCATCTTTCAAGAAATTATCAAGGAGAACTGCCCTGATATTCTAGAGCCAGAGGGTAAAATAGAAATTGAAAGAATCCACCGATTGCCTCCTGATAAAAAAAAAAAAAACAAAAAGAAAACTCCTAGGAATATTGTTGCCAAATTCTGGAGATAGAGTTCCCATGTCAAGGAGAAAATACTGCAAGCAGCCAGAAAGAAACATATATTGTGGAAACATAATCAGGATAACACAAGACCTAGTAGCTTCTACATTAAGGGATAGAAGGGCTTGGAATATGATGTTCTGGAGATCAATGGAGCTAGGATTAAAACCAAGAATTACCTACCCAGCAAAACTGAGTATCATGCTCCAAGTCAAAATATGGATTTTCAATAAAATAGAGGACTTTCAAGCTTTCTCAGTGAAAAGGCCAGAGCTGAATAGAAAATTTGACTTTCAAACACAAGAATCAAGAGAAGCATGAAAAGGTAAACAAGAAAGAGAAATCATAAGGGACTTACTAAAGTTGAACTGTTTTGTTTACATTCCTACATGGAAAGATGATGTGTATAATTCATTAGACATCAGTATTAGGGTAGCTGGAGGGAATATACATACATACATACATATATATATATATATATACATATATATATATATATATATTTAGAGAGAGAGAGAGAGAGAGAGAGAGAGAGAGAGGGCACAGGGTGAGTTGAATGTGAAGGGATGATATCTAAAAAATAAAATCAAATTAAGGAATGAGAGAGGAATATATTGAGAGAGGGAGAAAGGGAGAGATAAAATGGGTTAAATTATCTCACATAAAAGTGGCAAGAAAAAGCAGTTCTGCTGGAAGGGAAGAGGGGGCAGGTGACGGGGAATGAGAGAAACTTGCTCTCATCGGATTTGACCTGAGGAGGGAATACCATACACACTCAATTGAGCAATTGGGTATCTTACCCCACAGGAAAGAAGGAGGAAGGAGATGAAAAGATGGAACAATAGAAAGCGCAGATAGGGGGAGGAGGTAATCAAAAGCAAACACTTTTGAAAAGGGACAGGGTCAAGGGAGAAAACTGAATAAAGGGTGATAGGATAGGAAGGAGCAAAATATAGTTAGTCTTTCACAACATGAGTATTGTGGAAGGGTTTTGCATAATGCTACATAGGTGGCCTATGTTGAATTGCTTGCCTTCTTAGGGAGGGTAGGTGGGGAGGGAAGAGGGGAGAGAATTTGGAACTCAAAGTTTTAAAAGCAGATATTCAAAAAAAAGTTTTTACATGCAACTAGGAAATAAGATATACAGGCAATGAGGCATAGAAATCTATCTTGCCCTACAAGAAAGTAAGGGAAAAGGGGATGGGGGGGAGTGGGGTGACAGAAGGGAGGGCTGACTGGGGAATGGGGCAATCAGAATATATTCCATCTTGGATTGGGGGGAGGGTAGAAATGAGGAGAACATTTGTAATTCAAACTCTTGTGGAAATCAATGCTGAAAACTAAAAATATTAAATAAATAAATAATAATTAAAAACAAAAGAAAGATTTATTATGGTTTTGGGCTTTCATGCTCTAGTGAGTTCCTTAGAGGAATTATCAGCTTCAGTAAGGCAAGACATACAATTTTATAGAGAATATGATGCTGATTATACAATCAAAATTTACATAGAGTATAGGAATATGATTAATACTAAAAAGGCAGGAGGGGTTTTGTTAACGGATTAGGTAATGGAGGAGGGGTCCCATCCTTGGTGGAGCTTCATATGCAATTACCCATTGTACATACTGAAAAACCCATTTGGGGGAGTATGTATGTATGTTAATGATATTATAATAAGATTCTCTACTGTATAAGCTCACTCTAGGCCAGTTTGTTACTAATACTGCAAAGGTACGATCTCAGGGTGAGCCCCTTCTATGGTTTGGTGGTCAAGCATCTTTTTCTACAACATGGTGGTGCTGTCTTCTGATTGGCTAGCTATTGTGGTCTTGTCTGGCCAAGATGGATAGTGTTGTTGAGGTTGAGTGCATAGACATACCTGTTTCTGTGGGAAATATGTGAATTGCATCTGAGGGCAGGGCCTAGCCAGAGAATTGAGTCTGGGGGCAATGGCTAGCTAAGAGGCAACGGCTATATTAAGTCTGGGGGCAGTGGTTTAGAGTTTGGGGCCTATGGTGTGGTTAAGTCAAATCAGGTCATGCCTGCTGTTCAGTGGGGCCTATAAGGAAGTTAGAATATTGGGACTGGGGGCAGCTCTATTAGAATTCCAGCAGTCATACCTGAACTTTTGAGGCAGACACTTTGGTAGTTGGCAGCATATGTATTGGAAAGGGGAAGAGACTGGAGGCCAGATGAATTCGAAAGTTAATGTCTTCTAATAGTTTAAGCAAGAAGTGATGGGGTTTGGGATAGCTGTGTCAATGGAAAGAAGGGAATTGATGTGACAGACAGTTTACAGGTAGAATTGACAACATTTGCCAACTTACTAGAGTCCTGATTCTACTACTAATAGCACTTCAACAAATTCAATAAGTATTCATTAGGCACCTACTATGTGCAAGCAATTTAACCTCTCCTTTGTAAAGCGAAAGGGTCATGGTTATATGCTCTTCAATATCTCTTCCACTTGTAATGTTCTATTACTCAATGACTGGTGGTGTGTTCCTACATCCTTTTACATCTTCAAGAAGAGGCTGGATGAGTACCTACAGGCTGTGTTAGAGTGGGTATTCTTTTCCGGTAGAAGTTGGACTATCTGGCTGCCTAGGTCACTTAAAACTTTAAAGTTCTGCGATTTTATTCCTTAGTTTAGTCAGGGTACATGAAGCAGTTGGCAACAGGGTGAGGTGTTAAGTGTCTAGTATTCCTTGATTCTCTGCCTCATTTCTCTGATGAGGGCTGTACCTTCTTGTGACACAGAAGTGATCTAGATTGAATTTGTCAAGGCAGAGGGCAAGCTTCTCTGGTCAACTGAGAGGACAATCTCAGAAAATAGCATAACAGGCTGGACAAGGATGCTGTACCTATCTTATATGAGGTCATCATTTAGACTGGAAAAAAATAATTAAGAAAGTCAGCTTGCTTCTAGGTCAGAACAACTTGGTTTGCAAGCACCCAGAGGGAGAGACTAATCAGAGAAGGAGGAAACAATATAATGATGGAATAATTCATTGTTACAGGCAAAGAAGCCTTAAATTACTGTCACCCTCTTAACTCCTATTATTCTTCAAATCTATTATACATCCTGATGTGAGATTGTGTGCATTTATATACTTTCTGTAATGATAACAATGATGATACTGATAATAATGAAAAGTAACTCTCATTTTGATAGTGCTTAATGGTTACAAAGCTCTTTAAGTATTTTATTGTATTTGATCCTCCTAAAAGCCCTTCGAGATAGAAATTATCATTCTCAAATATTCAGTATGGATCTGAAACCTCAGGAAGTTGGGTGTTCCCTCAAACAAAGGAGAGTATAACCCTTCCATGTCTACCCATGCTGCCAGACTCTTGTTCACAATTCCCCATAAATTTGCTATCCAAAAAGGATGGAGCCTGGAGGTAGAGTACCAAACTCCTTTCAGTGCTTCTCTATATAGAAGACAGAAGCTGGACTCTCAGCTCACTGCACTTTACATCTTCTCTTCTATATGGCTTCAACTCCACAGAACAAGTTGCCACTGTGGGGTACTCCCTGTTTCCTTGTCCTGCCATCCTTTCCTGCCTCCTTTTGTGTGTTGTCTCCTACCATTAGATCATAAGTTCCCCAGCACTTAACACAGTGCCTAGCACATAGTAAGCACTCAACAAATGTTTATTGGATTAGATTGAATAGCAGTGTTTAGGGCTAGGAAAGCTTCCTGCAAAAGGTGGGATTTGAACTGGTCTTGAAGGAAGTCCTCAAAATCCAGAGGGAGAGGTCAAGAGGGAAAGCATGCCAGGCACACAGGAAAGCCAGGCAAGAATTTGTTCTTCTTCACTTCAGAGGTCAGAATTAAGTGCAAGGTGCAAAGACTCAGATTTAGGATTGCTATAAGGAAGTTTTCCTAACAATCAGAGCTGTCCAGAAGTGTAATAGGCTGCCTGCTTAGGCATATTTTAAAGAGGTTTCTTCCTTTGGTACCCATTACACTAGATAACCTCTGAGGTGCCTTCCAGCTCTGAGATCCCATGATTCTGTAATTCTTTAAAGGCCTGCTTTCCTTAACCAATTAGCACCCACGCTATTGTCTTGTATGCTTCTTTTTGGACTATTTCAAAATCTCCCTCTGAAAAACAAAACAAAACACAAAACTTTCTAGCTCATGGTAAGATGCTTGAACGGACTTTATCATAAAACCGATCCTGGCTTTGCTATCTAATGCTGTTTTCCCTTGATTGCCTTGTCTGGAATACACTCTCTCCTTCTCTCTGCCTTTTATAATCTTTGATTTTATCATAGACTCAGCTCATGTTGAATCCCTCTTAAAACCTGTCACCAATAACCTTAGTTATTGGTATTCTCTTTCTTCTCAAATTATCATGGAGGTACTCAGTTGTTTATCCATTGCTTCTTCTCAATAAAATGTAAGCTTTTTAAAGGCTGGAAATGTTATCGGTTTTATTTTTACCACCTAGCATAAGGCCTTGCACATAACAGATTATTACTCAATGCTTGCTTTGATATTGCATTTGACTAAACACTTAAAAAAAATCTCCTTGGGCATGAGTTTCCACTATCTGTAAACTTTTTTTAAAAATTGTGTGATCTGCAAGTTTTTGTCTAGCTCTATAATGTCATAGTTCTATGAAATTCAATTTGAGTACGTGCTGCTCTACTCAGTTCAACCCTCTTAATTCATCAATTAATTGTGAAGTACCTACTATGAGAAAGGCATTGTAATTGGTGCTGAGGATCCAGAAATGAAAATTGACAGTTTCTGCCCTCAAGGGGTTTCAGTCTCCTCTGGGGGTTAGGAGGAGGAGATAATGACATGGATATAAACAAGTGTGATGGGACAAAGGAGATATCTTGGCAAAAAGGTTTTAGGTGGGAGAAATCACTTTCAGTTGTGGAAAAGAGATAAAGTTTCCTTCTCCTTTAAATAAGCTGTTTGGATTTCTAATTGTTCTGGCTAAATTCAGGAGCTTCCTGTTTTAACCAATACATAGACACTCCTAAAGTTGTTTAGGGGAGCAGAACTAAGATAGTGGGGTAGTGGGAAGAAATACAGCAAAACTCCCTACCACAACTCTTTCACACAGATTAAAGAAAATGTACCAGATAAAGTCCAGATTGGGAAATCCAAGAAAAAAATACAGGGAATAATTTTTCTAGCCCAGATGAGCATAGGAAGACAGACGGACAGACAGACATTACAACACTGAGGACAAGGTCTAGTCAGACATAGTAGTGTAGATCCTTCCACTGTAGTGACTGAATAAAGATAAAGGCTATGCACTATGGCAAGAAGAGGTCCTAGACCCACATAGAGGAACCTAGTCTTGGGCATGCTGTAGAAAAAGGTACAAATGACAGCTCTTTGATCACTACCTAGTTCTGGGTTAGAGATCCATGGAGAACCCAGGAAGGGACCTGAGCCTAATAGTAGTATTCCCGGATAAGGCGTGGTGTCAGGTCCCAGACTGAGCAAGAAGCAAGCTTAAGCAAGTAGCAGCTATGTGGCTCTGACTACAGTGAGAGGAGCGGGGCTTAATTTCAGCTCCTAGTCCAATCTGAAGCCTGTGAAGTAATAAGCAGGATGAGAATGCCATATCAAAGGATGACCAAGAATTTCTGCCAGATTGAGTCAGCTAAGCTTTCCAACTGGCTGATTGTGGTTAAATTCAGCAGCAGCAGCCCACTTGGAACTCCCAGGGAAGGGCAAGCTAACAGATATATTGTTCAGATCCAAACACATGTCAGGAATTTGCAAAGTTCAAACCAGCAGGGCAGTAATCAGATTTTGCCTTGGATCAGACAACTTTAAACCTTGCAGGTCTGCAGCCTGAGCTTTGCCTAAACTCTTTTCTCATAACACTCAGCGGCCTAAGAAGGCAACAACATTCCTTCCAGAGGTACACAGAGCCAAGTTCCAACATTAAGTCCAAAGTCAAGAAGTAAAATGGAAGAAGAACCAAGTAAACAAACAAAAAATAATCTCACAATTAAGTATATATAATACACACACTTATATATAAATTGTGGCGGGTCTGCTAAAAATAGAAACACAGAAGAAAATGACTCTAAAGCATCTATAAGCAAAGTGTTAAAGTCATACACAGCCTGGGCACAAGCTCAACTAGAATTCTGGAAGAGATGATGTGAAAGGCTTTTTTTTAAGGAATTAATTTTTTTTATAAATAAGAATGCTAAAGAAAAAAATAGAAAAGGAATCATAGCAATGGGGGAAAAATAGAAAGCTATTAACATGTTGGCAAAAGAAGTAAAAAAATCTTGTTGAAGCATTAAGCTTCCTAAAAATTAGAATGAGTTGAAAACAAACTAATGACATTATGAGCCCACAAAATATTAAAATAAAGCAAAAATACTGGAAAAAATAGAAGAAAGTTTGAGAAATCTTGGGTAGCTAGCTGGCGCAGTGGATAGAGTACTGGGGTTGGAATCAAGAAGACTCATCTTCATGCATTCAAATTTGGCCTCAGACACTTGCTAGCTGTGTGACCTTGGACAAGTCACCTAATCCTGTTTGCCTAAATGAGCTGGAGAAGGAAATGACAAACCAGTCCCATATCTTTGCCAAGAAAACCCCAAAATGGGATCACAAAGAGTCAAACACAACTAAACAACAAATAACATGTTTCCAAAAAAAATTGGAAAACACTCCAATGAGATAATTTAGAAATCATTGAATTACCTGGAAATTGGCCACAAATGATCCCAGACATTATATTTCAAGAAAACATTAAATAAAATAACCAGCTCTCACATAAGAAGAAGATATACTGGACATAGAAAGAATCCACTGGTAATTTCCTGAAAGAAATTCCAAAATGCAAATTTTAGGAAGATGATAGCCAAAAATCCGAGGATCTAGGTCAAAGGAAAAAATATGGCAAGAAGCCAGAAAAAGAGTTTCAGGCACCAAAGAGCCACAATCAGGATCACACAAGCAGCCACCACCATGAAGCAGCAGAAAGCTTGGAATATAGTATTGCAGAAAGGCAAAATATGTAGGCATACCCCCCAGAATCACACACCTAGAGACACTGAGTCTAATTCTATATAGGGGAAAAATTGGAACATTAATGAAATAGAGGGCATCCAAGTATTCCTGATGATCAGAAATGAGTAGAAACTTTGAAATACAAATGCCAATGTCAAGAGACTCATAAAAAAGAAAACATAAGGAAACAATCACAATGGATTAAACAAGGATAAACTGTTTCTGATCTAATATGGAGAATACATGTATCCCTTCAGAACTATATCAACATCAGAATTCATAGAGTAAGTCTAATTAGACAAGCCCTGAGAGTGTTTCTAGTATGTCTTAATGATCTTAAGAGAAGCATGGAAAGAGAAGGGAAGAGTTAAACATTAGGAAAAGAAAGGAAGGTTAGGGGAAATTATATAATATGCTATGGGTATAGGAGTAGGTATCTATAAAAACAGAAGTAAGAGGTAGAGGTTGTGATTAGCACTTGAATCTCACTCTATTCTGAACTGGTCAAAGGAGAGAAGAACAAGTTGTCTATAGAAATAGGCAAAGGGTAGGGAAAGGGAAGAAGGGAGAAGGTAGAATAAAAGGAAAGGTAGATTAAAGGAGGGATCGATCCTAAGCAAAATAAACTCTAAAGAGAGTGTACTTCAAGAAGAGGCTTATAAAGAAGGGATCAGAACATGTGAGTTATCTCAGGGTAAGAGAGAGAGAGAGAGTAGAAAGTTAGCGGAGCAGAAGCAGATTGCATCAAAACTAGAACATTGGTGCTAAGAATACTTCTTTTATCTTACCACCTTTGTGTATTTATAAAGATGGAATGGGAAACAGAGAAGGAAGAGTACAGTAGAACAGGATGGAAAGAAATGCACAATTCATGATCATAGCTGAATGTGAATGGGTTGAAGTCATTGATAAAATGAAAGAGGATACCTGAATGCATTAGACACTACGTTCCAACAGCATATTGCTTACAAGAAGCATTTGAAGCATAAACATGCAAGCAAGGTTACTACAAGGGACTGGAGCAAATCTATTATACTTCAGGTGAAGTAAAAAAAAAAGGCAAAGGTAATGATCACGATAAGATACATAGTGAAATGTTTCAAATGTATAAGAATGAGGCATTCTCCAATTGATAAAGTGTCAAAGCATATGAACAGACAACTTTCTGAGAAATAAATCCAAGCTATAAATAGCCATGCAAAATGTTCCAAATCCCTAATAATTAGAGAAATTCAAATTAAAACAATTCTGAGGTTCCACCTTACACCCTTAGAGTAGCAAAACTGAGAAAAAAGGAAAATAACAATTACTGGGTAGGCTGTGTGAAAATAGGTACATTAATGCACCATTGATATAGTTATGAAATTCTCCCACCATCTTGGCAAATAATTTAGAAGAATGTCCCCAAAGTCCTTAAATTATGCTTACTCATGGCCCAGGTATGCCACTATTTGGTCAATACCTCAGACAGGTCAAAGAAAGATCTTTATAGCAAAGCTTTTTGTGGCAGGAAAGAATGAAAACTGAGGAGCCACATCATTTAGGAAATGGCTGAATAAATTAGGGTATGTGAATATGATGGAAAACTCTTGTGCCATACAGAACAATTTATACAGTAGTAACAATATTGTAAAGCCATAAATAACTAAAATATTTAGGAAATAGGATCAGTGCAATAGCTAACTACCATGAAATAGGATCAGTGCAATGGCTAACTACCATGATTCCAGAGGACTTATGATGAAACATACTACCCATCTCTTGAGAGATAGCTGACTTACTAAATGAAAAGTGTTTTTTTTTTTTTTGACATGGTCATTGTGGAAATTTGGTTTGCTTGACTATATGTGTTTATGATAGAAGTTTTTTTTTTCTTTCTCATGAAAGGAAGAGAAGTAATAGGGAGAGAAAGCTGATTTCCACTGACTTAAAAAATAAAATGTAATTAAAACTCTAAAAATATATTTCAGGAAGTGTTTAAAAATAATAAATTCAATGTTTTCCTTAGCATTTTGTTTGTACCACTGTAGTAGTTTCTAAGCTTTTCAATTGTAAAATCCCTCTTTCAGCACAAATTTATATATTCCCCTACTCTCACTCATCCATGATATTTGTATTATTATTATACTTTGGTTGAGAAAAATACATGATAAAAAAGGTACTATAATTTTAATGGGGTTGGAGAATTGACCTGTGATTTCATCACCAGCAATTTCATTGATAAAGACAACTCCCAGATGAGGAAACACCCTCTACTGATTCAAGTCTGAACTTCTGCAAATGACAGTCTTAGAGTGCTGCCTAGAGCATTGAGAGATTAAGGAACTTACCCAAGGCCATTCAACCAGTGTCTGTCTGAGGTAAAACTTGAACCCAGGTGTTCCAGGCTCCAAGGCTCACCCTCTATCCACTTTTCAATTCTGCCTCTAATAATGTTTTTGTATTTTATTAAACCGTAATAGCATCTACATACATTTGAAAACGGTAGTACATGTATGTGTGACACATGCAGTTTATAGAAATGTGCATTCATGCCTTTATTCCTCCATGCTTGGAATTCACTCTGTCCTCATTACATCCCCTTTGAAGCCATTGCTTTTTTCAAGGCTCTTTCGGAAAACCTTTCAAAAACCCCTTCACCATTAGTTATCTTCCTTCTCCTGGAATTATCTTTCACCTATCTGCAGCAATGCTATTTTCCTACAATAGAGGGTTACCTCCCTGAGGGCAGGGACTTATCTGCATGCATATTATTTCCTTACAATAGAATGTAACCTCCCTGAGGGCAGGGACTATTATTTGCCTTTTTTATCTTTGCATCCCTAAATCTTTTTTTTAATATATATTTTTTTTATTTTTAGTTTACCACACACTGTTCTACATGATTTTGAGTTCCAGATTTTCTCCCCTCCCTCCCCCTTCCCTCCCCAAGATGGCATGGAATCTCATATAACTACCACGTATAACTTCACATTGAATTAATTTATACACTAGTCAAGTTGTGGAGAAGAATTATGACCAATGGAATGAATAATGAGAAAGAAGAGACATAACCAAAAAAGAAAAAACCCCAAAAACAAAAACAAAAGAGAAGAAAAAAGGCGAGCATGTAGTGTGCCTTAATCTGCATTCAAACTTCACAGTTCTTTCTCTGGATGAAGATAGCATTCTCCATCATGAGTCCCCTGGAGTTGTCCTTGCACCTTGCGTTGTTGAGAAGAGTGAAGTATGTCAGGGTTGGTCCTCACGGAATCCATACATCTGTGGTTGTGTACAATGTTCTCCTGGCTCTGCTCCGCTCACTCAGCACTATGTCGTGTAGGTTTTTCCAGGTTGTTATGAAGTCCGTATCATCCGCATTTCTTATGGCACAATAGTATTCCATTACCTTCATATACCACAGCTTGTTCAGCCATTCCCCAATTTATGGGCATCCCTTTGATTTCCAATTCTTGGCTACCACAAAAAGAGCTGCTATAAATATCTTTGTACATATGGGTCCCTTTCACTCTGATGCAAATATGGTAATAATACCCAAACCAGGTAGAGTCAAAACAGAGAAAGAAAATTATAGACCAATTACTCTAATGAATATTGATGCAAAAATTTTAAATGAAATATTAGCAAAAAGATTGCAGCAATTCATTACAAGAATAATACACTATGACCAGGTAGGATTTATTCCAGCAATGCAAGGCTGGTTCAATATTAGGAAAACTATTAGCATAATTGACCATATCAACAACAAAACTAGAAGAAACCATATGATCATCTCAATAGACGCAGAAAAAGCCTTTGACACAGGACAACACCCATTCCTATTAAAAACACTAGAAAGCATAGGAATAAATGGAACCTTCCTTAAAATTATAAATAGCATCTACCTAAAACCATCGACAAGCATTATTTGTAATGGGGATAAACTAGATGCATTCCCAATAAGATCAGGGGTGAAACAAGGATGTCCATTATCACCCCTATTATTCAATTTGGTACTAGAAACGTTAGCTGTAGCAATAAGAGAAGAAAAAGAAATTGAAGGAATTAGAATAGGAAAAAAAGAAACTAAATTATCACTTTTTGCGGATGATATGATGATTTATTTAGAGAATCCTAGAGAATCAAGTAAAAAACTACTTGAATAATAAACAACTTTAGCAAAGTTGCAGGATATAAAATAAACCCACATAAATCCTCAGCATTCCTATACATTACTGACAAAGCCCAACAGCAAGAGATAGAAAGAGAAATTCCATTCAAAGTTACTGTAGACACTATAAAATATTTGGGAGTCTATTTGCCAAGACAAACCCAGGGCCTATAGGAACATAACTATGACACACTTTTCACGTGAATAAAGTCAGATCTAAATAAATGGAAAAATATCAGTTGCTCATGGTTAGGCTGAGCTAATATAATAAAAATGACAATTTTACCTAAATTAATCTATCTATTCAGTGCCATACCAATTGAACTACCAAAAAATTATTTTACTGAGCTGGACAAAATAATAACAAAATTCATCTGGAAAAACAAGAGGTCTAGAATATCTAGGGTATTAATGAAAAGAAATGCTAGAGAAGGTGGCCTGGCCATACCAGATATTAAACTGTACTACAGAGCAGTAGTCATCAAAACTACCTGGTACTGGTTAAGAAACAGCGGTATGGATCAGTGGAATAGGATAGGTACACAAGATGGAGAAGTCAACAACTATAGCAATTTACTCTTTGATAAACCTAAAGAGGCCAGCTTCTGGGCTAATAATTCACTATTTCACAAAAACTGTTGGGAAAATTGGAAAATGGTAGGGCAGAAACTGGGCATAGACCAATATCTTACACCATATACCAAAATAAAGTCAAAATGGTTCATGATTTAGGAGTAATAGCTGATACTATAAGTAATTTGGGAAAGCAAGGAATAGTTTACTTATCAGATTTGTGGAAAAGTAAAGAATTCATGACCCAACAAGAGATAGAGAGCATTACAAAATGCAAAATGGATAATTTTGATTATGTTAAATTGAAATGTTTTTGTACAAAAAAAGCCAATGCAACAAAAATTAGGAGGGAAGCAGAAAATTGGGAGAAAATCTTTGCAACTAGTTTCTCTGATAAAGGCCTCATTTCTAAAATATACAGGGAACTGAGCCAAATATATAGGAATACAAGCCATTCCCCAATTGAGAAATGGTCAAAGAATATGAATAGGCAGTTTTCAGAGGAAGAAATTAAAGCTATCTATAGGCATATGAAAAAATGCTCTGGATCACTACTGATTAGAGAAACATATATGAAAACAACTCTTAGATACCACATCTCTCCTGTCAGATTGGCTAAAATAACAAAGCAGGAGGATGATAAATGCTGGAGAGGATGTGGGAAAATTGGAACATTGTTACATTGCTGGTGGAGTTGTGAGATGATCCAGCCATTTTGGAGAGTAATTTGGAACTACGCCCAAAGAGCCACAGGAATGTTCATACCCTTTGACCCAGCAATACCACTTCTAGGGTTGTATCCCCAAGAAATCACACAAGTGCATCCCTAAATCTTCAAACAGTTTATAGCACACTGTAGGTGCTAATAAATGCTTGTTGAATTAAAGTTATCATATTTAGTCAGGCTGCATATTTTGTTGGCATTAAATCAAAGCCAAAATTACAATGCTTGCTATGTATAGAATATGGATTGTTGGGTCCCAAGTAGTAAGTGCTAATAATAATAGTTAACATTTATATAATGTTTAAGGGTCTGAAAAGCTCTCCTAAATATGCTAGCTCATTTGATCCTCACAATAACCCTGTGAAGTAGGTGATATTTTTATCTCCATTTTTAAAATGAAGAAACTCAGTAGCAGAGAGGTTGCGTAATTTGCCCAGGGTAACACAGGCAGGATTCAAACTCTGGTTTTCCTGACTCTAAATTTTTCTTTCTTCCTACTATGCCAAGGTGCCTCTCAGTTGCAGGATATAACCTTGACAGCCACTGGGTCCTTATTTGGCTCAGCAAGCTTTTTTTCTTGGCTAAGACAGAAGTTACCCCATGATTTTAACATAAATTCTGAAGTGGTGAGGTTGAAAATCATGTAGTTTTCTTAAACTAAGGAAGCATATGAATTATACTTTATGAGAAGAGGCCTACCTGACTTCAATGCCTTAGTAAAATGACACACACACTTCCATTTCCCAACCCACTCCTGTCTCCTGACTTCCTGAGGCTGGTAAAAACCCTTAGTTATCTCACAATAGTCTCCTAAGGTGATTCCCAGTGAGGGGTATTGGAGGGACACCTAGGTACCTGCTGGTCTGTTAATCAGGAAAACTTGAATTCCAACCCATCCTCAGACACAAGTTGTGTGCCCTTGGACAAGTCACTTAACCTCATTTATAAAATGGGTATAATAATAGTGATGAGGCAGTTGGAGCAAAAGAGGATGTGGGATGTGAAACAGGATGCAGGATGACCGGCCAGAAAGTGCTCATAAGTCACAATTTGGCCTTAAGAAGACAGGATGCAAATCCTAGAGCTTATGCATTGGCTAAAGTTGTGCCCTTTGGGTGAACTTATGAAGAAGTCATTGTGCATTATAGGGACCAGATATCCAAAGCACTCCAGGTTACATGACTGTGTTGGTAACCAAAAATGGGCTCCTTAGCACTTAGTTCAACAAGTGCCCTTGAAGAGTTTGGCTTTTGTTCCCTTTGAGTATTTCATTGAGCCTTACTAGGTGCTAAGCCCCAGGCCCAAACCCCTATTAGGTGTAAAACCTTAGTGGGGGTGGATTGGCAACTAAGGTGGGGCCCAAGGTGGGGCTAACTCCAGGGAGGGCCTTGTTTGCATGTCTGGGAGAGCAGAGGCTTTTAGACCATGTGGATTTAAGTCTGCATCTTTGTGATGATTCTAGGTCACGTGGGTGAGTTGCATGCGTGACTCACCCCTGACACTGAAAAAGATATAAAAACCAGGGGAAGGCTGTCTGTTCTTTGGAGCTCTCTTACCCACAGCAGTGGTGGCATGTGTGACTCTGGGCCAGCCCTTGTTCTGAGCTCCCAGGCTGAACCTAGATGTTGGTAACTATGATTATTGGGTCTGTTTGTTGATATTTGTAATTTGTTTGTATTTTGTTCTGAAGTTCAGGGTGCTGGATTTTTCCCCTGAACTAAGTGAATGCTGTTTGTATGCTGAATTAAAGTAAGCTTGTCAACCCCTTCACCTTGCTTTCCTTAGTTAAGCAGATCAAAAGAACCTGTGCTGTTGGCAGCTTTCTGGGTGCTGGCTGTGGGTGGATCTTACACCCTCACAGAAGCTGCTAGCCGGATTGTGGAAACAAATGGTGTACTCGTGGTCAGGATCTGCCTTTAACAGGAAAGCATGGCGTTTTCTGGTGCTGGGTTAGTTGAATGCTTTCCTGTTTTTGGACTGCTCTTTGTACTTGGGGTAGCTATGATTCTGTGCAGTCTCAGCAGCAACAGTCATGGCTGAGTGGTTAAGGTGATGGACTAGAAATCCACTGGGGTTTCCCCACATAGGTTCGAATCCTACCAACTACGACTCACCCATGTGACCTAGAATTGTCACCAAGAGGCAGACTGAAACCCACGTGGTCTAAAAGCCTCTGCTCTCCCAGACATGTAAACTAGGCCCTCCCTGGAGTTAGCCCCACCTTTGGCCCCACCTTAGTTGCCAATCCACTCCCATCAAGGTTTTACACCCAATAGGGGTTTGGGCCTGGGGCTTAGCGCCTAGTAAGGCTCAATGAATTACTCAAAGGGAACAAAAGCCAAACTATTCAAGGGCATTTGTTGAACTAAGTGCTAAGGAGCCCATTTTTGGTTACCAACACAATGACCCTCCAGAGTAGCCCTCCCTCTCCCATTTTCCTATTCCCCCTCCCATTTTTGCATTTTCCATCACTGTCCAACCAGAAAAATAACCTGGCTAGATACCTTGCCTCACATAAGGAGCAGAGTCTGCTGGGTGCATCACCCCAATAAATGTCCTTTGTTGGATTTGGAGATAGTCCGAGTCTGAATTCTTTCAAGACAACACTGCAACACATGCACCTATATCTTGTCAAGAGTACCTACCCCCCAGGGTCCTTGTGAGGGTAAAATGAGATAATACTTTGTAAAGCACCTCTCAAAGCTTAAGCATTATATAAAAGCTAGCTAGTTTTATTGTATGCTGCCCTCAAAAAAGGCAGAGGTGATCTTTTGGACAAGAAGTAGTGTTCCCTGAGAAGGGAACTGGACTGGAAGCCAGAAAATCTTAGCCCAAGACCTGTCTCTGCTACTTCTCAATGGTGATACATTGAGCAAATCACTATACCCAAATTAGCCTCAGATTCTTTATCTGTAAAATAAGTCTTGTTCCTTTTGACCACATAAGGCAGAACCAGGAGCATTGAGTAGAAGTTGCAAAAAGTCAAGTTTAGGCTTGATGGAAAGATAAAAAAAAAATTCCCAATATTTTTGGCTGTCAAAAAATGGAACAGTCTGCCTTGAGAAGTAGTGGATTCTCCCTCCTCGGAGGTTTTCAAGAGAAGGCTGCGTGTGTTATAGTGAGGATTCCTTTGATAAATAAGTTGGACTAGATGGCTCCTGACATCTCTTGACTCTCCAGTTCTGTGGGTCTATGAAAATGAGAATAATTATTTTTATGTTGTCTGCCACACAGTTTCCTGTTCGTGTGAGAAAAGTACTTTGTAAACTCTCACTTTCTTACAGTCAAACTGACCTATCAGCTCCATATACATATCATTCATCATACTTATCATTCCATTTCCCACTCAGTGCCTTTGCAAAGTAACCTCCTGTATCATAAATGTGCTCCATCTTCATAGAATTCTGCCTCAAAGAAGTTGTAGCTTCCTTTCAAGATAGCTCAGGTACCACTTCCTTCTACATTAGGACTCTTTTTATTCTCCCTCTCCCTACCTACACTACCTAGTTATTAATACTTCTTCATGAAGTATTTGTTGCATGATTTGCATCCACATATTTGTATGCATGTGATTCCTACTCCCTCCCTCCCCCCAGGTAGAATGTAAATTCTTTGAGGGGAGGGACTATTTCCTTTTTGTTTTTGTAATTTCTGCTCTTGGGTCAGTGCCTTGCATAGTAGGTGCTGAATAAAGCCTTGTTGAATTGTATAAGGCATTATAGAAATGTAGTTTATTCTTATGATGATTCAACCATAGGTCCGTAATTTGCTCTGGCTTGGCCAATTCAATCATGAGCTCCAGCATTGGTTTCTGACTCTTGGTCTGGATCTCAGATTTCAATTTTGATAGTTCTGGGGCTTGTGCCTTTAAAAGCTACCTGAATTCCTTGGTCCCTTCAATTTAATTTGAATTTAATTCAACAAACCTTGAGGCCAAATCTTATTTCTCTTTGTATTACACTGAGCACAGATCTCTGTGCATACATCTGCAAACATCTATGATTTCATTCCTGGGAGAGGAAGATCCCAAGCCTTCCACAAATAGAAGATGGTTTCATAAATTACTGTGGCTAAGACTATTTAACACCTGGTAGCCAACATTACAGTGTTAAGCTTCTCCATTCTTGTCTAGGCAGGCCTCTATTGACCAAACACAGTCCATTTGTTGTTTACTCTGTCATTTATGCTTTTTGAGATTGGTAGGAGCTGCTAGCACTTGTGCTCTACTGCCTTTTGAGAATCCAGGATCACCTCCATACCATGATGAAGCATCAGAGGTAGGCATTAATGTATTGGTATTATCTTTTACCATTATTACTTTGCTCCTCCCTTCACTGCCCATATTCATCATATACTTAGGGCTAGAAGATAAAAAGGAGCAGTACATGGCCACATATGAAGGAGAGAAAAACTTAAGAAGTTCTACAAAAGTTGCCTGATGATTCATGGGTCCCAGCAGTTATGGAAAGGACTATTTTAAGGATATTAAGCCTCCTGAGATCAAGGGAATATTTAACAAAGGTCTGGAAATAGCAGCCATCCTCCAAAGCTGGAGAGTGATACAGGATGAGCTGTTCTTGTGCTGGAGAAACTTTCATGGGAAACCCAATGTATTTGGTGGTCATAAACACAATTTATTTGGTGGTCAAGCAAGGCATGACTACAAAATCTTACCCATTTACTTGTCAACATTATATGTTTTTAGGAGTAGATGTACAAAGTATCCTTCTGACTTCTTTCTGCTTTCTTTGACCCTTGCTTTACTGATTTTATTTTCAGACCAGAGGGATTCAAGCCATCCTTCAAGGGCTAGTTCATAGCCGACTTCCTCCATGAAGCATTCTCTGATTACTCCAGAAGACATTGATTCTCTCTTCTTTGACTCATTCTCCATTACTCAATAGCACACTTGCTAGCTAGTTGTTTTGTAAGAGGCAATTTGGTCTGGTGGAATAAGTCTTGGACTTAGAGCTTGAAAATTATTTGAATCCTGTCACTTCTATTTGTTGCTAATTAATGAATTAATCATCCATCAAAACACTATAAAGATATTAGGAATTATAATTATGTGTGTATGTCCCCTGCCCGACTAGATATACATTTCTCCAAAGAAAATAAATGTGCCTATTGTATCCATTACCTCACAACTACATTCCCAGTGACTCTTAGAGTGCTATCATTCTAAATGCTCAATAAATGATCCTTAAATGCATATTGAAGGATTCAATTTAATTATTTATTGAATCTTTCAATAAATATTGGACACCATATGGGAAATTCTGAATGGAAAAAAAAGACACCTTAGATATCAATGCATGGAGCTTTCTTCAATGAGAGAGGCCTTATGAAATGATCGAAATGGTACTAGATAAGGAAGCAGATAGAAAACTTGGGTTCAGGTTCTGGCTCTGCTGTAACAATCTGTGACTTGGACAGCTCAGCTCACCTCTCTGGGCTTCAGTTTCCTCACTTTTCAAATGAGGGATTTGACTCAATCAACAGGCATTTATTGAGAGCTTATTTGCAAACACAGATAGGGACTTATGTTCTAATGGTCTATATGTTCTCAAAGCTCCCTTTCAGCATTAAAATTCTGCAATTGTAATTCTATCTTTATTCTGATTGCCCCTTCCTTCTACCTGCCTCTATTTGTATTTAGTCAGATCTCTATGACTTGAGGGTTTGGACTTCTTTTTCCCCTTTCCCAGCTCTGATTCTTACCCTCTGCATACCTTCCTTTCTCCCAAATTATACTCCCCAACTTTAGCTTCTTTTTATATGTTGTCTTCCCCATTAGAACATAAGCTCTCTGAGGTCATTTGGCTTATCGTACTTGTATCCTAGCCTTTAGCACAATGCCTGGGCTATATTATTTAATAAATGCTTGTTAAATGACTGAATTTTTTATATTACTCTGTAATTATTCTTGAGAGAATTCCTGTGTAAAAATTTGGTCTTTCACAATTGGTTTCCCTTCTACACTCTAACTCTAACCTATCTTTCCGATTCCTGTTGTCTCCTTTTGATACTTGTACACTGCAAATAAACTGGGCAATTAGCTTTTCCCTAGTCTCATTCTATCCACTCTTGCCAAGGTATTCACACAAGCTGCTCCCATGCTTGGAACACACTACCTTCTCATCTCTATCTGTCAGAGTTCTGGCATGTCCCAGGCAGGTGCTGTCCCTTTTGTAAAACCTTCTTTGATCTCCCACATGAAAAGTAATCCTTCTGTTCTGCCTTGATCATATTTTCCTTTCTAGTGCATTTATTTATGCGAGTGGTATCCTAAGCTACCATACTTTTCCCCACCCCCACCCCCTAATTGCTTGGAAGTTCCCTTAGGGTAGGTACTAGACTGCATTTCATTTTTATCTCTAGGAACAACAGATGATTTTAAGAGAGGTGACTTTAGGGTTAATGTAAGGAAACTCTTCTTCAACATTTGACTTATCCAGAAATGGAATGGGTTGCCTGTAATAACAACCACACTGGCACACCCAGGGTGACTGTGAGTGCAGGTTCTTTTATCTGCTTTACTAGGAAAGCAACTTAAAAGAGGTCAATAATCTTCTTTTAATTACATTAAAGACAAACAGAGAAAATACAGAGAAGAGAAATAAAAACCAACAGACAGCATACTACTGCCTGAATCAGAGCTTTACATCCACCACTGAATCGAGAGAGCCTTTACCTCTGAGGAGTTGGTGTTTCAACAATCCGACTAGCAGCTGTTGTGGGGGTGAAAGACCAACATAAGCCCAACAACAAGAATGCTACCAGCATGCTGCAAAAGCACAGGTTCTTTTGATCTGCTTAACTAAGGAAAGCAAGGTTAAGGGGTTGACAAGCTTACTTTAATTCAGTATACAAATATCATTCACTTAGTTCAGGGGAAAAAGCCAGCACACTGAACTTCAGAACAAAATATATACAAATTACAAACATCAACAGACAGACCTTGTCTGATTCAAATCCCAATACATAGTTACCAGAGTTTAACAAAGTCTCAGTGTCTGGGTTACAAGCTGGAGGGCTCCTAGCTACAGCTGCCCAGAATGCCTCAGCACCACCATGAGTGAGAGCCCTGCACAAATGGCTCTGTCTTCTCTTCTTATAGGGTTTCAGACATCATCAAACGTCATCTGAATGACCAGAACTTAGGCTGCTATGATTGGCTCTTGAGTTAGCACCACCCCTTGGTACCCTGGGAGCTTCACACCCACATAGGCTTAGCACCTAATAGGGGTTTGGACCTGGGGCTTAGCACCTAGTAAGGCTCAATGAAATACACTGAATTACTCAAAGGAAACAAAAGCCAACTAAGTGCTAAGAGCCCATTTTGCTTACCAACACAGTTGGGGAGCTCTGAACAGATGGCCACTTGGAGTCTCAACCAGGGAATCACAACATCTTTCTCATCAGTGAGCCCCCAAAGCAAAAAGCTCACCTCTGAGAATATATACTCTTCCAGCTAATAGGCTCAGAGCCTATTTCTAATTATTATTTCTAATTATAAATTAACAAATGGTGTGCAAGCCTTCCTACAAGCAAGCAAGCTTGCCTTAATGCACTCCACATGAGGCCTATTGATGGGCAGGGAGGATCTTATTCCCCATTAACCTCACTTTGCCTCAAGAGGGTCACAACTTCCTGCTCAAAGGTCATTAAGTGAAGAATTGGATGGTAGTTTTCCAAGGATGTTATAGAAGGAATTCATCTCTGGGTATAGGTTAGGCTAGATACCTTCTGAGTCCTTCCTATTTGAAGATTCTTATAATAATGGCTCATATTTCTAAAGTGATTTTTGGTTTATAATCCTTTTTTTTAATAACCCAGGAAGGTGTAACCTCTTTACTTCACCTTGTAGCATAAATTTAAAGTTAGGAAATAAGGAAGGAGCAAACAAGTTTAGTAACTGATTGGAAGTGTCAGGGGCATTATGACATACTTTCCATCCACTGGAGAACTAAACTGGAGGTCAGAAATGCTTCAGTGAAATGATGATAGCAAGCTTCTCTTTACCAGTGCTTGTTGTTGAGTAACAGCATGTCTTGTTCCATGAATAATGAGCCACTTGTAGGAAAACACCATAGGTCATCTTGCTTGGCAACATTACATTGAAGAGAAAAACACGAGATCCCCAATTCATATCCTGTGACATGAGGAGGAGTCAAGTCTTGGCTTCTGAATTCCTGAGTATTCAGCTAGAGACTAGTCCTACTGGATACATAAGTATAGCCTAAGCTGGGAACCATTTTTTTTATTGTCTACACTTGTAAGACATATGGCTGTAAGAGAATAAGCAAACAGAACTGGGTCATTACTAGAGCTCTTGGGTTTTGAGAAGTGTATGTACTTTCTGATGCTACTTGAGAGTAGGAGAAATTGTGCATGTGCAGTGTATGTGTTTGCATGTGCCTGTGGGGATAATGGAATTCTCAGGGGGGAAACCTCCTCTCCTAAGATGTATTGGCACTTCTATAAAAAGGTACTAGAAATGTGCCTCAGGAACTTAGAGGTTAAATGACTTTCCCAGGGTCACACAACCAGTATACATCAGAGACAGTACCAGAACCCAAGTCTTCCTATCTCTCTATCCATCACATCACACCATTTCTCCCCTTGTGCCCATGGCAAGGTAAAAGCTCTGTAGGTAGTAGAACATTCTCTATCTGTTCTTTTGGGGACCCACTTCCATAATGTCAAGGTCATCTGAATGAAATGAAACAACAATGGCACCTACCTTCCAGAGTTGTTGTGAAGATAATATAAATTATAAGATGCTTTGCAAAGCTTAGAGCACTGTATAAATGACAGTTATCATCATTACTATCACTATTATATTTTAAAAATTTATTGAAATCTATTGTTCCTTTCACCTTTCCTCTTCGAAGAACCAATTTGTACTAACCTCGTTCAGTATGACAGTTCTTGAGTAGAGGTCCTTAATACCAAGGGGGCTGATGAGAAGTGTAGTTTGCTTTTGTTGTTGTTTTCCACCACTGTCAACAAAGAGAAGATAGAACCAGGAGGTGACCTCATTGCAGGTCCTGGTTTTCGAAGGGCACCGTGCCTTAGCTCCAAGCTCCCTTCCACCCTCCCCTCTGGAGCTCAGGGAGTCATCCTTGTACTTCAAGGAGAGTGGAAAGAAGAGGCCTGAGGGACAGAGGTCACGCCTTGAGTACAGCCACAGAGCTCCAGCTAGATTGTCCAGTAGACAATCAAGATGGTCGTCAGAGCCAGTAGGAAATAGAGAATACCTGCATCTGCTCTGACTTTAGGGGATGAGGTCCATCATGTACTTCCAAGGGAGCAATACATATATTTTGCAGTTCTTTCCACCGGATCACAGGCTCCGTCCTCGAGATGCTGACAAGTCTTAGGTAGCTTTGTTGTTTACTCAGTAATTTCTGACTCTCTGATCCCATAGACTTGCCTATGGGATTTTCTTGGCAAAGGTATTGGAATGGTGTGCCATTTTCTTCTCCAGTATGTCCCCATTTTACAGAGGAGCAACTGAGGTAAATAGCAGTTAGGTGACTTGCCTAGGGTCATATAGCTAGTAAGTATCTGACACTGCATTTGAACACAGATCTTCCCAACTCCAAGCCAGTGCTCTAGCCCCCAAACCCCATAGCTTCCAGCCTTAAGTACAAAGGGATGTTGAACAATTGAGACAGACTAAACCCAGCTACGGGTAACATGCTAGAGGAGTTGAGAGGTGAGGGAGGCCATGGAAGTTGGAATGGTTGTTAGAGTCAGTCCTAATAACCTGGGATAAACAGGGCTTTGCCTCACGGCACTGATGCAGGGCAGGTTCTTTGGGAGGAAGAAGAATCATTTTCATACTTTCTCCTTTGCTCAACACTACCTTTTGATTCTCAAGAGGCACAGGGTTCAAAGATCTGTACCAGATTTTCCAGGGGATGGATTGCCACCTCCTGGCACAATACCTCACTATTGGTAGGGATGTTCTCTGTTCTTCCTTCTCATCAGCCTGTCTTCCATGACAACAGGCCTCAAACATACCTCCAAGGCAAATTTTTAAGTACTGATAGTTGTGGTGATCAGGGAAGTCCCCTTCATACACACAGAAGGTAGGATGGAGAGGCAGCAAGGCAAAGTGGATGGGGCACTGGACTTGAGATCAGGCACATCTGAGTTGAGTCCTGCACCAGACACTTATTAGCTATATAATCCTGAGCAAGCCAGTTAAATTCTCTGTGCCTTAATCTCTTCATCTGTAAAAATAGGAGGTTGGACTTTATGGCCTATAAAGTCTGTTCCAGTTCTAAATCTACAACGTTATTACCAAAAATCCTCCATGATCTGACAGTATTTCTGGGGACAAGACACATTTTCCCCGGTTCTTTCCCTCCTTGAATCTATTTATGCTAAAAATACCCTTATCTCTGATGCTCCCTGTGCCTCTCTTGGGGCCTATCCAAACCGTAATGAACAAGAGTGGGCAATAGAGGAAGCAATTGTGGTTCTCAACCTGACTGGCACATCCTTGCTGTGATTGAGTGCTGTCTGTCTCCATTCAAGGTCATTTCCTCTGATCTTCCTTCTGCACCCTCAATATAAGCATGCTTGCCAAAAGGTACTTCCAGAAATGTCCAGATGCTTCCCAGTCCTACCCCTGAACTTGGTTTGCATCCAGCCACCCCTCTGAACCTCACTTTCCAGGCTGATCTTCCCACAAACAGACTCTGTGTTTTCCTTCAAGCCTCTACCTCTTTCCTTCTTCCACCTCACTCCCCAATTTTCTTCTTTAAGACTCTCCTCTCAAGTTATGGCCACAGAACCTTAGGACCCTAGATAGAATGTGTCTGGAGATGACAAGGCTGTGGGATAATACAAAGAAAATGGGTTTAGAGTAAGAAGATCAGGGTTCAATTACTGGTTGTGATACTCATTACTTGTATCATCTTGGGCAAATCATGTTTCCTCTCTTGGCCTCAGTTTCTTTCTCTGTAAAATGGGTGGGATAGAGTAGACTGAGTGATTTTCCAGGTCCTTTCCAGGTATGCAAGAGCTAGTGAATGTTTAACAATAAATTCTCCAGAAGAAGAAAAAAAGTGGACTTCTCATTTTTTTAAAAGTTTAATCTGCATTATTATATTAACATTTTCTCCATCATATTCTTAAGTCTACATCAGGGGTGGGGAACCTGTGGCCTTGAGGGCACATGGGCCTCCTAGCTCCTTGAGTGCAGCCTTTTGACTGAGTCCAAGTTTTACAGAACAAATCCTTTCATGAAGGGCATTTGTTTTGTGAAAGTTGGATTCAGTCAAAGGGCCACACTTGAGGACCTAGAGGGCCACATGTGGCCTTGAGGCTGCAGGTTCCCCACCCCTGGTCTATAAAATTAACAAAACAATAAATCAAATCCTGATTTGCAGCCCTTACTGATTTTTGAGGTATAAATGCTCACACTGAAAATTTAATCAACTCCAACAATAGAGTCTGTTTCAAGAGCCAGTACTAGGACAAGCTGACTGCAGCACATAGGTTTTCAGTTCTAAATCTATTATCTTATAAACCCTTTTTGTTGTTCAGTTGTTTAGTTGTGTCCAAGTCTTTGAGACCCTGAGGACCATACTGTTCATGGAGTTTTCTTGGCAAAGTTACTGGAGTGATTTGCCATTTCCTTCCTTCACTCATTTTGCAGATTGCCAGTATATGAGACACACAGCTAGTAATCATCTGAGGCTAGATTTGACCTCCGGAAGATGAGTCTTCCTGACTCTGTCCCGGCACTCTATGCACTGAACCACCTGACTGCCTGATGACATAACATGAGGCTGAATGATCTCTTATAAGCCCGATTGCTGTTATTTAACTGTTTTGAGTTGTTTTCAATTCTTTGTGACCCCATTTGGGCTTTTCTTGGTAAAGATATTGGAGTAGTTTGCCATTTCCTTCTCCAGCTTATTTTACAGATGAGGAAACTGAGGCAAACAGGGTTAAATGACTTGCCCAGTCACACAGCTATTAAGTGTCTGAGGCCAAACTTGAACTCAGGACTTCTGATTCCAGGCTCAGTGCTCTATCCCCTGAATCACCTAGCTGCCCCTTGCTAGCCATGTGACACTGGGCAAGTCACTAAATCTCTGTTTTGCCTCAGTTACCTCATCTGTAAACTGAGGAATAACAGAAACACTTTTCTCCTGGGGTTTTTGTAAGGATAAATAGGAGATCATATTTGTAAAGAACTTTACAAACTTTAAAACACTACAAAAACCATAACTATTATTAGGAAGTTCTATCTTTTATTGAATTAAAATAGAACTCCCTGCAGCTTCCATCTATTGATCCTCATTGTACTCTCTGTGGCCAGGAAGAAGAGGTCTACTTTCTATTTCCTGTGGGAGCTTTTTAGATATATGAAGAGAATGATTATGCCCCACCTCCCCTCCCCCACTTGCTCCTCCACCTACAATTTTGTCTTGACCAGGTGAAATATTTCAGGTATTCCATTTCTTCTTGTCACATTCTTAGGCAGGACAGTTTCAGGACAGGTGGTGGATGCTCTTACATGGAACAGGTTAAAGCCTCCTTGAACTGGGGATTAGGGGAGAGGTCTGCCCAGAAAGTTCCTATTCAGAAGAAGGTCAGAGGTATTGGGTCGGTTGAACAGAACTTGACTTAGTTGCAATAATACAAGGAGCTAAAATGAATGGTCAGTGTTGGAGGGCTGTACCTGAATCAACAACAATTAATGACATAAACATGTTAATGGTGAGCAAGCATCGGTGGCCCAGGAGTCATGCTGATGGCCTCCATACTGGGATAATAGAGAATCTTACCCAGATTTCACAGTTCACAAAATCTGACTTCCTGTGTTCAGGTAGGTGTCTTTTCCTATGCCTTGGCACATGAGGTTAGCACTGCCTTTTCATTTTCTCTGAAGCTGCTACATTGCATTATACTCTGAAAATATGGTTTTCTCTAAGCAGCAGACGCTGAGTTACTTTCACTTATTGTCATAGGATATGATTGCCAGTCATTTCTCTGACCTGGTCATTCTCTTCTAGATACTTAGCAGCTTTTCATTGTCCCTTTTCAAATACAGCTCCTAGAATTGAACATGATACTAAAGGTCTAAAACAAACACTACTCCCCACTCCTGCCCCAAAACAAAAACTAACACTTAGGAAGGATTTTTACTAAGTTCAGAAACTTTTAAGTTGTTCAGTTGTTTGTTGTATCCAACTCTTTGAGACCCTGTGGACCATATTATTCATGGAGTTTTCTTGGCAAAGTAACTGGAGTGTTGGGGGTTGCTGAGGACTGGGCATCAGCTCACTTGCCCATGCCCCCTGCCATACAGGCCACCTGCCTACCTACTTCCTTTCAAATTGTCACAAAAAGGTCTCAGGTACCAGGATCAGTTCCCTATTAGCAGTTCATTCCATGATGCCTCCAAAATGAAAATGGCTTTTATTTTATTTTTTTCATTTTTTTAAATTTACAACTACTTATCCCTCTAAACAGCACTTCCCTCCTCCTAGTCTGACTACAACATAGTTGCTCAGGCTAAGGAATGCAGCAGGCCTGGGAATCCTTCATATCTTTCATGTGACTGTGTCTGTCCCTAATAGCTCTTCTCACCTTCCACCAGAAGGGTCAGAGACCTGTTCCCTCCCCCCATTCTTAGACTGGTCATTACTGCTTGTCTCTATAAGTCATCCTTAGCATCCTCCACATACGGTAATTCTTCTGTCATGTCTACTGCCTGGCCAACTGCACATTACTGTTGTGAGGCTCCTAGAAGAATCTCAGATTTGTCCTTCTAGTCCTTGAACAACTTGAATCTGAACAAGAATACGTTTCAGAGAACTCTTGATAAGTAGGCATCCAGCCTCTACTGGACTTCAAGTGACAAAGGACTCACAGACTCATAGAATCTCAGAGCTGGAAGAGACCTCAGTGGTCAATTAGTCTGACAAGGAATCTCCCCCCACAGTCCTACATCCCTCTTACAAGTGGTCATACAGGCTTTGCTTGAAAACTTCCAGAGAAAAGGAAACCTCCTAGGTCCTAAAGGTAGTCCATTCCTTTCTGAGACAACTCTAATGGGCAACTCTCTTTGCTAGACATTTTTGTTTTGAGCCCTACAAGGAAATTGGCCAGCTACAGGTGGGTAAGATGGGATTTGAAACTGCCAAAGCCTCTTGGATTTGCTGAAGAATCTAAGAAAACATCTCACATTTCTGGAGGATTTCTGGATTATTATATCCCTTCCCTCATACTGCATAATTTACCGTTATCAACAAAGCACAAATTGTGTTACCATTTTTTTTCCTTTGTTGGCGATGATTAGGAAGTTCTTTTCCAACTCAACACTGCATTGAGAGTCCTCACTCTGACCATGGGTTATTTGAATTCATTTTCCTATTGGCAAAACAGGTTTTTGTCTTTTTAAAAAGAAAAGAAAAAAAGAAAACTTTCAGAGTGAATGGTGTGACTTCTTAACTTTCCTGCCTCTTCATTCTGACTGACTGTAACCTTTTCGCTCTTCTGGCCTTAAAGAGTGCCAGGAGTAAATCCATCCACCACTCCAGCTTTACCCTTTCCTTCACCTCTGCCCCATGGCCTTTATTCCATTGTGCTCTGGCTCTGGGCCACACCTCAAATGCACCATGGGTAATGCATTCAAATACAAATGCCCAGGAGGGAAGTAATGAGTCCCATTCAGAAGGGAGTCGTATAAGTCTGGCAGGTGGCATACATTTAAAGAGAGGGAGAAAAGTAGGGAGTGTCTAAAAGGTCATCCCCTTTACCTTTCCTCCCTTCAGGGTCTGTGTCCCCTTGATGAACGAAGGAGAAAATATCATTCTATTTATGAGGCATTTTATTTCATTCGAATCTACCTTCAGGCAGGACTTTTTTTTTTGTCCCTTCCTATTTAACTTCTTGAAGCAGGACTGGGGCTGGAGCAAAACTGGAAATATAAGAAATCACTAGTCAGTGGATTTAAGTGATGTGACATGGACCTGTATCATTCCCAAACCAATGGCACCTGAAGGATTTAAAGCTTAATTCATTTAATGCCTCTTCTTGCCACCTCCCCCCTCCACTCCAATTCCTGTCTTGGGGTAATGGACTGTCAGAATCATATGACATGGTAGCAGATCTGACAAAGAGCAGGGGCATCATTCATTCAATAAGTTTTTATTAGGGATACATTTCCCAGAAAATAAAAATGTCTAAAAATATCCTAGCTATAGACCTACCTGGCATGGCATAGGAAATAGAGTGCTGGACTTGTAATCAGCAAGTCCTGGAGGCCTTTCAGGGTCCCTTCTTTATAATTTTGCAACATTCACTGCTGATTGTACATGCACGCGCGTGCGTGCGTGTGTGTGTGTGTGTGTGTGTGTGTGTGTGTGGTTTTTATTAGGGATGTAATCATTGCATGTATTGTATTTTTGACTCTGTACCAGATCATGTAAGTCCTTCCACGTTACTCTGTATTCAGTATAGCATAGTAATATTTCATGAAATTCATGAGCCACAATTTGTTTATCTATTCCTTAGTGGACATCCACTTTGTTTCCAGCTCTTTGCTACCACCAGAAGTACTACAACAAATATTTTTATTATGTGTGGGAACTGTTTATCATTGGCTTTGGAAAGGTATAAGCCTACTTGTGGAACATCTGGCTCAAAAGGAATAGACATTTTTAGTCCCTTTATTTGAACAATATCAGATTGTTTTCTAAAAATATATGTATAGATTTGCAGTTTCACCAACATTGCACTCGTTTACCTATTTTTCCGTAACCCTTTCAACATTGACTTGCCATCTTTTTCTCACCCTCGCCAGTTTGCAGGGTATGAGGTGAAAGGTCAGGGTTGTTTTGATTTATAATTCTCTCATTATCAGTAATTTGGATGCTCTTTCCATAATATTGTTAACTATTTGCAATTCTTCTTTTGAGAATTGTTCATTCATATCCTTTCCTTTGATTTCTTTTCTATCTTGTATGCCAAGTTCTTCTCTGGGAAATTTGATGCAGATTATTTTCCATTCAACACTTCCCTTTCTTATCCTAGATGCATTAATTGTGCATATTAGAAGGTTTTTGGTTTCATATAATCAAAATTATATGTCTTTTGTAATTTCTGCTATCCCTTGTTTTCTTAGCAATCCATCTCCTACCTATATCCATGGAAGATATATAATCTGCTTCTCTTTTAATTTTTAGTAGCGTGATCTTTAAATTTTAAAGTCACACATCGATATTGAATTAATTGTAACACATGTACACATATATGTTAATTGTAATATATAATACATATATTTATATATACATATACACACACCCATATATATTATATAGATATAGATGTTAACCTAAACCTAATTTCTACAAGACTGCTTTTAAGTTTTCCTAGCAGTTTTTTTCTCAAATAGGGAGTTCTCTCCTAGGTAATTTTTGTTTCATATTTATTAAACACTGAGATAATAAGTTCCATTGCTCTGCCTTGTTTAATCTATTTCACTAATTTACCTCTTTATTTTTGAACAAATACTATGTTACTTTGAATGCTGTTGCTTTATCATATGATTTGAGATCGAGAAGTGTTATTCCTCCTTCATCTCTTCCTTTTCATTATTTCTTTGATAGTCTAGACCTTTTGTGTCTCCAAATGAATTTTGTAGTGAGTTCTGTAAAGTATCCTTTTGATAATGTGATTGATAGAAAATTAAAATTGTAAATTAACATTGGTAGTGTCATTTTTTTATACTGACATGGCCTATCATTTAATTTTTTTTTAAATTTCTTTAAGAAGAAATTTATCATTGAATATCTATATGTATGTATGTATGTACATATGTATTTTGTGCTTTGACAGGTTGATCCTTAAATATTGTATACAGTATGCAGTTCCTTGGAATGGGATTTCCTTCTCTATTATTATAACTTATTTTTGTTACTATGATATAGAAATACTGTTGATTTTTAGGGTGCATTTAGTAGCCTGAAACTATGCTAAAGTTATTTTCTTCATTAGTATCACTGCTGATTCCCTAGCATTTGATAAGTAAACTACTTTCGCTTCTAAAGACTGGGGGCTGGTGGAGGTGGGGAGGGGTAGAGGATGTTATGTGAGCACAGTAGGCATTAAGGATTAACTTTCTTTAGTTCATAATATGGTGACCTTATTGTTTCTTGGTGCCTTGCCCTGCAGAGACAACTACTCTATCTCTTGTCTATAGTTCTTATTTGGAAGAATTTTGAGAATTTGGGAAGACCAGAGAAAATTTCTAGTCCTCTATACTATTGGTCATATAACATGGAAATATCTCATTCAACATCCTACTTTGAAGCCAGATTAGGGCGCTAAGAGAAAGGGAGGACAAGGAAGACCTGTGGGAGCTCTGAGCTTTGTTTCTGGGGGCTGCATGGTGTCTTGCTGCCCTGCCCCAATATGGCTAGTTGTGCTGCTGGTAAAGACTGAGTTCCAGAGGGGTGAAACGACTTGGCCAAATACACACAACTCAGAAGGAGACAGAACTTTTGACTCTAGAGCCGAGTAAATTTCCCACTTTGTCTTGAGGAGAGTATGGCCATAGCTCATGGTCTCAACAAGCATCTGAAGCACAAAGCAGCTTCAAAGCACTGAACACTGTATAAATTACCAGGGGTTTTTCATTCAATGTCATCCACAGTTTCCCACAAGCTTAGAGAGAGTCTCTCACTCATCATCTTCTTGAGAAACAGACTCAAGTGTGGCCTTACTGGAGAAGTAAAGAAGATCTGAATGCAGTAACCCATCAAGGTTGATGGCAAGGTCTGCACTGATATTATATACCCTGCTGGTTTTATGGACGTCATTAGCATTGGAAAAGACAGGTGAACATTTCCGTCTGGTTAAAAGGGATTCTTTGCTGTTCCTTGTATTACAGCCAAGGAGCTAAGTATAAATTGTGCCAAGTGAGAAAAATCTTTATGGGTACAAAAGGCATCTCCCATCTGGTGCCTCATGATGTGCTTACTCTACACAGATCCTCTCATCAACCTAAGTGACAGCTTTCAGATTGGTTTAGAAGCTGGCAAGATCCCTGATTTCATCAAGTTTGACATTAGTAACCTCTCTGGTGACCAGTGGAGCTAACTTGGGTTGAATTGGTATAATCACAAACAGGGAGAAACATCCTGGCTCTTTTATGGCAATAATGGCAACAGCTTTGCCTCTAGGCTTTCAAATATTTCAGTTATTGACAAAGGTCATAAGGCTTGGATATCCCTTCCCCGAGGAAAGGATATCCACCTTACAATTGTTGAAGAGACAAGAGATCGGCAGCTAAAAAGAGCAGTAGCTAAATGATTTGCAGAAAAGAATTTGTAAAGTTTCAATCAAATTGAGATGTTACAGTGCAATTTTTAACCCAAAAAATGTGGTTACCCTACAAAAATATAAAATACACAAATGAACAAAATAAGAAATAAATAGCTTAAACAACCCAGTCTCATAAAGTAAAATTGAACAAGCTATAAATGCCTTTTTCTTCTTTCCTTGGATTAGAGTACTATGGGTTTACATGCTGCATAAAATGTTAGAAGATATAGCTATATTGGTTAGTGTTACGCAACTACTTTTCTTTGTTAAATGGGAAGTCCCACCAGTTGGAGGATGGGGAGAAGATGCATTCCAAAATGGGTGATGTAAAAACAAAAGATATCAATAAAACTAAAAAAGAAGTTAAAAAAAGAAAGAAAAGAAAGGGGTAGTGATGGGAAGGGTTAAAGGAAAAAAAAGTTAAGGGAAAGTGAGCAAGAAACAGGAATGTAATGACTAGTCCCTCTCCCCAAGTATATAGGTTTTTTTAAGCTGTCCCTTCACCTTTTTTCAATAATAGGCAATAGTTATTTTATGAATACACAGTTGCTCGGTAAATTAAATTGTTATCACTCAGTGATGTCCAAAAAGGAAACAGAAGATTGCACAGTCATGCAGCTGCCCCAAGCCAGGTGGACATAGGGAAAGTTATGAACAAGATAACATACCTAGGAATAGCACAGAAAGTAGATGAAGGAAATTACTACGGAACAGAAGAAGAATTGGGATTTTTAAGAGAAGAAAATATAAGAGACAAATAGTTTTTCAACTGAATGAAGGATTGTGAATGTGGTGTTCGTGGAAAAGAAAAGAAGTTTGGATTATCAAAGGTCTGAAAAGAGCAGTCTCCATGTACCCCTGAGACATAGAAAAAGCTTTATCTTAAAGAGTGAGAGAGATAGAGCTGGCTGCCCTGAGAGTGATGCAGGGTGCTGGCATAAAGCTAGCTTTATGCATTGCGATAAACAAGGTTGAAGGCTATAGTTATATTAAAAACTTAAAAGTTACATGCCTATGTGTAGTGTATACCTTAATGTTCCTTATCCTATAACATAGTAGACCTTAATTTCTAGAGAATGTGATGATTTGGAGACCTTGATAAATAAGTGGGTAATGAATGAAAAAAAAGTTTAAGGCTATGTTTGTAGAATACAGAAAAACAGTTTAAGGTTATGATTATAGAATATAGAATATTAGATATGGAACATACTTTTAGTCAGAGGACTTGTCATTGGGTATAGAAGGCTAGCTCTGGAAGGTGAGAGAGAGACACAGAGAGACAGACAGACAGAGATAGAGACGAGACAGAAAGAGACAAAAAAGACAGAGACAGAAACAGAGACAGAGAGATATCGAGAGAGACAGAAAGAGATGGTGAGAGACAGAGAGACCTCCATCATGCATGCCAATTCAAACTCTGGACTTCTAGGAATCATGTTCAAACTTGAAGGTGAATACCCCAAATTATCTTTTCTTTGGCTTTTGCTGTCCCCATACAGAATTATCTCTGGAAAAACCTTTGAATATTGCTGACTTATAAGTTTGTTCCACATGTGTGATTAAAAGGATCTTCATTCAAATAATTTAAAAGAATTCAGGATAACATTACATTTTCATGGAACAACCTTCATTTCACCCCCCAAAATGCAACAAACCCTGAAACAAACAAGAACCCAAGATCTCCCAAAATAAAAATACTGTAGATTATATATAGAAGATACAATTCTCCTTCACCTCTTGTGAATTTTTCCTTTCCTTAAGAAATAATCAACATTCTGGTGAGTTCCATTTTCACTCCATAATCACATACAGGTACTCATACTTTTGACATTACCCAGATGGCTTGAGTTCCTGTAAAAGTGAGATATACTAGTGGTCTCTAGAGACATAATCTCACCACAGAGATGCAAAGAAGCATTCAGCTTTATGGTACTTCTATGAGCACTTAGACCACAAAAGGTAAACACACTCTGAGTTGCTAGATGGAGAACTTTCTGACATTTCAATTGAGTTAGTCTTTCACTCAACGGATGCAAATATACATACATAAACATACACATATATACACATATGTGTACATGATGTTTTATCATCAGTCCATTGGAATCATAGTTGGCCATTGTCTTACACTTATAATCTTTACACCTTTCAAAGTTGTTTGTTTTTTATAGTGTTTTGCTATTGAACAAATTGTTCTCCTGGTTATTCTCATTTCATTCCTTATTAGTTTATAAAAGTTTTTGAAAATGTTCATTTTATAATATTAATATTGTAGCATAAATTGATCTTCTGGTTCTGTTTACTTCAATCTGCATCAGTTCCTATAACTATTTCTATGTCTCTCTGAAATCATCTGTTTCCTCATTTCTTATAGCATGAGAGTAGTCCATCACATTCATATACCACAACTTATCCAGTTACTCCTCAATTGATGGGCATTTCTTTAGTTGACAATTCTTTGCCACTACAAAAAGAGCTGCTATAAATATTTTCATACATATGAGTTCTTTTCCTCTTTATTTGATCCTTTTCGGGTATTTGACTTAACAGTGGTATAGCTGGGTCACCTTTAATAAACTCTAAAATCAATAGAGCTCAGTTGGCCAGGAGGTAGAAATAAGCTACTCACAGGTAGTCAGAGTGTCATCTGATGGCTAAAAAGTACATATATAAGATACCTTCACTTTGTTAATTAATTGATTAATCACTTACCCTGCCATATGCTGTGATAGCAGAAGGTAGTGAAATGAGGCAAAATCTATGTGTCTATGTCACTAGTAGCACCATTATTATATCTGTCCCTAGTACTCATTGATCACATTAGCAGTCAGAGTTGCAACTGTTGGCTGAAAGACTGACTCATTGGAATGTCAAAATAGTGGAAGCATAGACCACACAAATCAAGGTAGAAAGGACTTTAGAGGATGTCTAGGATAAACTCCTAATTTGTCAATGACCAAACCGAATCCTAAAGAGTTGGTTATTTTCCCAAGGTCACATAGTTTGCAAATAGTGTGGCTATGACTTGAGCCAAGGTACCTTGATTATAAAATTGAGTTCTTTCTTCATAACTTTCTGGAAAAATCTTATGAGTTCTCCAATCTCAGTCACCTGGATTGAAGGGATTGGGAGTAGTTATAAAAAGACCTTTCCTAAAATCCAGCCTTCTAGTGAAAGAAGGGGGAGTTACTGATTTGTACCAGGATTTCCTCTCTAACAAGTTCAATTTTAAGAGTACTAATAGCAGAGATAAAAGTTGCGTTGTATTATTGTATCTCCTCCAGTTACTGTAATCATGTGTATTATCCCAGAAAGCTAGTGCTTTATAAGGAGTCTATTTATTTCTCTTGAAGATTAGGTCCTAGAACTCTCAAAATTTGGCATTTTAAAGAGGTGACCTTGGCAATGTGTGATTCTGTGATCAAAGAATATTTGCTTTTCATCTCCATGGCGGTCATATCTCGACCAAGAGATTATCTTACTGCCCTCTCCAAAGCTTTGTGTAGGGGCATGGAGTTCAGGTATTCTCCCCTAAGGCTATATGAGTGCCCACACTATACCCATGTGTCTCTGCCATAAAAGAATCGTTAGCAGCTCTGGGGTAGGACTCATCTAGTTCTACTTCTAGTGCTCTGATGAGCTCTCAGGATTTCTCTAGAAAAGAATGTGAATGGGGGAAGACCAAAAAAGGCTACTATGCAACTTACCCTTACCCCTCCATTTTATAGTCCCAGCACACGTAGCTCCTGCCATAGTCAATTAATGATCAACTGTTGTGATACAGTCAAAGAGTCACAGAGAGACTTGCTACCCTCTACACTCATCTTAATGACCAGGAAGTTCTGCTATTCTCCCTGCCCCACCCCCTTTTAGAATAAAGAAAATAGACTAGATTTCCTGCCCTCCTAATACATATCCATTTTAATCTTTGAAAAACTGTAGTAAATGGAAGATATACCGGAGAACTGGGGATGGAGAATTTTTTTTATTTTAATGGAAGGAAAGACAATAAGCATTTCTAAATATAGATTAGTGGGCTTGACTTTGATTCCTGTCCAAATTCTGGAATGTTCAATCTTTTTTCAGTTGTGTCTGACTCTGTGACCCCAATTGGGCTTTTCTTGGCAAAGATACTGGAGTGGTTTGCCATTTCCTTCTCCAGATCATTTTACAGTTTAGGAAACTGAGGCAAACACGATTGAGTGACTTGCCCAGGGTCACACAGCTAAGTAAATGTCTGAGGTCTGATTTGAACTTAAGTCCTCCTGACTCCAGGCCTAGTGCTCTATCTACTGTGCCACCTAGCAACCCCAATTATCCTATCCTGCATTTCCCCCATCTTAGCCCACTCCATTTTACAGATGATTAAAATTGAGGCTGAAAAAGATGAAGCAACTTTGCCCCACAGAGAGTAATCAATAGGGTTGATATTTAATGCCACATTCTTTAACTCCAATTCTATATCTCTTTCTATTATGTCATACTAAATTTCACCAAGGCATTTTGATAAAGGCTTTTCGGATGTCCTTGTGGAGAGAGTGAAAAATATGAATGAGAAGATAGTACACTCAGGTAGATTCAAAATTTACTGATCGACCATGCCCAAAGTTGGGTAAATTGATAGATAGATGACAGCTTGGAAGGTTGTTGTCAATAGAGTGCCCCAATGTTGTGTTCTTTGTCCATTTTTATTGAAAATGTTCAATAATTTGGGTAAAGATATTAATTGTTCAGTTGTTTCAGTAGTATCTAAGTCTTTGTGACCTTATTTTGGTGTTTTCTTGGCAAAGATACTGGAGTGGTTACTATTTCCTTGTCTAGCTTACAGTTGAGAAACCAAGGCAAACAGGGTTAAGTGTCTTGCCCAAGGTCACACAGCTAGTAAATGTCTGAGGTTGTATTTGAACTCACAAAGATGGGTTTTCCTGATTCCAAGCCCAGTGCCCTAGCCATTGCTGATGAAGACATGCATGGTATGTTAATCAAGGAGGAGAAATTGCAGAGAGAGTTTTCCACTCTAGAGGAGAAAAAAAATCATAACAATTAGAGCTTGCCAGAATTAGAACGGGCTGCCTGAGGAAGCAGCAAGTTTTCCATTACTACAGGTCTTCAAGCAAAGCCCTGATTACAATTCTTGTTGGAAACGTAGAGGGCATTCTGAACCAGATAGCATTTAGATAACATCTGAAGACCTTTCTGAATCTAAGATTCTATAAGTTTCTTTATAACAAATATTAGAACATAGAACAAAGAAAGGCACCATAGAGATCATCTGGCCTCTCTCATTTTAATTGATCCTCAGCACAGAGAGAATGACTCGTTCAAAGTAACACAACTAGTTACTAGCAGAAACAGGCCTGGAACTTAAGATGCCTACTGAAGCATAGTCCAGTCCCCTTCCATGTTCTGATTATAGCCAGATATGTAGACGACTGGCCCATCTCTGCCCCTTCCCAATAGCTATGGCAGTTCAATATTTTCCTTAATAAGTATATTTCTGAAAGTTCCTGCTTAGACTTGCTTAGCTCAGTGGAATTGTGGTGGCATCTTGCCTACTTGACTCTTCAATACAGTTATCCCAAATCAATTTTACAGTTGAAAGTCCTTGTGGAGGTTTCCTTTAAATCCTGTGTCATTAAAAGCAGCGTTGTAGCAGATAGAAAACCAGACTCAACTCCAAGAAGATTGGGGTTCAAGTCCTACTCACAACACATTCAGGATGTGTGAGTCTGGACAAGTCAGTGTCCTAGGCAGATTTTTAAGACTATAAATTGCAGAGAAGGTACTGACCTGCATTGGTAGAGGGTGATCCCTCTACAAATAAATTCATAGGTCCAGTATCATGGTATTGAGAATTGGAAGAGACCTTAGAGTTCATCTAGTCTAGGCTTGATCATGTTGCATGTAGGGAAATTGGAGCTTGGGGAAACAAATTACCTAGTAAGGTTGGTCAGGTAAAGGTCCTATCAAGAGGAGTTTCATCGTAATCAAATTCTCTTACTTTCTCAAAATTTCTTTCTAGACTAAACTTAAGACGCACTTTGGTACTTATTTAGAAGCCACAGTTATTATACCAAATTAGAACTTAAAGGTGCCATTGAAATCATCTAGTCCAATCCTCCTACAGGATAGTTAAAGAAGTTGAGGCCCAGAGAGGTAAAATCATGTGTCCAATGTGCCATAGTAGATCTGTAGCATAGCTTAGACTAAAAACTAGTTACTTTTACCTAACCCTGCCCCCCCAGTACAGAACTCTCTGCCACACTTCTCAGGTATGGGTTTTGTTTTTATTTTTTGAAGGCAATCAGTCAGTGTTAAGTGACTTGCCCAGGGTTAAACAGATAATAAAGGTCTGAGGCTGCATTTGAACTCATGTCCTCCTCACTCTGGGGCCTGTGCTCTATCCGTTATGCCACCTAGCTGCCTCTTGGGTATTGTTTTAGAAGGGGAATGGAATAAGTATTTACTATACTTACTGTACTATATACAATAGGACACTATACTGAAGTATTTATTAAGCACCTACTGTGTGCCAAGCACTATATTAAGCACTTTACAATTATCTCATTTGATCCTTCCAATAACCCTTCTAGGTAAGTGCTGTTATTATCCCCCTTTCACAGCTGAGGAAACTGCAGCAAAAAGAAGTTAATTGACTCATCCAAGGTCACACAGCTGGTGTCTAAAGCCAAATTTGAACTCAATCTTCCTTTTACTTTCAGATTTTATTTTTACTTGTCTCTTTATATTTATTTCATTTACTTTTATTTTACCCTCCTCAAGTTTCTCATTACATTTTCCTTGTATCTCTATATTTATGCTTAACTCATTATCATGAGATTATAGAATTAACTGGAAGACACTTTGGAGGTTATCTCCTCAGTTTTATAGATGAGGAAACTGAGACAAAGAAAGGGTTTTCTTTAGTGGGGTACAATGGAAGAATGTTTTAATTCCCCTCCCCCCAATTTATTTATGTGTAGGGCTCCTGAGATGGGAGTGACAACAGGGAAAAGGAAAAACAAAGCATTTAAAGAGAGAAAGAAGAATCCTGTTTTCATCCTCTGTCTGGCAAGACAAGCTCTAAGTGCCCTCTCTTTGAGACTCAGACAAAACATGGTTGAAGCTCAATTGACGATTTAATTGTGCCAAGCAATTCAGAGGCACTCAGAGGTGACATTGCCTGCCTGGCTAACCCTTGTTGAAGGGAAAGGATCATTTATCGAAATGGTTTCCAAAGATCCTTGTTTCGTGGGAGCGTCTGCAATGGACAGATGCTACTATCAGTGTCAAGCTGAGAGGTATTGTGAGTGTTTAAGACAGGCACTACACACACTCCTTTAGTTTTCATTCTAGGCCTCTTCCCTGACGGTCAAGGGAACCCTCTGAGACAAATTCAGCAAACTTTTTTTTCCTCCCCAGTTTTAACTTGGTTTCTTTTGGGGCTGGGGTGTTAGAATTTCAACCTTTCAGAAGCTTTGGAACCAAGCTCTTCCCTCTAATACTGCAGGGTTTCTTTACATCCTATTCCCCCCTCTGTTTTTAATTTCACTTTAAAGCCCGGGAGCTACAATCTTTGTAAACAAACTTATCAATCAGTGGGATCAGCCATGAATGGGAGAGAGCTAGATAATTTGATGGATTCCAGGCAATTAAAAAAAAAAACTCAACCACAAGCAACTTGTATAAATGAATGGAATGCTTATCTGCGGAAATGGAGTCCCCCTCAGGAGCCCTCAAAAGATCACATGGATTCTTTCCTCTCAGTCTATTAAATCTTCCATATGCTTGCAGGAGATTATACAATTGAGAGGATTAGCATTTAGGGTTTCCAAGCCCTGTCTGGAATACAAGAGAGCATCCAATAATTCCACAGTTATCAGTTAAAGGTTTAATATGTGCAAGACCCCGTGCTCTATGCTGAAGAGAGATACACAAATGGAAAATTAGTCTCTTCTCTCAAACAGCTCGTCATCTAATGGGGAGAAATACACGGGTACAGACAAACATAAGAACAAAAAGACAACAAGGAAGCTAATTGGTGCAGTAGCTAAAATTCTGACCTTGTTATCAGGAAGACTTCGAGTTTGAATCCTGCCTCTGTGACCCTGGGCAAGTCAATTAACCTCTCTATGCCTCAGTTCCCCATCTATAAAATTGGGGAGATAGAATAAATAACCTCTGAGGTCGCTTCTACCTCTAATTTTATGATTCTACAAAAATGAGTCAAGCATAAAGACAGAGATGCAAAGAAAGTGTAATCTGAAGTTTTAGGAGGGACAGAATCTCCCTCATTGGGATCAAAAATCTAGAGCTGGTAAACTCACACAGGGTCACCAGGTAGTAGGTGTCAGTAGCATGATTTCAATCTAGGTCTCATGATTCCAAAGTTATCACTTTCTCCATTATTCCATGGGAATTTCAGATGGGGACAGTGTAGATCACAGAAGTTTTCAAAAAAGGGTGTGGCACCTGAGATGAGTCTTAAAGAAAAGGAGAGATTTTCACTTATGGACCTAGAAGAGGTCGCTTTAGACACAAGGAACAAATAGGGTGAGTAAAGAAGTGGTCCGGTTGGGGGATGAGGGGAGAGGAGGGAGAATGGAGAGTAGGTGATAGACAAGTAGATTGAAGTCAGATTGTGGAAAATTCTAATGCCAGCATGAAGATTGTATACTTTATTCAGTATTATTAATTTATTAATTATTACTAATATACAATAGGAAACCAATGAAGGCTTTTTTGTTTTGTTTTTAGTAAAGCAATCCCACCAGAGCCTTCAGTAGCATTTTAAAGGACTGACTAAAGAGGAGATAGGCTTGAGGTAGAAACCAGTCCCACAAAGAATGTTTCTTTCTTTTGCCTCCATTCTTCATGCTGTTGTTGTTCGATTGTTTTCAGTTATGCTCAATTCCTCAGGATCCCATTTGGGCTTTTCTCGAAAAAGACAAGGGAGTGGTTTGCTGTTTTCTCCTCCGGCTCATTTTACAGATGAAGAACTGAGGCAAACTGGGGTAAGTGACTTGTCCAGGGTCACACAGCTAGTAAACATCAGAGGCCACATTTGAACTCAAGAAGATGTCTTCCTGACTCCAGGCTCAGCACTCTATCCACTCCTCCTGCCAATGTATAATCATACTTGTCAAATTCCTTTCCATCTCTTAAAAGCCTAACTCAAATATGACCTCCTCAAATATTACCAACTCCTTTGGAGTGTGTTTCTGGTTCATTTACATGTTGTTTGGTATATACCAGAAGGGAAAGGGTTAAACATGTGCTGCGACCCCTTGCTAAAGGGTGTCCATGATGAGAGATTCCTGGTTGGTGGTCCCTTTGTCTCTCTGATTGGGGGTGGGGGAAAAGTCATAAAAAAGAAGTTGGCAAATGTTTGGCGTGGGGGAGCCAAGATTGCAACTTGAAAACAGGGACTTACTTAAGCTCTCCCCCAATCCTTCTAAACATGCATTAAAAATGACTCTAAACAGATTCTAGAGCTACAGAACCCAGGAAATGACAGAGTAAAACAAGTCTCCAGGGCAAGACAGCCTGGAGGGTCATTGGGAAGGGTCTATCACTCTGCTGGGAGCATAGTGCAGCTCAGCCTGGGCCACGTCAGGACAGATCAGGCCTGAGCAGAATGGGTGGAGCAGTGCTCAGGGCACTGAATCACTGGCAGCAGTGGCAGTTTCCAGACTTCTCAACCCACAAACACCAAAGACAATGTAGCAGGCCAGGGAGAAATCTCTTGGGCCTGAGTGAGAGAAGTGTGCGGTCTGGCCCCAGCCCCAAGTGTTAGAGGTGGCTGCAGTAGCCGCAATTGCTTCCAGAGCTCCAGAGAAGGTGGGGAGAATCAAGAGGCTGATTAGGATGGAAGTGCAGGGATCACTTTGTTGGCACTGAGGCGTCATTTTCTTGCTTTGCCCTGTTTGGATCTGGGTCACAGTCCTGGCTGGCAGTCCTTGGAGGAGGAGGAGCGCTGGTGTGGCAGAGCTTGTGGTGACTGTGGAGAAGGAGTCCGCCTGGTAGTTACACCACAGAAAGGAGTGCTTGCACTCACAGACCAGAGCACAGGCCGGGACAGGAGTATCATACCACCTCAGAACAGAAGTAGCTCTGAAAATAGCAGCACAAAACCCCTGAAACGTGGGACAGAGCACTCTTCACTCTGGAAGCAACCATACCTTGACAAAGAGCTCAAAAGTCAAGTAACTGGCTGGGAAAATAAGCTGGAAGTATAAAATGACTCAGACTACAGAATCTTACTTTGGTGACAAAGAAGATCAAAACATACAATCAGAAGAAGTCAACAAAGTCAAAAATCCGACATCAAAAGCCTCCGAGAAAAATATGAATTGGTCTCAGATCATGGAAGAGCTCAAAAAAGATTTGGAAAAGCAAGTAATAGAAGGAGAGGAAAAATTGGGAAGAGAAATGAGAGTGATACAAGAAAACCATGAAAAACGAGTCAACAACTTGCTAAAGGAGACCCAAAAAATACTGAAGAAAATAACACCTTAAAAATAGACTAACCCAAATGTCAGAAGAGCTCCAAAAAGCCAATGAGGAGAAGAATGCCTTAAAAGGCAGAATTAGCCAAATGGAAAAGGAGGCCCAAAAGACCACTGAGGAAAATACTGCTTTAAAAATTAGAAAGCAGCAAGTGGAAGCTAGTGACTTTATGAGAAATCAAAAAATTATAAAGCAGAACCAAAGGAATGAAAAATGGAAGACAATGTGAAATATCTCATTGGAAAAGTCACTGACCTGGAGAATAGATCCAGGAGAGATAATTTAAAAATTCTTGGACTACCTGAAAGCCATGATCAAAAAAGAGCCTAGATATCATCTTTCAAGAAATTATCAAGGAAAACTGCCCTGATATTCTAGAACCAGAAGGGAAAATAGGAATTGAAAGAATCCACCAATTGCCTCTTGAAAAAGATCCCAAAAAGAAAACTCCTAGGAATATTGTAGCCAAATTCCAGGATTCCCAGGTCAAGGAGAAAATATTGGAAGCAACCAGAAAGAAACACTGTGGAAACACAATCAGGACAACACAGGATCTAGCAATTTGTACATTAAGGGATTGAAGGGCTTGGAATATGATATTCATGAGGTCAAAGGAGCTAGGATTAAAGCCAAGAACCACTTACCCAGCAAAACTGAGTATAATACTTCAGGGCAAAATATGGAATTTCAATGAAGTAGAGGACTTTCAAGCATTCTTGATGAAAAGACCAGAGCTGAGTAGAAAATTTGACTTTCAAATAAAAGAATCAAGAGAAGCATGAAAAGGTAAACAGGAAAGAGAAATCATAAGGGACTTATTAAACTATTTACATTCCTACATGGAAAGATGGTATTTGTAACTCATGAGAACTTTTTTCAGTATTAGTTTGTGTTCTAGGTATGTATGAACTAATGCTTACACATCTTTTGAGTTTTCAGCATTTCTTCTGTTGTGAAAGGAAATAGCTTTCCTACGGTGGGTATCGAGCACTTTTTCAATGTTTTCAAATGCAAAAAATATGCTTGCCAAAAAGACTATTTTATGGAGAATTCACACTGGGCAGGTGTTCACATGGTGGGACGCTCTCAAGATCTCTCTTAATAACTTTGGAATTGATGGTATGACATAGGAGACTCTGGCACAGGACATGCCCACATCAGAGAAGGTGCTGTGCTGTATGAGCAAAGCAGAATTGAAACAGCTCAAAGGAAATGCAGAATGGGCAAATTTAGAGAATCCACCCCAAATGTTCATATGGACTATTTCTGCCCAACCTGTGTTAGAACATTCAGAGCTCATACTGGTCTTTTCAGCCACAGTTGGACACGTTGAAACTTAACTCTAGCATAATGATGTCATTTTGGTCCTCTTTGAGTACAAAGGACAACAATCAACCAGCCAGCCAACCATCCACCATTTTTACATTGAACAATTTTTCTAGAAAGGCCTCTGTTTAGGGTTTTCCTAAGATGGCTCATGTTGGGCTAAATGTGAGGCAAACCTAAGTTTTCCTTTGGAGATTCCCTCCAAAATTCCATAGTGGAAATGTGAGAAGCTAGAGAGAATGAGAAAAAAAAATACAATTCTGCCTTTGGAGCCAAGTTTCTCAGGACAGATCTGGAATTTTTATGAGTCCAGGCCCTGGGATCCTTTGTGAGAAGGCCTCCCAGTCCCAAATGTGGGTAATATGTAAAATAATTATTTATATCTGTGTCTCATCTCCCTAGACTTTAAATTCTACAAAGTCAGTAAGCAGTAGCCATTATCTGACCTATGTGCCTATAATATCTAACAATACACATAGTAGGATTAATGATTGTTTGTTGAATTAAACTGAATCATTAAATCATTCATTTGTATTACTCTTCCCCTCATAAATGCTTACAACAAATGGAAGTTACCCAACACATCTAGAGCTGCTGCAGTTGAGCTTAGTGCTTCCCAAAGCCAACCTGCATTAAAAAAAAGTCTCTAGCACTCATATCTTTGTGCTGCTATTGGACATTTGTTTTGTCTTATTTGCTTTATAACATCTTCTTAATCTGTTTGCATGTTTTCTGACCAAAGAGACAGAAAGCTCTAAAATATGACTGGGCCTGGGTGGGGATTGGAGAGCCTGAAACACCCAACCATTGGTGGGTTTGACATTCCTCATCTAGTCCTTACCAACTTTTGTAGACTTCTCTGCTATGAAACCCCTGTTCCAATGCACTTGTCTACTGTCTCTCCCCACAAAAGGCCTTATACTTTCCCACCTCATTTCACTTCCCATCATATCATAAGTGCCATTCTGAACCTGGATAGCAGGTCCAGGTTCAGAACAGCTGTCTGCTTAAACTATGGTTGCAACTGAAGTACTTCATAGCTGGCCAAAAACCGTAGAGGAGAATAAGAAAGAATGCTTCCTGGCTCAGTGACAAAAGATTAGTTGAAGCTCAGTATGGGGAATCAAGACCTGCTTGGCATGAGCAAAGAAGTTTATAGAAAAGGGATTAGGAAGAGGACAAAGAATTGATGATGACTAGGACAAGAAATTTCAATGGTTCAGAAGGAGAGATCAGGTTTGTCAGAAAATAGCAGCTGGTGATATTCAAATCTTTCTACAAAATCCTTCCAAAAAGCTCAGTTCAGATTCCATATTCTATATGAACACATCTTTGATATCCAGAGTTAAACTAATCTTTTCTCAAGTGTATCATCTTTATTTAAAATACATTTGTTAATACATTCTTTCCATTTTCCGATGCATCCTTTCCCCACTCACAAACAGCAACACGTCTATACCAGAAAGTAAAGAAGAAAAAGAAAGAAAAAAGCAATTAAGCAAAACAAGCACATTGATCAAATTGAACATTCTATACTGTATTCCTCCTTGATAGTCCCACAGCTCTGCAGAGAAGACAATGATATGCATTTTTGTAACTTTTTTTTTAGGTTCAAGGTTAGTCATTATGATTACATAATATTTGGTTTTGAGTTGTATGGTTATTTTATTTTCTTTTGCATGTCTGTTGTCGTCTGTGTAAACTTCAGATTCTTACCTATTTATTTCACTTTGGAGAAGGTCCCATAGGTCTTCCCATGCCTCCCCATATTCTTCATATTCTTAAAGTATATTACAGCAATATGCAATATTTACTTACATAAACCTTTTTTTGCTTAGCCACTACAAATCTAATTAGTCCGTGCAAGTCTTGGTTTATTGTTCTTTGCTACTACAAGAAGTTCTGCTCTAAATATTTTTGTCCATATGAAACCTTTATATCTTTGATCTCTTTGGAATGTATACCAAACAGTGAGATCATTGGGTCAAAGGATATGGACATTTTTATCACTTTTTTTAGTGACTTGTCATTTGTTGACAAATTGTTTCCCAGAATGACTGGAACAATCCACTGCTCCAATAACAGTATATCACTGTGCCTGTCTTTCTACAGCTAACACTAACTACTCCCTTCTTTTATCATCTTCATCAATTTTCTGGATGTGAAATGAATCCTTATGGTTGTTTTGACTTACATTTTTCTTAAAAGAATGGTTTGGGGTCAATTTTTCATTAGGTTGTTAACAGACTGAAATTAATGTTCCTTTTGACAATTACGTGTTGACCATTAGGGAGTGGCTTTTGAGAGTTCTGTATTTGTATAAGTTTCCTAGGCACATGGAATATTGAGATGAATGAAAAGCCCAAGAGACATTAATAATCAATTTATTAATTAGACTAGAAAATAATGAATAAATAGATGGTCAGTGGTCTCTCTTGTTAACCAAAGAGAAATCATGGAGATCATGGAATGTTTAAAGACCATTGGAAAAATGGGTGCCCCCGACAGGCAAAGATCAATTCTGATTCGTGAACAATTAATGAGGGGGTGGATGAGGAGGTGAACTGAAAACTTCAGCTCTTCCTGCTGAGAACATGGCTTGGTCATGAGACTCAGCCTCCAGCTATCTAGACAAAGACATCCATCTCCACTCAGACTACTTAAGTTGAACAGTAGGGCAGCGTTCCAGGGGCATGAGCCTATTGATTCTTAGGACCAGAAATTTACCTATATTAGATTCTCTTTACATTTTAATCAGAAATAAGCTCTCCCACTTGGGCAGGATCCTGCCAAAGATTGAGAAGAATGTTCCCAGAGGGTTGGGCCAATTCCATCTCTCAGAGACTAGACTAGGGTTAGTCCCTGAATGAGGAAAGAATAAGGAAAACACCTCAGTCCTAGTTTAATAATTGGTTGTTAATAATCGAGAAATAATAATTTCTCTCAGTATCAACTTCTTATAAGAGATATTTGATGCAAAGATTTTATGTTCGAAATCAGTTGGCATTGGGGAGGCATGAGACAACTTGAGATTCTCTAACCTGGGGAAGTAAAAATGTAGGAAAACTTGATAACTGTCTTAGAACTTTTGGCAGGTTTTCATGTGAGGGAGGATTTAGATTTATTCTACTTAGCCTTAAATGATGGAATTCATCCTTTTCTTTTCTCTTGGTCCCAGTAAGGATTTGAAATAATTTTTTTTGAATGATAGTCTATAAACCTCCACCCCCAAGGTGTATGGGGTAGTCATTCCATCGGTGTTCACTTCTGATATTTCTTGGCTCACTATTTTCAGTGTTTGTTTTCTGGAACAATTTGTATTATTTGAATCAGCATCTTTGTCTTCAATCAGTGAAGTGTTAGTTATGCTGAGTCAAATAATATAAATTGTCTGATAAAAATACAGTAATAAGTTGTCTGGAAGAGTTGGTGTGGCATACTGAAAAGAAAACTGGATCGGGAGTGAGGGAGGATGTGTTCATCGTAAAGTCCTGAATGTGCCACTTGTTAGATGTGCAAACATGGACAAGTCACATCCTCTCTATGGGTCTCAGTTTCCCTACCAGTAAAAGAAAAATGTTAGTAACCTTGGGTAGGAATTATCTTTTTGCCTTTCTTTGTATCTCTAGTGTTTAGCTCAGTACCTGGCAGAGTAGGCACTTAATAAATGCTAGTTAACTGACTGACTGCCCCTGGGTAATTGTCAAAAGCAATACTTAAGCCTATGACTTCTGAACTCCAGACTAGTCATTGACCTCTACATTAAGGGTCGTTAGTCTTTTCTTAAGGAGATTTGTTCTGTGAAGTTTGGGATCAGTCAACGGGCTGCACTTGAGGACCTAGAGGGCCACATGGGGCCTTGAGGCTGCAGGTTCCCCGCCCCAGGTTAGACTAAATTTCCTTTGAAGTTCCTTTCAGCTCAAAATCTATGATCTTATGAAAATGGGCAATTTGTTTAAATTTTCTGGGACTCATTTTCCTTGTGTAAGGGGGTTGGACTAGTTGATCTCTATGTACCATTATATCTGCAATATTCTGTGTGCATTCATAACAGTTCCTATTGTTATGGCATTCTATTTTCCATCATCAGTGTTGTAGATAAGAGTATCTAATTTGCAATCATAAGACTTGGGTTGTAATCTCTCCTCTGGCACCTATTAACTATGCAATGGTGAGTAAACTCTGGTTCTCATTTTTTTCATCTATAAAATGGAGGAGTTGAGATCAATGGTTTCTAAGGTGCTTTCACATTCTAAATATCCTTATGATCCTATATTACAAAGTCACCCACAGTGACACGTAGATAGCTGAGATATAAAAAAAATAATATTTTTACAAATATTTAATTTTATGAATTTAAAAACATTCTCTTGAGAAGGGTTGATGACACAAAAAAAGATTAACGATCCTTAATGTAAAGGTCAACGACTAGTTTGGAGTTCAGAAGTCATAGGCTTAAGTATTGCTTTTGACAATTACCCAGGGGCAGTCAGTCAGTTAACTAGCATTTATGAAGTGCCTACTCTGTGCCAGGTACTGAGCTAAGCACTAGAGATACAAAGAAAGGCAAAAAGATAATTCCTACTTTTAAGAGCTCACAGTCTTATTGAGGAGACAACATGCAAAGAGCTACGTGCAAATAAGATATATATTGGATATAATAGAGGGAAGGCACTAGACTCAAGGGGGCAGGAAAGGTTTCTCATAGAAGGTGAGACTTTAGCTGAGACTCGACGGAGACCAGCAAAGCCAGGAGTCAGAGCTTAGGAGAGAGATCCAGGCATTGGAGATGCCCAGAGTCAAGAGATGGAATGTCTTGTGTGAGGAATAACAAAAAATCACTGTCACCAAATCACAGAGGAATATATAAAACCAACATTCTCCTACCACCTTGATGCATCTGTGGATTCCACTGGAAAAACAATGGCATGAAAGTGGGGACAAGTAGATCTGGGAACCCACAAGAAGGCTTCTCCCACCGGACCATGGTAGCTAGCCATACATTGCAGAAAGAACAGGAGCCAGTTGAGTTGAAGCTGAAAGGGAACCTCAAGTCTCCCACTCCCTCTTTTTTGTGTGTGTTCCTTTTTCTAAGTACAGGTGACTAAACAGTGAGATGGGTATTCCTAGTGTTATTGGCTACCTTGTCCTCCTGAGAGTTGATTTCTGTAGTTGTGTGCTGCCAAGTGATTGCTGCAAATACAGATCTTCTCCAACAAAACGTAATCATCAGGAATATTTCATAGCCAAAGGGTTATACCTCAAGCCATAGCCTGGCTTGCCAGGATACCAGACCTGTAAGTTACGAAGGCAACAAAAGTCAGACTTGTCATCTTGTCACCCTACTGACATATTTTGGATAATCTCATTGTTTCATATTTTAAGTATTTGTTAATGCACACATGTAAGTCTTGAATGGTAAGTGTTCTTTTGTGTTGGAAGAAGTAAATAGCTCTTATATTAAAAATAATCTTGTCCAAACCATATATGGAAGGAATTCTCATTATAATGTTCCTGAAAGTTATGATGTAGCCTCTACATTGAAACATCCAAGGGTGGAGAATCCATCACTTCTCAAAGCATCCCATTCCACTTTTGACCATCTCTAACTGTTAGGAAGGTTTACCAGACATCAGGCTCTCCCCTACACTAACCCGACCCTTACTCAGGTTAAACATGCCAATTTCATTCAACTAGTCCTCATATTACATGGACATAACATCCTGGTGGCCCTACTCTGGACATTCTCAGCTCATTACTCTCTTTCTTAAACCAAACACCATACAGTACTCCGGTGAAGGCTAAGTGCAATGGGATTATCATCACATTCCTATTCCTGGGAATTCTGCCTCACTTCACCCAGACCACATTAACATTAGGGTTTTTTTTTGTTTTTGTTGTTGTTTTTTGGTTGCCACATCACATTGCTAAAATTCAAATCAAGTTTGAAGTCCACTAAAACCCCCAAATCTTTTACAGCATGATGGTCTGTCTCTGCTTGCCTGCTTCAGTTTAGCTCTGTGAAGCTGATTTTTCGTAACCAAGTGTAAGATTTTATTTTTATCCTTATCTCATCTTCTTAGATGTCAAGATCCTTTTGGATCCTGACAATGACATTAAGTATGTTGACTATCCCTCCTAGCTTTGGATCATCTATAAATGTGATGGATGTGTTATCTATGCATTTATCCAAGTCAATAGAAAAACTGTTCAACAACACAAGGCTAAGTGCATTTCCTTAATGTAATCCCCTGAAGATGTCCTAAATGATTCAGCCTAGGTCCTAGCACATAGTAGGCACTTTAATAAATGCTTGTCGAGTTGACTTAACTAGCACAATGAATACCTTTCCACAAGGGATCCCATTAATCCTTTTCAATGGTGAACCTAGTTATGAGCCATACCTAAACCTTTAGATTTTTTTCCACTGGGACTATACAGTGAAGTTATAATGAACCACTGAGAACAAGAAAAAGTCTGACTTCTTCTTTTAGAGGTTCCCAGGATTAAACCAAGTCTGTATCCAGAACTTTAGCTCTTTTGTGGAAAGAACAGATAGGTGACTTTGTGGAGAGAATGCAGGACCTGGAATCTTGAACATCAAATCCAGTCTCAGACACAGTTATAGCTGTGTGACCTCGGGCAAGTGTATCATTACAGCAAGTCACTTAGCATCAGTCTGCCTCAGTTTCCTCCTCTATAAAAGAGGGAATAATAATAAAACCTGCCTCCCTAAGCTGTTGTGAGGATCAAATGAGATAGTAATTATAAAGCATTTTGTACACCTTAAGGCAATATATGTATATTATACACAATATATGTGTGTGTGTGTGTGTGTGTGTGTGTGTGTGTGTATGTATACTTATCAATGTCTGTGTCTATATCTATATCAATATAAGCTGGCTATTAAGGGGTAACCCTCAACCACAGATAACTCTAATATTCTATGTTTTAACATTCTTTCCAACTTTAAAATTCTGTGTTCTTTGTTCTAACATGCTATGTTTTAACATTTTACGTTCTATGATGTCTCCAAGATTGAAGATTTTTTGTTGCAACATTCCACATTCTAAAGCATGAGTATGTAGAATGTTGCAACAACAAAAAAAAATCTAAGCTCCTTGAAAGCAGGGATAATTTCATTTTTATCTTGGTATCCCCAGGACATAGATCAGTGTTTTGTACATAGTAGATGCTTAACAAATGCTTGACTAATTGAGCTAAATTGAAATTCCCTCTAGTTTTGGTACACTGTGTTCTAGTAGTGACCATGTATTTACTGAACCACTCTTTTCCCCCATGCTATGCCTTGATCCACCATTTTGAATGTGCTGCTGGAAGAATGGTATACTAGCTAGTGTTAGATTTTCTTGTTTGTTTGGCTGTTTCTTCTTTTTTTGACTTCTTTCTGAAATGTAGTTGGCTTGTGCTTGGCAAGAGTAAACAGCAGAGTGAACATAAGTCAGATGATATATGGGAAAATGAGAAAATAGGAAGGAAAAACTGCTGAGCTGCTGAATAGCAAACCTTAAGGGGAACGTGCTTGTTTTCAATATCTTCATTTCCCTAAACAGAAATAGAATATCTACACTCAGAAAGGAAATCCCAGAGGACCTTGCAAAACATGAAAGAGAATTGCTTGCTTGTTTTTTTCTTCTTCTTTTTTTTCATTTTGTTTAGGCCAGCTTTGTTTGCTGTGCTATTTAGGAAGAGGTTTTAAGTTTACTTCTCCACTATTAGGGTAAAGTTAGCTAGCATCATGGTTGGGGCTAAGGAGTCTTTGGAAGGCAGCAGTAAACAGGAAGGAAAAGAATAAAAGGAGATTTAATTTAATCTTAATCTAATTCAAATGATCAATTTGAACTTTTATTTCATAATCACAGGGCTAAATGAAAACTTATGAGCTGAAAGGAAGCTTAGAAGTCATGTAGCCTATTCCTACTTGAAACCCTATGCAGCAAACTCATGCACAACATCAGTGGCATATGGGCCTGTAGCTCCAATCTGACTAGTTCCAATGATGGGGAGTTCACTACCTAATGAGGCAGCCTTTTCATTTCACATACAGCCCTTGTGATGAAATTCTTTACATTGACTTGAACTATGTCTTTCTCTAACTTCTCCCCTCTCCCTTTGCTCCTAATTCTATCCTCTGAGGCCAACAAGAACAAATCTTATCCATTTTCCATATGACAGCCTTTCAAAAACTTGGAGACTGACTTCATAGTTCCACTAACTCTGCTCTTCCACAAGCTAAATATTCTTAGCTATTCAACTGATTTTCTTAGGGTATGACTTCATGTCTATTTGCCATAAGGGTTTTAGTTGTCTCTTTGTTACTACCTTGCAGTGTGATCTCAGGTAAGCACTTGTACTCTGTGCTCCTCAGTTTTGTAATTTGTCAAATGAGGGGATTGGATAAGATCTGGGTTCTTGGCCTGGGGTCCAGGAACTCCGAACTTTTCTGTGAATAGATTTGAGGGAGTCTGAGGGAAAAAATTTCTTTTCACTAATGTTGAACTAAATTTTAGCATTACTTTCAATTATTAAAAAAAACAAAATGAAACAAAACACTTTATTCATGGAAAGGGTCCATAGGAGACAAGTCAGTATTTGGGAGGCTCCAAAGGAAAGTGTAGGAGAGAAGAGGTATTAGGCTGCCTAGCAAACCTATAGAGCCGTTGTGCTGACCTCATTACTGTATGCCTGTGAAACCTGGACAATCTACCAGTGACATGCCCATAAACTGTAGTACTTCTATTTGAATTCTCTTGGGAGGATTCTGAACATCACCTGGCAAGATAAGGTACTGGATACTGAGGTCATTTCTGGAGCAAAAATTCCAAGCATTCAAACTACTACAGAGAACGCAACTCTTACAGGCTGGCTATGTTGTTCATATGCCAAATGTACATTTGCCTGAAAGACTATTTTATGGAGAATTCACGCAAGGCCGGTGCTCACATGGTGATCAGAAGAAGCAATACAAGGACACCCTCAAGGTCTCTCAGAAAAACTTTGGAATTGATTGTGAAACATGAGAGACACTGGCATACGACTGCCCAGCATGATATACCTGCATCAAAGAAGGCTCTGAACTCTATGAGCAAAGCAGAATTAAATTAGTTTAAAAGAAATGTGAGATGTGCAAATTTAGAGACATCTCTACTCCAAATGTTCACAGACACTATTTGTGCCCAATTTGTGGTAGAGCCTTATGAGCTCATTTTGGTCTGATCAGCCATAGTTGGACACACTCTACCAGCATAGTGATGTCATTTTGGTGGTCTTCGAGAATGAAGGACAAAAATCAACCAACCATATATAGGCTTAATCAAAATGCCAAAATGCCCATGGCACAAGAAAAGGTTAAAGACCCTGAGAATTGATCTTTCTCTGTCCCAATGAGAGTAGAGTTAGGAAAATGGGTAAAAGTTACTAACTGGCACATTTAGGCCTGATGGAAAATCTTCCAAACAAATTGAACTATCCCAAAGTGGGGATGGGTCACTGTATTAATATTGTAGCTTGTTCTTTTTTGCCCTGCCTCCTCATTCCAATCAATTGTAATGTTAATGAAATATGTAGATCTTCCTTGCCCATTAATAGGCCTCTCCTAGAGCCCATTAAGGGAAGCTTGCTTGGGGGAGGCTTGCTTGTAGTAAGGCTTTCACATCTTTTGGGACTAAGTTGATTAAGCACTGAGTCACTAGGGTTGTGATGCCTCCTGGCTCTGAGAAGTGTATATATACTCTGAGTTGGTATTTTGCTTTGGGAGTTTGCTTTTGAGAAGGACTTTTTGATTTCCTGGTCAAGACTCTGAGTAGCTGTACGTTCAGTCCCCCCAACTGCTTAGATGTAAAGGCTCTCTCCATCCAGTGCTATATGTATAGCAATATTGCATTGATTCAGGCAGTCAGAGCCCTGTCTGTTGATCTTTGTGCTAATTTCTCTGCTTGTATTTTCTCTGAAGTTCAGGGTGCTGAATTTTCTCCTGAACTAGTGAATGTAATTAAAAGTAGGATTGTGAACCCCTTTTTCGGCAATCTTTCCTAGGAAAGCAGATCAAAGAACCTGTGCTAGCAGGCCTATGCTAGGATGCTTGCTGCTATATCAGTATAAGTAAGTTTATAAGTGGCTAGTATACAGTGGCAATAGCAGGAAATAAGATTGCAAAGGGGAACTAGAAGTCATGTACAAACTCTCCCAAAGAGCATACTTTACAAATCGTATCCTGTATTAACCAAAAATCGGATCCTAATAATATATGTGGAGTCAGCAGAAGATTTATAGACTCTGCTGTCAAGGTTTTTGATTCAATGATGTGCAAATTTCATGCAAGTTCAACACATCTGCATAACACCAAAAGATGCTGATAATTTTGAGATGGTATAGACACGTTAACTTTGAAGTTTTACTGGCAACTCTGAAATGACTTGGGTATGTTAATGAACTCACCCCAAAGTGGCATAGATAAGAGTTAGTCTGCCCTGCCAAAACCCTATAAAATGAGACCTCAAACTCGTGCCCCCTCAAGCACTCTTACCTCCCCATTGGGTCCTTGCTGCTGAGTGCTCTCAGCTTTAATTCATGGTTACATTAATGGTTATCTGTGCCTCTTCTCTTCCTCATCCCTTCCCCATTAGCAATGTAGTAGATATGTAGTAGATGACTTTTTTGGAGGGGGGTAGTCAGGGCAATTGGGGTTAAGTGACTTGCCCAAGGTCACACAGTGTAGTATGAGGGTAGAGTTTATAATTTCAAAGAGGATCATATATATGTCCGAAAGGTTCGGAACCGCCGGATATAAGAAATTCTCAAAGTAGGAGGCAGAAGAATCAAAGCATATATTTAGGCTTCACAGTAACCAACCCACAAACCAGCATCCCCATTTTGATATTTTGATCAAAAGCTTCCAGGCCCAATAAGTCTGCCTCACAAGAGTAACCAGGAGGCCACAGAGAAGCATGATGGTATAAAGCAAAATCATATACATGCTTCCCCTCTGTGGTAAAAAGATTACCCACTAGCCTCAAGTCCTTGTTCAGCACTCCTCAATCCTCTCGTAGGTCAGCTCTGCTGCCGGCAGCTCCTGCTTCAGCTTCGGCTGTGGCTGTGGCTGTAGCAGCCTCTGGCTCCAATGGAAACTGTTTTTAACCATCCAGCTTCTGCGGGGGTGTAAGGTACGCGGGGTAAAGCACAGGTTCTTTCAATCTGCTTAAGCAAGGGAAGCAAGGTGAAGGGGCCGACAAGCTTACTCCAGTCCAACATACAAACAGCATTCAGTTAGTTCAGGGGAAAAAGCCAAACTAGTCAAGGGCACTTGTTGACTAAGTGCTAAGGAGCCCATTTCTGGTTACCAACACACACAGCTAGTGTGTTAAGTGTCTGAGGGTGGATTTGAACTCAGAGCCTCCTGACTTCAGGGCCAGTTCTCTGCCCACTGTACCACCTAGCTGCCCCAGTAGATGGCTTTCTTCACCATTCTATCCCCTATTCCCACATCATCTGCCTTTGTATTCCCTTTGCTGCTTGTCTCTGCTTTTATGGCCTCATTGCCCCATAGCTTCTGTGCGTGATTTCTGCTACATTTCCTACTGCCAGTTGTGGTCAGTAAATATTACAGGACTAGGCATGCCTCCCCCCAATTCATAATTTCATAAATTAATGATTGATTCAGCCACCTTAACAGACAATAATAATTGATATTTGTATATTGCCTTAAAGTTCACTCTATTTTACATAAGTTAACTTATTTGAATCTCACAACCCCGCTACTGAAAGGCAGATACTACAGGTAATAACAGGTGAAAATAAAAATAACAGGTATAAAACAAAACAAAAAACCCTCCCCATTGTACAGAAGAGAAAAAAAAAACTCAGAGGCTAGCGATTTGTCCACGGCTACACAGCTGTCAAATATCATGGACAGGATATGAAGTAAGGTCTTCCTGACTCCAAATTTAACAAGAGCAGGCCACAGCAAATGAATAGCAAAGCACAGCACGGTTCCATGAAACAGCATCAGGAGGGGTAAAGCTGAGATTGAGCCTGGTGAGAAAAGTTCCCACCAAAAAAGAGTTTTGTTTGTTTGGGGGAGGAAGGTGTATTGCAGGTAAAGAGGAGGACCAAAGAAAGGATGGAGCTGGAGTGAATGGGAGCTTGTCTTTTCTGCCAAGGACTATGGCCTTTGGAGGGCAAAGGACAAAACAAAACGGATAATAGGGAATTGATACTCAACATCAATGGGGGGATAGGAAACATCTAGTTACCACTGATGAATCCAAGTCTCCTGGTCCAGATGGAGTGCATTCTTGGACAAGGAGTGAACCTATTGGATGAGATTGCTGAGTCATTGACACGGATATTTGAAAGATGATGGAGAATGAGAGAGGAAATACAGGGTTGGAAGATGGCAAATGTTACCTTAATATTTAAAAAAAGGGAAGAGAACTCAGAGTCTACAAACCATAAGCCAGAGACATAGACTTAAATTTCTGGAAAATTATAGAATGCTTTATTTTTAAAGAGGTTAGTGAACATCTGAAAAAGGGAGTCCCTATGTCTTAAATAAGAAGAGTTACTCTAAACTAATAAAATTTCCTTTCCTGGGGCGGGGGGAGGTTGCTAAATTGTTAGGTCAGAGAATTGTTGTATAGATGTAATACTTCTTTAGATGAAGGATTTAATACTATTTTGTGGGAAAAATGGATAGATATGGACTAGGAATTATTATAATTAGATGGATTTGGAATTGGTTGAAGGGACATAGTCAAAGAGTAGTCAATCTCAGAATTGGAAGGTGCTACAGAAACCACCTACACTAAGGCACAGGTGAAAAAGAGTCCCTTCTACTGCATAAGTCACAAATTGTCATCCAGTTATTTGTCGTAGACCTGTTTTGATACAGGACTTAACACAAAAGGCAACATGGCCTAGTGAACAGAGCTTTGGATTTGAAGTCAGGAAAACCTGGTTTTACATTCTGTTCATGAAACTTGACAGCTATGTAACATGGGCAAATCATTTATACCTTTTGAGTCTGTGAAATGGGTAGGCTATTACCTGTAGTATCTGCCTTTCAGTATTCAGTATTGTTGTGAAATTAAAATAAGTCAATACCTGCAAAACAAATGCCAGTTATTATTTTCTCCTGAGGTAGCTCATTTCCACTTTGGGATAATTCAAATTGTTGGTAAGATTTTTGTTATATGAAGCATAAATTTTCTTTTTGTAACTTTTACCCACGGCTCCTAGCTCTGCTCTTTTGAGCCAAGCACAACAATTCTAATCTCTTTCCCAAGTGACATCTCTTCAGGTATTTGACTACAGCTATCGTGTTTTCCCCTAACTCCTTTCTTTCCAGGGTAAATATACTGATTGTCATATAGCATGAACTTGACTCTTCTCTGTTTTGGTTACCCTCATTCGGATGCCCACCAGCATTTGAATGTCCTTCTTAAAATGTGATACTCAGACCCAAACACAGTCCTCCAAATAAGTTCTAATCAGGGCAGAATAAAGTGGGACTATCACCAATCCTTTCCTGGGCACTATTATCTTCCAAATGCACCCTACCTTTTCATTAACCATTTTTGGTCTCCCTATCACATTGCTAATCCACTTTGAACTTGTGGTCCATGAAAATCTCCCACAAGGCCTTAAATAATGACCTCAGGTAGCATCCTCTTGCCTATTTCTCATCTCTTACTTTTTGATCCCCTGATGTACTTAATGACATACTAACTTAGTATCAGGAATTGGAGCTGAGACCTACTTTAAAGTCCTTTTCATCCAACCCTGTCAGTTTTACAGATGAAGCACTGAAACCCAGGGAGATGACGTAAATTGTCTAGCTAAAGCAGGTCATAAGGAGCAGAGCCTGAATTTGAACCTCTTCAAACCTAGTGAATCTAGGTACTGTCATTTGCCCACCACTATATCCCCAATTCTGAGCACAGCCCTCTTTACTTAGCAAACATATAAGTGTTTGCTGTACCGAAGTGAGCAGAGCTCAACAGAAAGAGAGAAGAGTCTGCTAGTCAAGCCTCCTGCCTCCAAAACAGAGACGTGATTTTAAAAACATCTCGAGGGAGGATTTATCCCAGATAATTTTTCTTCCTTCTCTTCTTCCTCATCTCCCGTCCTTTTCCATAACAATCTGTCCAGTATTAGCAGATGGTCATGAGGATTTCCTTTCAACTTTAATGAGGAAAGTAATATGCAATGGTTTCCTGTGAGGGGCTTCTTCCATCAGTTGTGTTAACATATACGTAATGATCATTTTTTATGGTGGCTATTTTTTTAGGAGATCAAAAAAAAAGTGATGTCAAGAGATGCAGTCAGGGAAGCACTTTATTAAGGGAATGCACTTCTGTGAAGCAATCAGGCATTTAGATGGAATATTAAGTATCAGGGGAGACAGCAGGTATCCACATCAGAAAAGTAATTCCCTTTCCCTCCCAGCATTTAACATCTGTTTTGGCCTAAGATCCACCGCTGACCTCTGGATAATGTAACAACATGGCGCAGAGTCATGTGGCATAGAATATATTTTATTTTAAGTTGCTTTTTAAAAATCTAGTGAGTGAACTCTGTTTTTCATTTAGATAGCTTGTTCCCACCTTAACTGGGAAGTGCCTGCTTCAAAATTATTGAAGTAGGCAGAATCATAGAATGATACAGCTGGAAGGGACCTTACAACATAAAATGTGAGAACACAGAATGTTAGAGCTAGAAGGGAATTTAAAATACAGAATGCCAGAGGGAGAAGGACCTTAAAGATTATTTAGACTGTGCAAGTGAAGAAACTGAGATCTGAAGAGATGAAATGGTCACATAATTAGTAAAGCGCTAGGACTCAAGTCCACACCTCTGACCTCCAGTCCAGTGCTATGCACTACAACAGGCTCACTATGGCGAATTCCTCTGGGCTAAAGTCTATGTGATGAATTGGAGGAAAGCAGAGAACAGATAGCCCAGTTAGAAGGCTACTGTAATAGTTCAAGTATGAAATTGTCATGGCATTGATCACTTCTGGTTCTCCTCCCTACCTGACCATTCCTTCTCCGTTTCCTTTGATGGCTTTTCATCCAGATCATGCCGTAACTTGGGTGGCATTGTTAGCTCCTCACTCTATCACTCTCTCTGCTCCCTCTGTTCCACCATATGCAATCACTTGACTGTAACCTCACAGCATCTCTCCTATGTGCTCCCGCTCTCCTCTGACACTGACAGCACCTTGGTGCAATCCTAATTCCAGGACCATTGCAATAGCCTGCTGGTGGATCTCCCTGCCTCAGGTCTTCTTTCCTCACTGTAATCCATCTTCCACTCATCTGCTCAAGTGGTCTTCCTGAAATTCATGTTTGACCAGGTCATCTGCATCTAATGGCTTCTTTTTTAATCCAGGACAAAATATAAAATCCTCTGTTTAGGCTTTAAAGTCCTTCATAACCTGGCTCCTTTCCATCTTCCTTTCCTATCTTCTTATAGTTCACTCCCCTCCATGTAATCTGTAATCTAGCATGTAATCTACCTTGCTGTTCTTTGAATTTTTTGTTGTTGTTGTTGAGTGGCTTGAGTTGTGTGCAATTCTTCATGACCCCACCTGGGGTTTTCTTGGCAAAAATACTGGAGGGGTTTGCTGTTTCCTTCTCCAGCTGATTTTACAGATGAGGAATTAGGGCAAACAGGATTAAGTGGCTTGCCCAGGGTCACACTGCTAGTAAGTATCTGAGGCCAGATTTGAACTCAGGAAGTTGAGTTTTCTTGATTTCAGGCATGGGCCTCTATCCGCTACATCAGCTAATCACCCTGTTTTTGGCATAAGACACTCCAACTCCTTACCCTATGCACTTGCAACTGATATCCACCTTCTCTGGAATTCTCTCCCTTCTTAGTTCCACCTGTTATTTTCCCTGGCTTCCTTCAAGTCTTGGCTAAAATTTTACTTTTTGAAAAACACCTTTCCTTGCCCCTTTAATGCTAATGTTTTCCCTCTTGGATTACGCCCAGTTTATCCTGCGCATAGTTGTTTTCATGTTGTCTCCCCCATTAGACTTTGAACTCCTTGAGATGAAGGGCAACTTCTGACTTTCTTTTTATCCTCAGCACTTTGAAATAAGAGCTGGCACATAGTGAGTTCTTAATTTAAGTGCCCGTTGACTTGATCAGACTTGAGCAATGATGGACTTTCCAAAGCAAGAATTGGGAGGATGTGATAACGGAACAAATGGGTAAGGTGAATGGAGAGGAATCAGTCTCTCAGTTTGGGCTGCATCTGCAGTCTTGGCTGCATTTTGGGCTGAGCCAGTAAATAGTATACATTTTTAATTTGAAGGTATTAACTTTAGAGAACACTGACAACTTCAGCAATTGGAAACATTAACTCTCTCTCTCTCTCTCTCTCGCTTATATTTATGTACCCTCCTGGTCCCCACTCAACTGAGAGTACACTTCATGATGCTTGCTCAAGGTGTAGTTGATGGTAATTTTTCGCAGTGAAAATCTACTTGGATATGGCTATGGGGACGAGACATTGAATTTAGCCTTTCTTTGGAAAATTTTGTGTGAGAAATCATTCTCTACTTCCAGGTACCATCTCCCAAAGAGCCTAAAGTGAAGAGTAAGAGGCCATGTGCCATCTCAGGGGAGTCAGAAGGAAGCACAAAGGGCATCTTTGGCTCACTCCTTCACTCCTCTCCAAGCCCCACTCTTGATACTTCACTGTCCCTCAGCAGCCTTCTCACCCAAGAAAATATCTCTTCCTCTGTGGTCTTCTCTCCCTAGAAGATGCCTATATACCTGTGGCCTTCTTACTCAGTGCCTTCAGCCTCCTCTTCTGATTGGTGAAAGTACCTTTTAGAACCTCCATTTTGACAAAATGCGGGGCTCAGCTCTGCTCCTTCTTTTGTGGTTGGATTGACTCTGTCCCAGATTTCTCTACCATGCTCCTGCACAGTTCCCTTCTCCATGTGTCTCCTATCTTTTAGTTCCCTTTTATGTGTCGCCTTCTCCCATTAAAATTTAAACTCCTTGAGGAGAGGGACTATCTTTCCCTTTGATTGTATTTATATTCTCAGCCCTTAGCAGAGTTCACAGAACATAGCAAGCACTTAGCAAATTCTTGTTGGCTTGACTCAACTTTGGGCATGGTCCTATTTTCAACCTCCAATTATACCTGTTATAGAGTAGCCCTTAATAAGTGCGTATTGCGTTGAATTGAAGAGTCTCACTGACTGTTTTCCAAAACTGCCACCTCCCCGTGCATCTCCCAGGTCCCTCTGGTCTAAGTTCCAGACTAAAGATCCTGGGTTTATCTTGCCACCTCAAATATAATGGGAGCAGCATGCCTTGCATTTACTCATGTCAAAGAATACTGTTAGTGTAATTAACACCAGCATTGAGTATTGTGGGATTCTCAGCTCGGTGAAGCTATTATAATAATAATAGCTAACATTTGCATAGCGCTGACTGTGCTAGGCACTTTGGTAAGTACTTTACAATCATTATCTTATTTGATCCTCACAACAACTCTGGGAGGTAGAGGCTATTATTATTACTATCCCCATTTTACAGATGAGGAAACTGAGACCAACAGAGGGTAAGGGAATTATCCAGAGACACAGAGATAGTAAGTAGCTGAGACTGATTTGAATCCAGGCCTGCTCTTTATACACTATGCCACCTAGCTGTCCCCCTTCCTGTAGAGAACATTATTGATTCCTTATACTGCAATTGGAGGAATAGGACATAAGGAGCAATTCCCAACATCTGTTTCTTCCCCATTGCCCTCTTGCTGCTCTGCTGTCTAAATTCTAGCCCATTTCATATCCCATTGAGAGGTCCTCATCTTACTGTCAAAGTGGAGGTCTCAAAAAATAATGAGCTCCACAGAAATGTCTAGGAAACATCATTCCTAAATGGAACATAGATGTGCCTCCCTTATACCTGAATTCAACATCTTGGGGAGAGGGAACCACATGATATGGGGAAGGGGATAAGAATGAGGAGCTGAGAGGGATGATGGGGAAAAAAGAAATGAATGAAGAAGAGGATAAAAAAAGAAGGTGAAGAAGGATAGGAAGAATGGAACGAAAAGGATGGATTTGGAGAAGAGAACGATGACGAGGAGGAGGGAAGAGAAAGGGAAGATAAGGAGGGGTCTCCTTCACCCCATTGCCCTGTATGTAGATCAGGCAGTTGGGGCCTGTTGTTGCCAGAATTTTAGAGAGAGTATGTCAAATACAGTCAGAATCTAAAAACATTTATTAAATGTCTACTGTGTACCAGGTGAACAGCTAGGTAGTATGATCGATGGAACATTGGGCTTAGAAAAAGGAAAGCTTATGTTCATGAGTTCAAATCCAACTTCAGACACTTAGGAGCTGTGTGACCCTAGGCAAGTCACTTAACCTTGTTAACCTGTTTCCTTATCTGTAAAATGATCTGGAGAAGGAAATGGCAAACCACTCCAGTATCTTTACTAAGAAAACCCCAAATAGAGTCAGAAAGAGTTGGAAATGACTAAAAGGACTGAACAACAACAAATGTGCCAGGCACTGTACTAAGAGCTTAACATATGAAGAAAGTCATAAAACCCTCCCTGCCCTCAGGGGGCTCACAATCTAATGGGGGAAAACTACACATAAATTGAAGCTGAAAAGGGGGAGGGTGGGGAAAGAAGCTTACCTAGGTTGGAGCATGATATTCAGCTTCTGGGGAGGGAAGTGTTCTAAGGAGTTTCAGAGTTGATTTCATCTTGCAGAATTATGAGTTTCTGGAGACCATGAATTCCACATCTGAATCTAATCGGTGATGATGTGTCTTGCAGATTAAGCCAAGAGCTGCGTGCCTGACTGTGCATTAGTGAGCCCAATCTCCTGTAATTTTGTGAGAGAATCAGCATCTGATTTGATAAAAGGGCTTAGTGGGCAGTAGATGGGTTTGACTGGAGACAGCTGGGACCAGACCAGGGCTAGACTGTTGGATTGAAGCCGCAATGGTAGCAGCAGATAATCTTTCATTCCAGGACTTAGCACAGAGCCTGACATAGATACTTAATAGACAGGCATAGTCACAGGAGCTTAATAAAATTCTCATTATCTGGATTTGCCATCTCCTCCCACAGCCCCCACCCTGCCTCCCTCTACCATTTTCTGATCTGCCTCCACTGCTGGTGCACCTTCTGACCAGATCTCCAGTGATCCAGACCTGGAGAAGTTATGTAATGCTTGTCCTGGGGCCAGGCTGTCCTGATTGGTAAGACTTTGCTATAGTTAGCTGGCCCCATATCCCACCACGTTCTTTCATTCGAGCATTTTTTCCTACCTTTCCCTTGCCCCACACCTTTCCCACTTCTTTTTTTCTGGAAACTATAGTCAAATCAACACCAACACTGTTTCTGTAAAGGTGCATGAATTGACTACCCTGTTGATCCATGATCTATCCCTGTGATTTCTCAGGTGAAAATATCCTTCCTTATCCAAATTCCTCTATGTATTACCCCCCCCCATTAGAATTTAAGTTCCTTAAGATCATGAATTGTCTAGCTTTTGTATGTATATCCAGTGATGAGAACAGTGCATGGCACATAGAACACAACTGACAATTTTTTATTCATTCATTAGTTCCTATATCAAGGTATAGAAAATCAGGAAAATAAATGGTGTATTTGCTGATTGATTGACAAGTCAGAGACCATCAATACATATTCATTAGAATAAATTACGTGCACATAAAAATCATAGGATAATAGTTTTACGGGTGGAAGTAATTTTGGAATCCTTTCAGTTAAAACCCCTCATTTAAAAAAATAGGACTATTAAGCCCAAGGAGGTGAGATTATTTTCCCAAGGTCACAAAAGTAGTTAAGTATAGAAGAGCCAGGATTTGAATCCAGGTCTCTGGTCTAGGCATTTTCCCACTGTGCCATTCTCCCTTATTAATCTCCAGTCTTAAATGACAGTATGGGTAATCTCCAAAAGAATGTTACAGACTTTCTTGTTGCTGTACTTAGGGAAAAAATATTTGAGAAAGCATTTGGCCCAGCCTCCTACTTCTCTATTCTCTTTAGTATATTTAGCATGTACCATTACTAATGATCTCTTAACTGCCAAATCTAAAATGCCTTTAGTAATCTTTGAAATAAGGAAAACTTTAATGTAAATCCACAGCAGGATTTGACCTGCTGTGACCTGATATTGAAGTCAGTTTCCTGGACGTCTATAAAATGAGGATAAAATGAGACCTACCTCCTAGGGTTATCGTGAGGATAAATCAGATTTTTTAAAAGTTTTTAAAGCACTTTGCAAACCTTGAAGCACTACAGCATTATAATCATTGTATTATTATTATTATTGCTGCTGCTGTTACTATTCCTAGCTAAGATAGACTCAAATTGAGGAGCCTACATCTCAGAGAGTTCTCACAAACATCTCCCCACGGACAGTGTGGGCCTGTCCACTGTCAACTCTTTCAGAGGACAGGGATGTGTCCTGTTTGATTTTGAGTAGCTATGATTACGTGGGTATCTGGGACTCAGGAACAGGACTCAGCACCAGAGCTGTTCCTTTGTGCTATAAAGGAGAGCAACAGAACACTTTCTCTCCTTTTGCTTTTTGCTTTTAATGAGAAGACAGACCAGAGCACAAAAGGTCCAACCAAGTCCTGCATTGTTGGTAAGAGGAAACATTTGTAAGCATGATTAAGATGTGTCCCCCAGGAAGCGGTAATGATTGCTTTGAGGCAGAAGCACATGGATGTACATGTGCATTCCCATAGCTTTCTAAGCACAAGTCAGTGCCTAGAGATCTGAGAGTGGATTCATTTCTCCCAAGAGATGGTAGCAGCTGGGGCATTGATAGATTCCGTGCAAAAAAGCATATAGCAGAAGCTGACATGTGCATTATCCTCCAGCCCAAGGGGGAAGCTCATGGATAATGTTCTTGGAACTTAATCTCCTGGTTATAGGAGGGGATTTTTGATTTCTGAGATAGTGTGATACATGAATCCAGCATCCTCCTTAGAAAAGGGAGGTTTACTGGACGATGCTAGCTTTGGAAATTGCTTTGTGAGTAACCCTAGTTGCCAAATATCCCAAGTTTGAGAGTTTAGGGATCAGAATTCTATCTTAAAGTTTCTTAACTTGGGGTCTGTGATTAGATTTCAGGATGGTAATATAATTGCATCTTTATCTTCACTAACCTCTGAATTAAATTAAGCATTTCCTTTGATTAAGAATGTAGGTAACAAATGACAGTATTATTAGGGTTTCACCAGACTGCCTAGGGGTTTCATGATACAAATGAGGTTAGGATTCCCTGGTTTAGAAGAAGTGGATTTCCCAGGCAGCACTGCCTCTTGGAGAAATAAAAGAATTATTCACGTGATTCCTTTGGCTGGAGGAGCAGTGAAGGGGAACTGTGTCATGGGGAAGCAAGGAACCTGAACCTTGTCATCCCAGAATTACAGAGAAAATTGGAGAGTCCAGTTCTGATTGGAAGGGGTGCTACTTATTGAGAAAATCCATGATGTGATTGCCTTCTGGCAAAGAGATGCAGGTTGTGAACTATTTCAATGTTATTCAGCTGTTCATAGGCTACTGTAAAACTTTCACATCTTCTGCATGGTCTACGGAGAGAAATATGAGCTGTCCTATATCCAATATACATGTGTTAAAGAGAGAGTTGATAAGAAAGCTTAGTATGCTATTATCCACACTGAAGGAAATATAGATGTGAGCTATGTGTAAGCTATATTCAAAGATTCTTTTAAAAATTTTAATTTGTTTCATTAAAAATTTCTCAAGTACACGTAAAAAAAACTTTTAACCATCATTTTTTAAATGTTTGCTTTCCCAATTCTCTCCCTTGATACCAACCCTCCCCCATCCTTAAGAAGACAAGCACTTTGATTTTTATTGTTTATGTGAGATCATGTAAAACATATTTCCATATTAGCTCTTTTACAAAAGAAAATGCAAACAAAAGAAAATAATAAAAATAAAGTTAAGTATGTTTCAATCTTCATTCAGAATTTACCAGTTTTTTCTCTAGAGGTTGATAATACTTTTGAGCATTAGTCCTTTGGAATTGTCTTAGTTCATTTTCTTGATCAGAATAGCTGAGACTTTCACAGTTGATAATCTTTACAATATCACTGTTAATGTATGCAATGTTTTCCTGGTTCTACTCACTTTACTTTACATAAGTTCACATAAGTCTTCCCAGGTTTTCTGAAAATATCCTACTTGTCATTTCTTGTAGCATAGTAGTATTCCATCACAACTATGTGCCGCAACTTATTCAACCATTCCCCAGTTTATGGGCATCCCCTAAATTTCCAATTCTTTGCCACCACAAAAGAGCTGCTACGAATATTTTTTTTTGTACAAATAGATCCTTTCCCCTTTTCTTTTAACTCTTTTGGATACAGACCTAGTAGTGATATTGTTGGATCAAAGGCTATACAGTGTTTTATAGCTTTTGGGACATGGTTCTAAGTTATTCTCCTGAATGATTTTACTAGTTCACAATTCCACCAACAGGGCCCAATTTTTAGTGTCCCAAATTTTTCCACTTCCTCTCCAGCAATTATCATTTTCTGCCATGTTAACCAATCCAATAAGTGTGAGATGGTATCTCAAAACTGTTTTAATTTGCATTTCTCTAAATGCTAGTGATTTTATATATGACTATTGATAGCTTTGATTCCTTCTGAAAACTTCATGTTTTATATCCTTTGACCATGTATCAACTGAGGAATGGCTTTTTTTTTTATATATTTGGCTCAGTTTCCTATGTATTTGAGAAATGACACCTTGATCTTAGAAATTTGTTGCAAATTTTCCCTCCTAGTTTCCTATTTTCCATAGATTTGGTGGGTACATTTTTCCATGGTCCCCTAATTTATTTATGATACCACTCTTTAAGTCTAAATCATTTATCCATTTTGACCTTATCTTGGTGTACTCTGTGAAATGTTGGTCTATGGCTAGTTTCAGCCAAACTGCTTTTTAGTTTCCCCCCAAATTTTTGTCAAATGTTGAGTTCTTATCATCAAAGCTTTGATTTTTGGGTTTATCGAACACTGGATTACTATAGTAATTTATTACTATGTATTGTTTACTTAATCTATTCCACTGATCCACCACTCTGTTTCTTAGTACCAGATTGTTTTGATGATTACCGCTTTGTCATATACTTTGAAATCTGCAACTGCTAGGCCTTTTTTGAACTTTTTTTTTCATTTAATCCATTTACAATCTTGACCTTTTGTTCTCCTAGGTGAATTTTGTTAGTGTTATTTTTAGCTATACAAAATAATTTTCGGTAGTTTGATATCTTGCTGAATAAATAAATCAACTTAGGTAGAATTATCATTTTATTATATAGACTTGGCTTACCCACGAGCAATTAATATATCTCTAAATGTTTAGGTCTGTCTTTATTTGTGTGAAAAGTGCTTTGTAATTATATATAATTTCTGGGTTGATCTTTGCAGATAGACTTCCAAGTGTTTCATATTGTATTCAGTTATTTCAAGTGGAATTTCTTTCTATCTCTTCCACTGGGTTTTGTTAGTAGTATATAGAAATGCTGATAATTTATGTGGGTTTATTTTATATCCTGCAACTTTGCTGAAGTTGGTAATTATTTCAATCAGTGTTTTAGTTGATTCTTTAAGTTCTCTAAGTATGCCATCCTATCATCTGCAAAGGGTGATGGTTTTTTTGTCTATTTTTATTCCTTCAGTTTCTTTTCCTTCTCTTATTATTATCACTAGCAATTTTAATACAACATTGAACAATAGTGGTGATAATGGACAGTCTTGCTTCACTCCTGATCTTATTGAAAAGGCCTCAAATTGATCCCCATTACAAACAGTGCATGCTCTTGGTTTTAGATATATAGTACTTATCATTTTAAGAAAGAGTCCTTTGATTTTTATTTTTCCTAGTGTTCTTATCAGAAATGGGTATTGTATTTTGTCAAAGGCTTTTTTATCTATTGATGTAGTCACATGATTTTTTTGGTTATTGTTATTGACATGGTCAACTATACTGATAGTTTTCCTAATATTGATTGAACCAGCCCTGCATTCCTGGTATAAATTGTAGCTGATCATAAGGTGTGATCTTTGTGATATATTGTTGTAATTTCCTTGCTAGTATTTTATTTAAAATTTACATTAATATTCCTTAAGGAAATTGGTCTATAGTTTTCTTTCTTAGTTTTTGCTCTCCTTGTTTTAGGTTTTAAAATCACATTTGTCTTATGAAAAGAATTTGGTAGGAAATCTTTACCTATTATTTCAAATACTTTATATAGTATTAGGATTAATTTTACTTTAAATGTTTGATAAAATTCACTTGTAAATCCATCTGGTCCTGGGGATTTTTTTTCTTAGGGAACTCATTGATGGCCTGTTCAGTTTCTTTTTCTAAAATATGGTTATTTAAAAATTCTATTTCCTCTCTTGTTAATCTGGGCAATTTATACTTTTGCAAATATTCATCTATTTCACTTAGATTATCAATTTTACTAGCATTTATTGGACAAAATAATGCCAAGTAATAGCTTTAATTTTACCTTCATTGGTGGTTCATTCACCCTTTTTATTTTTGATACTAGTAATTTGGCTTTCTTCCTTCCTTTTATAAAATCAAATTAGCCAATAGTTTGTCTATTTTTTGTCCCCCACAAAACCAGCTCCAAATTTTATTTGTTAGTTCAATGTTTTTTTTTTAAACATTCAATTTTATTACTGTATGTCCCCATGTATAAGACACACCTTAATTTTAGGGCCCAAAATTTGAAAAAAAGTATTACATAAAGTTATTGAACTGAAGTTTTATTCATCATAATATTCATACAATAACACAATGAAATTCAAGGACCTTCTGCTCATAGCTTTCAGGCATCTTTTGGGCAAGTTGGGTGCGTGTCCATTCCGTTTCATGAACCTGAAGCACCAATTGTGTCCTCCTTTGAAATCAGTAACTTCTTTTTCATCAGCAGTTCTTCTTGCCTTATGCTGAACCATCTTTGTGGACACAGGAATTCCAATTGCCTTTTGCTCTTCAATCCATATCTTCAGTTCCCTCTCTAAATCAGGCCATTTTGCTGACTTGCCTCTCATGGCCGTGATGTTTTCAGTAGGGTTTCTTCTTCCCGTAGCCAGTCTTGGATTGTTTTCTCAGTTGGAGGAGGACCAAACTGACTTTCAGCAGCATGATTTCCATTCACCTTTGCAAACTGGATTACCTTTAATTTGAATTCAGCACTGTATGAAAATCTTTTCTGAGCCATTTCCTGGTAGAACGTGGCAAAATGCTACCTAACATACCAGTAACAAATGTGAAACAATGCGTGCAAAGACAACAAGCATAAAAAAGTGGGAAATGCAAGTAAAAAAAAAAAACTACAACCACTGTATAAAGACGTACCCAGTTTTTAGACCCCAAATTTTTGGAAAAAGGGTGCGTCTTATACATAGGCAAATACGGTAATCTCTTCTTAGATTTTTCAGGATTTCTATCTTGATATTTAATTGGAGATTTGAATTATTTTTTGTTTTTCTTTTTAGTTGTATACCCAATTAATTGATTTGCTCTTTCTCTCCTTTATTGATGTATATATTTAGAGATTTAAATTTTCCCCTCAATGCTTTGGCTGCATCTCACAGATTTTGGGATGTTGTTTACTTGTTATCATTCTCTTGAATGAATTATTGATTGTTTCTATGATTTGTTCTTTGACCAACTCATTCTTTAGAATTAAATTATTTAGTTTCCAATTAGCTCTTAATTTATACTTCTACAGCTCTTTATTAATTTTAATTTTGTTGCATTATGCACCTTTTTCACATTTAATATTTCTTCTTTCCTGCATTTGATTGTAAGGTTTTTATCCCCGAATACATGGCCAGTTTTTATGAAGTTGCCACATACAGCTGAAAAAAGTATATATTTTTTTATTTCCATCTGGTTCCTTCTAGAGGTTTATTATATCTAACTTTTCTAAGATTATATTCATCTCTTTGACTTCTTTCTTATTTATTCTGTGGTTAGATTTATCTAATCTGAGAGGAGAAATTTGAAATACCCAACTAGTATAGTTTTACTATTTTTCCCTAGGAGTTATAGGAGAAATTAAATGAAATTAAATTAGGTTAAATGAGTTATTTAACTTTTCGTTTAAGAATTTTGATGCTATGCCATTTGGTACCTATATGTTTACTAAAGATATTACTTCATTGTCTCTGGTTACATTTAACAAGATGTAGTTTCCTTGCTTATCCCCTTTAATTAGGTCTATTTTTGCTTTTGCTTTGTCTGAAACCACGATTGCACTCCTGTCTTTTTTCTTTTAATTTCAGCTGAAGCATAATCAAGTCTGCTTAAGCTCCTTATTTTAACTCTGTGTGTGTCTCTCTTTTCAAGGGTATTTTTTTGTAAACAACATATTGTTGCATTCTGGTTTCTAATCCATTCTGTTATCCATTTCTGTAGTATGGATGAGTTCATCTCATTCACATTCATAATTATATTTGCTAGCTATACATTCCCTTTTGTCCTATTTTCTTCTGTTTATCCTCTCTCTTTTAATCCTGCTCCTTCTTTAAAGTCTGTTTTGCCTTTGACCATTGCTTTCTTTTACCTACCATCCCTTTTATCACTTTCCCTTTTTCTTATCCCCTTCCTCTCCTACTGCCTTGTTAGTTAGATTTCTACTACCAATTGGGTGTGTATGTATATGTATGTGTGTGTGTGTGTGTGTGTGTGTGTGTGTGTATGTGTGTATATATATATATATATATATATATATTATGGATGGATGGATGTATACACACTCACTCCTACACCCTGTTTCTGTGTAGAATCCTTCTAACTGATCTAATAATTATGAAATTCTTGGAAGATACAGGTATCATCTTCTCATATAGAAATATACATAATTTAAACTTATTTAGTTGTTTAAGACTTCTCTTTCATGTTTACCTTTATATGCTTCTTGAGTCTTGTATTTGAAAGTCACATTTTCTATTTAATTCTGGTCTTTTCATGAGGAATGCTTGAAAATCCTCTATTTCATTAGATACCCTTTTTTTCCCTTCGAGATGTATATTCAGTTTTCCTGGGTGGGATATTCCTGGTTGTAACCCAAGCTCTTTTGCCTTCTAGGATAACATATTCCAAGGCCTCCATTCCTTTAATGTGGTAGCTGCTAAATCTTGTATGATCCTGACTGTGACTCCACAGTATTTCACTGGTTTCCTTCTTGCTACTTGAAATATTTTCTCTGCCCTATTATATTGTACGCAAAATGAGCAACTGCTGAAATTTTAAATCCTGGCAATTTAGAGTGGGTGAAACAAAGGTACACTTTGGTATTGCTAATGAGAAATAATGTGATTGCAACTATAGCACAAATATTATACTGAAGAAATCTATAATAATGTAGAATCCCATACGAACATTCTGATAAACCTCCATATTTTTGCAATAATTGTGCCAATGTACTTTAATGATATTACTTAAACATGTACAGTGCCTGTCTATTTATTCTCTAACTTGTACTAATTAATAGGTTAAAACTAATCCATAGATCTTTTAGTTATAGTAAGTGCTTATAGAATTAAACCCAGTTTTGTAAAAATTGAAATTAAGTGAAATCTGAAACCTTTTGCTTAACTTTGACTGTTACTTGAGTTAAGTGGGATTTGACAAAAAATATTAGAAATCTTGTCAGTAAGAGGTGATGAATACGAAGGAGATCTTGATTGTTGAATAAAGTTTTTATCTTTCCTCAAAAAATATTTTCTCATTGACCTGGGAGCTCTGGAATTTAGTGATAATATTCCTGGAAGTTTTCATTTTGGGATCTCTTTAAGATGGTGACAGGCAGATTCTTTGAATTTCTGTTTTACTTTCTTGTTTTAAGATGTTGGGGCAGTTTTCCTTGATAATTTCTTGAAATGTGATGTCTGTGTTTTTGATCATGGCTTTCAGGTAATCCAATATTTCTTAAATTATCTCTTCTCAATCTATTTTCCAGGTTAGTTGTTTTTCCAGGGGGATATTTCGAATTCTTCTATTTTTCATTCTCTTGACTTTGTTTTATTGTTTCTTGATGTCTCATGGAATCATGCACTTCCTTTTGCTCAATTTTAATTTTTAAGAAATATTTCTTCTTTGGTGAGTTTTTGTACTTCTTTTTTTTTCATTTAGCCAATTCTGCTTTTTAAAGAGTTATTTTTATCAGGGAATTTTTAAGCCTCTTTTTCCACTTGGCTGACTCTGGTTTTTAGGGCATTATTCTGTTCAGTATTTTTTGTGTTCCCACTCAGAGAGGCTAGACTGAATGACCTTGAAAGTCCTTTCCAACTCAAAGATTCTAGGATTCAGTTCAGTTCAGATCAATTCAAAAAACATTTGTTGCAATCCTACTATATGTAATCTTGTGATCTCATACCCTGTTTCTGTGTTTAATGTTCCATTCAGGTGGAAGACTTATCTAAAACCTCTCCCTATCTCAATTATGGTGCCATTATTTCTCTATTATATATTGATTTTTAATAGAGTATTGTCATCCGATTGGTCTTTTGTAGTTTTGTTGCTTAGAACAAAATGATGCCTATGCAATTATTTCTGAATTAATTAATAATTAAATATCATAAATTAATAATGTCAATAATAATTAATAATTCAATATCATAAAACAAAATCATCATCTTACACCTCTCAAACCAGCTCTGGCTTTCTCAGTCATTATGAGACAATTTATTTTTTAACCTGATATACAGTAGTGGGTAGTGGAACTATGATTCTGTTTTATTTACTTTGTCTATGTCTCCCTTCATTCCTCTCTTTCCTCCTCTTTCACTCACCCACTCTCTCCTATCTCCTCCCTTTCCTTTTGTTAGACTCCTTTCTGGCAGTATGGGAACATAACATCAATGATCAAAAGATAGAAGGACCATCAGAGGACTGCTATTCCTATCTTTTCATTTTGCAAATGTAGTAACTGAGGCCCAAGGGTAGTGAGTGACTTGCCCAAGATCAGAAAGATAAGTGTCAGGGAAGAATTGGATCTCAGGGGCTCTGATTATCTAGTACCCAAAAACTTGATCGTGTTCAGTTACTGGACAGAGTTTTTGGCAATGGAGTAGTAACTTTGGCATTTCCTATAAAAAATGGGCCCAGTGACATATTTTGTGCTAGTCATCACTGTTTAGGTGACTGCTAGTTGATACATTTTTAGCCACAACTGGTCTTCCACCTCTTTCTCTTCCTCCTCCTTCTTCTTACCACCCAACTATTACTGCTTGGTCTCACACACACACACACACACACACACACACACACTCTCTCTCTCTCTCTCTCTCTCTCTCTCTCTCATGGTGCTGGTCATGATGATAAATTATATTAATATAACAATTTAAGTTTTGTAGAAAAATATAATATCAATTATCTCATCTGACCTACATAACCATCCTGCAAGGTAGGCTAGCTAGGCAATATCATACCCATTCTGAGTCTAGATTCATGCCATACCAGGATCTGTTGAAAGAACTGGGAATATTTAAACTAGTAAAAGAGAAGAATTGAGTCACAGGATAATAGAAAGAAACATTAGTATAAAGAAAGTATTTTCTTTAATGTTTTTTCCCCTCTTACTACAACATACAAATAATAAATCATAAAAATGTACAGAATATTCATTAGTACAGTACTTAGCAGGGAATCTCATCTACTTTTAGTAACATAGTCACTGCTAGCAAAGTTCCCTACATCAGCGTAGGCACCACTTTGCCTCAGTATTTCAGACTGATAAATTAGCTAAAAGATAAAGAAATCAAGATGACAAACCAGAGGGGCACAAGGAATAGGTTTAGGGTTTTGTCTGCCACTGTCTTTCCAGCAGTGGGAGAGGGAAAGAAGAACCTTGCTTTTAATGTAGCTCAGCAAAAGACAAAAGGCATTTCTTAACCAAAGGGGAGTAGGGAGACAGACAGACAGATGGACAGACAGAGGCACAGAGACACACACACACACACACACACACACACACACACACACAAAGAGAGAGAGAGACAGAGACAGAGGCAAAGATAAACAGAGAGACAGAAAGAGATATAGAGAAACAGAGCAGAGAGAGAGAAGAGAGGCAGTACCATCAGTAAATTATAAAAGTGAAGCTAATGCACATAAATATTCTAAAGAATATTTCCTGTGTGGGATGTTGTTGCTGAGGATATCTTTATCTCCCCTTTTTAGTGATTGTCTTAGGAAGGCAGAACTGCCATTGAAAGCTTTTCCCTGAGCTGATTGCCTTAAGAGCACAAAAGCCATCCTTAAACACTCCTCAAGGTGATCAATTTAAACAACTGAAAAGAAGGAAGAGATGGACAAGAAAGCCACAATGGACATTATTTCAAATTATTGGATGAGCAAAAAAGAGAGAGGAGGGGGTCTACTCCCAAGAAGAGATCAGGAGTAGTTTTGTTCTGGAAACAAATGGATAGAACATTTCTTTACTTGTTAAGAAGTAACACATGGCTTATTTTCATGCTTCCATGGTGGAGAAGTGATAGGGTGGTATGGGTTTTAGAGAGCTAGACTCCAAGCCAGAAAACCTGGGTTCATGTTCAACCAGTGACACACATTGACTTGTATGACTCCATACAACTAAGTCTTAAGCCTTCCCCACCACCCTGCCTCCTGCATTCACTATTAAGCATCATTTCTCCTTTCCAAATCTTTTCTGATGCATAGCTTACAAGGGTATTGTAAAAAAAAATTTTACATTCAATTGTTTTATAGCAATTGCTCTTTTCAACAGGCTGAGGCCCTAACCCTTTCCAGCTCAAACTTTTAAAAAATAATATAATATACTGTATGGGTAATTTAAGGAATTTTTGAGGAAAATTTTGATTAGTGATTTTAACCACATGGCTGACTTCAGGTCGTAAGCACAGTGTAAGATATACTGTAATACTCCTCTGTATTTACCTCCCTAAACTGTTGTTAGGACAAAATGAGATAACAGAAGATATTGTTTGGAAAACTGCTTTGCAAACCTCAAAGGGCTACACAAATTCCAGTTATTTTTGTTATTACCTGAAAGTCACTGTGCAAGATTTGGTGATGCAAAGATTATCTCTAATATCCTTTTGTTCTTGAAATTATAAGCAAAATACTAGCTCACATTTATTTACCCCTTAATTATTTATTTACAAAGTGCTTTCCTTACCATCTTGTGAGGAAAAGAGTGCAAATACTATCATTCCAACTGTGTAGATGAGGGAGCTGAAGCATATAAAGGTATAATGACTTAGGTGAAGTTGTACTGCTAATAAGTGGCAGAGATGAGGCTAAGGCCAATCCTCAGGTTCCCAGTCTGCTGATTTTTTTTTTCATTAGACCACACTGTTTCATGGATATATGTCAACAGTTTGAGAGAAGACTGAGCAATATAAATGCCAAGTTGCCTTTGATTCACAGTAAACAGAAAAGGAAAGAAAAGGTGGATGGGGGGAGACAAACCCATTAGAAGGTGCTAATAAGACAGGTAGATTTCTGATATGGTTTTGACAAGCTTACTGACAGATTTGTATGCACATCCTATGGTATATAAAAGAAGAGGCAAAAGTTTTAATACTGCAATGAACTTTTATTCACACGCAGAAATAGGAACATTTTAGGAAAAACTTAAAACAATTAAGCCCCTTAGATGGAATGAGCTATAAATTAAAGCAATAATGATAATAATATTATAATAACATAATAATAACAATATTATTCTAATCTTTTTGATGGAATTAAGAAAGAAGTGATTTGGAGAAAACTTGCTATCTTATTCTTTATATTTGCTGTCTTACTATCTTATATTCTTTATATTTTTGTAATTAAAAGTATTAGGATGTAAACTCATCTTATAGTTAAGTAATACAGTTGATATTAGTATTGTAAGTCTAGGCTCCAACACTTACTAGCTGTGTAATGCATGGCAATCCTTTTAACCTGTGTCTGCCTCAGTTTCCTCATCTGTAGACTGGAGATGATAATAGCAACTCCTGACTAGGGCTGTTGTAAATATCAAAAGAGAGAATATTTGTAAAAAATGCTTGGTAAACCTCAAAGTGCTTTATAAGTGCTAGCTATTCTTGTAATTCCTCTTCTCATTCTGTCGGCTCAATGAAAGTATCTTTCAGACAAATGTAATAGCAGAAAAGATGAGAGGAAAGATAAGTACATCATCCTATTTACACATGGTTTTGATGTCTTTTGCCAAGTCTTTAGAGTTTGAAAACTTTTTTGTGCCATAAACCTGGAGATTAAGAGTATTTGGTTCTATGACTTTTAAAACATTGTTCTTTGGGAAGAGAAGGCTGTAGGAATGCGCGCGCGTGTGTGTGTATGTGAACTAGGCCTTCCCTTGATGTAAGCAGGTCATCAAAGACTCCCTATTCAAAGATTCCTTAGTGCTGAAGAAGCACCCTGTGGCGTAATTGATTTTCTTAACCTCTCTCTAATTAAACTAAGTGATATGATGCCCAACCAATCAATCTCACTCTAACTCTTACACTAAGTATGGAAAAATCCTTCAAAATACAGTAACCTTTTGAAAGAATCATATTCAGACAGTCTGAAAAAAACTTGGTTGTGTCCTAGTGTAAGATCAATGTTACTTGCTGCTACTCTGGCTGTGTAAGGCCAATAACTACCACGCAGGAGGGCTGCTAGCACAGGTTCTTTGATCTGCTTTAATGGAAAGTAACTTAAAGGGGGTTTACAATCTCACTTTAATTAAACATACATATATCATTCACTTAGTTCAGGGGAAAAAGTCAACACCCTAACTTCAGAGCAAATACAAAGAGAAATTAGAAACAGAGAAAATACAAAGAGAGCAAATAACACAAATCAACAGACAGGCTTCTGACTGTCTGATCAAAGAAAGCCAGGGGGCTCCTTAACAGCTATCCAGAATCTCCAGACCAATACTCTTCCAATGAGTGAGCCCCCAAAGACATAATGCTAACTTCTGAATTTATACTTCTTCAGAGTCAAAGGGTGTCACAACCATGTGACTCAAACCCATGGGACTTAGGCCTTCTTGTGACTTAAATCCTTGATCAGGGTCAGAGGGCATCACAACTATGTGACTCAAACCCATGTGAACTAGGCCTTCCCTTGACATAAGCAGGTCATCAAAGACTCCCTATTCAAAGATTCTTTAGTGCTGAAGAAGCACCTTAGAACAAAGATAACAAAATGTCTACTTTTCTTGCCATTACTTTTGAAAGGCAAAACTCATCAGAGGTACTTGATTACCTCAGCATTCCAAAAGAGAAAACAGTAAAAAAAAAAAAAAAAAAGTCCCACCCTAATTACCATAACACCTAGGGATTGTACATAACTCATCAGCCTAGAGAACCAGAGTCATTCAAAGTGTTGAAAAAAGCATGGCACTATAGTATACCCCAGAAGAGCGAAAGTAGAACTGGGCTGTGATGGGAAAGGTGACATCAAAGAGAGTTATGAGCTCAACAGCCATCTTGGAGAATAAGGCTATTTTGTATCTTGAGAAAATGTCCGATGTCTGTATGTTACTCTTCTCATCCATGCATATATATGTATATGTATATGTATATATATGTATATATATATATATATATATATATATATATATATATATACACACACACACACACACACACACATACGTATGTGTGGTACAATGGATAGAGTGCTGGGCTTGGAGTCAGGAAGACTCATCTTCTTGAGTTCAACATGACTTCAGACATTTCCTAGCTGTATGATCTTGGACAAGTCACTTAACTCTGTTGGCCTCAGTTTCCTCATTTGTAAAATGAGCTAGAGAAGAAAATAGCAAACCACTCCAGTATCTTTGCCACAGAAACCCCAAATGGGGTTGTGAAGGGTCAGATACGACTGAACAACAACACATAATATCGCCTGCTGTTTCATTACCCAAACATTTCTTTTTTTTCCAAGTTAAAGACAGGCATTTATTGGGGTGATGTACCCAAGCAGGCGTGTTCCCCACGAAGCAGAGCCCCAAAAGGCTCTACTCCATGTGAGAGGCAGAGTATATGTAGCAGGCCCTGCTCTGCTAAGGGAGGCAGAGTCATTATTGGGGTTAGGTGTATGGTCTATGTAGTTTGACTGGATAGGGGAAAGGGGAACAGGATAAGGGGAGTGGGGGACAATCAGGGCTCTGGAATGCCTGGAACCTCAGGTAGTCTTGAGGTGCCTTTGTCATACAGATAAGCAAGGAGAATAGGAAAGGGAGAAGAGGAGCACTGCTCCCCAGGCCATACATACAAGCAAAGGTAACAGGAGAGGGGAGGGGAAGAGCTATTCTAGAATATCAGGTAGTGGGGGGGGGGGTGCTTTGTGAAAGCACACAGACAAGTCCACCATGGTGGGCTTCAATGCTTAGTTTTCTCTGATCACTTTTCTGGCTGGTCACACCCTGCATCTTATCTCATATCTCACATCCTGCTTCCTGCTTGCTCCATCTGCCTCAAGCACTCCTTTCTAAGTCATCAGCTTCCTCATATAGTTACCAAAAAGAGAAGCACCAACATCTGGGTTTTCTTCATAGCTGGGAGGCTCTAGTGGTTACCCAGAGTCTCCACATCAACACTCTTCCAGTGAGTGAGAGCTCCCTACCCAAACATTTCTAATAGGAAATATTGCCTCAACCACAAAGAATTTAGTCAGTCAGCTAACCTTCATTTAATATCTACATCAGGCGCTATCCCAAGTGCTAAGAATAAGAGAGACCATAAAAAGGATAGTCCCTATTCTCAAGTATTTCATTAATGGAGAAGACCACATACAAACAACTATGTACAAATAAGGTATCGTATGTGTGTATGTATATACATATATACACGTATATATATATATATATATATATATATATATATATATATATATATACACGTGTATACACACACACACACACACACACATACATAAAATAAATTTATGGTAGTCTCAATGGAAAGACAATAAGATTAAGGAGGACCTGTGGGAAAGGATTCTTGAAGAAGGTGTATGACTTTACTTGACACTTAGAGGAAGTCAGGGAAGTTTCAGGCAGAGAAGACGAAGAAAAGCATTCCAGACAAGGGGGACAGCTGGTGAAGATTCTGAATCAAGAGATAGCTAGATATAGATTAAAAAGGTAAAGTTAGGCAGAGAGCACAACCTTTGCCTAAGTGTTAAGAATATTTCTAGCTAAGGCCTTTGAACTATTGTGATTGAACTTATAATTGTTCATCTAAAATGAAACTCCCAAAGAGAAATAGGATTGGACCCTGTGGTTTAAACAAGCTAATTAGTATAAAGAGGAGTTAACATGGATACATGTTAAATTTGGAGGGAATAATAATTTTGTTTCTGGGAATAAGCTGGCAAAGTTTATTGCTAGTAATTCATGCACCACTGTGAAACAGTTGAGCCAATAATTATGTACCTTATCTAGCTCTGATACTTTCTAATTTTAAAGAGAGGTCAGGGTTTCATTTGCTTCCCTTGATATAATTGTTGGCAACTGTTGACTATGTGAAAATTCTCTGACCCAAGAGCAGTTTGTTGGTTGAGTTTTCAAGAATTTTTTGAAGTATTTGAAGTATAGACTTTGTCCTCTGTGAGTCCATGAAAGACAGCAAACTTCAAATGTACTACATACTTCTGGTTACCTAGTTCTGCTGCTCTATATCCAGTAGATGCTAAAATCTTGCATCTTGCAGTGACATATCACAGTTTCTACTATTTTCATGAATAATCTGAACTGACTATTAAATTTGGGCTCCTAAAGGATTAATTTTTGAAAATGTCTCTTGGTGATAACCCACTCTTGCATTGCCAACATAAGTCTTTCTGTTTCCACAAACAAATTTTCATGACTCAATCTTTTAATTGATCCTTCTTCATCGACATATTGTGAACTTGAGTTAATGATGATATTTTGATGAAGGGTCTTTGTATTCCACCCTTGGGTTTTTTTTTACCATCCACAGAGGTAAAGTACTTTTGGCTACATTTAACAAATTCAGTGGAACACTGGAACTCATCTTTGGCTTCTATTGTTGCTCAATAGTAGTGATAGAAGTGATTCCTGCACATTTAAAAATTATTTTTATAGTTTTTTTTAATGAGTTTATTATGTGCTCTGAAGATGTCTACTAGTCTTCTTTTCCCTTCTGGCAAGGAAGTGTTCATCTTTCTATAGCTGCTTTAGGGCCATGAGCCCTGTGTTTTGCTAATATTGAATAAATTTTTGTTAGGATACTTTCCAAATTTGTTATATTCCATTTTATATTGATTAAAATCTATATTAAGACTGGTATTGCGTTGATGTTAATTACTTTGACGATGGTCTTTTCATTGTACTTTGATTTTAGAATGCCAGTGTCTTCATGTATTCCGCTGCTCATTTCTCCTTGATGACTTCATACTCAAGGGGTCTTATCTTGAGGAGAGCAAGGTATTTATAAAATCCACTTGTTCACTTTAACATATGGATTGAAAATCGAAGTCTTATATGTCTTTCTTTGCCATATATTAAGAAATTTATTAAATTCAGTTGTACGAAGAATCATTAAGTTCAAATATTTTGATGGCAGTGGAGAAAAAATCCATGAGATAAAAGAGCTGTTTAATGTGGTCCTCAGCAAAGCAACATAGCTGGATACTATCCATGTACATTAAGTGATTGTTAAGATGTTTTGATTTCATTTTGGTTTGATCTTAAACTTGGAAGGCATACTGAATTCTGTGTGGGAGAGGTGATAGCATTTTTAAAGTTAGGCAGAACCATAGTTCACTTAAACTATGTCAATAATTTATAGTCATGTTTTCAATGAATCACTTTAAATATTAGTGTTGGTGTATTTCAAGTAATGAGTCAATAAACATTTATTAAGTGCTTACTATGTGCTAGGCACTGTGCTAAGTGGTAGGGATATTTTAAAAAAACACCAAAAAACAGTTCCTGCCCACAAGGATCTAACAATCTAAATGGGATTATAGCCTGCTAATAAATATATGCAAAGCAAGCTATAAAAGACAAGTATTTGGATATCAAATATTCCAATATTCTCACTATATTTGTTGTTGGTGTTCACTTGTTTTGGTCATATCTGACTCTTTGTGACCCCTTTTGGAGTTTTCTTGGAAACAATACTGGAGTGGTTTGCCATTTCCTTTTCCAGCTCATTTTGCAGATGAGAAAACTAAGGCAAACATGGTTAAGTGACTTGTCCGGGGTCACACAGCTAGTAAGTGTTTGAAGCCAGATTTAAACTAAGACGAGTCTTCCTGACTCCAGGGCTGACACTCCATTCATTGCACCACCTAGCTGCCCTCACTATACTTGGGTCTATTTTAAACACTTATAGTACACGAACAAGCCATGAGTGAGGAATTGAGTCAAAGGCTTTTTAATAATCAAAAACTAGTGTAAATGCTATGGCACTTTCAGTTAGCCTGTTCAGTAACCACCAAACTGTTAATCAGTTGATCTTTATAACCCTTATTGGAACACAGCATTTTTGCTTTTCAGTTTCTATATTCTTTTATTAGAAGTGTTTATAGATGTTTTTCTTAGTAATACAAGCCATGAGTGTTTTGGATAGTGTACATGTAATTAGCCATAAATTAAAGAAATTACTGGCATTCTCATCTTTTGTAAGTAGATAAATAATGCCTCCTGTTAAGAAAGATGGGAGCAGTTTTATATCTGAGAGGAAGTCGAGTAATTCATATGGCACTATGAAGCAACTGAGCCAATAATTATGGAACTTTTTTAGCCCTGCCTCTTTCTAGTTTTGAAAAGAGGCCAGAATTTCTGTCACTTCTCTTGATACAATTGTTCTGTTATTCATTACATTAATGGTACACAAGCTTTCTGTTCTTTTTCTCCCCTAATTGGTAATTTTGTTGTCCTGGGTTTCTTACAAACATTTAGACAACCATAAATTTTCCACATTCTACTTCTTTGGAAGCTTTCTCTTTCCCAGTGATCATAATATTCTCAACAAAGTGATAATCTAATCTTCCTGAAAAGCTCTTGTAAAATGGGGATAAAAATAGTACCTACCTCCCTGGAGTTTTTGAGAGAATTAACTGAGATAACATATGACAAGTGCTAGCCTTTATTTAGGAGCCTCGATTTGGCAGAGAACTCAGAGACCATGTAGTCCCATCTAAACTGCAATAGGTATCTCCTCTACAACAACCCTAAGGGGAATTAGTGAAAACTACCAAGAGGGAAATTGTTCTGGATTTAAGGAAAATGAAAACCAAAGTCTTTGAAATAATTAGAACCATTCAGAAGTGCAATGTGTTGCCATTGGAGGTAGTGGTTTCTACAATGGGTACAATGAGTTTTCATTAGAGGTAGTGGTATCTTCTTCATGGGTGGTCCATGAGCAATGATTTGATGGCCACTTCAAAGGGATATTGTAAAGGAGATGCTCTTTCTGAAATGGGAAGTCATTAAGCAGAGGCAAGCAGGATGACAATCTTTCCAGGTTCACAGAATTACGAAATTTTGGATCTAGGAGAGGACTCAATAATCTGCTTAAAGAACACGTAAGTCACTGCCTGAACCAGTACAAGTTGAGGTTAAAGAATACACACACACAAACACACACAAACACACACACACACACACACACTCTAACCCCACACAGATATGCATATGTATGTATGTATGTATGAATGGATACATGTATACACATGCAGCTAGGTGGCACAGTGGATAGAGTACCAGGCTTGGAATCAGGAAGATCTGAATTCAAATCTGGTCTCAGATACTTAACAGCCATGTGACATTGGGCAAGTCACTTAATCCCTGTTTGCCTCAGTTTCCTTATCTGTAAAATGAACCAGAGAAGGAAATGGCAAAGCACTCCAACGTCTTTGCCAACAAAACCCTAAATGGAGTCATGAAGAGTTGAACATGACTGAGACAACTAAGCAACAGCCACAAATTAATATATACACATGTATATGTGTATACAAACATATGTATGTGTGCAGAATTATCTATGTATATAATATATAACACATCTTTTATATATGTATATATCATGCGTATTTTATATATACACATCATGTAGATCTTTCATATATCATATACACATATATCATTTTATATGTCATATGTATATCTGTATATCTATGTAGTTTGTGTGTTTTCCCCTTTCTAGTTTACCATCCTGGCTGGTCCTTCATGAATTCCCTAAGTGCCCACCATCACTATGTAGTAAGTAAGCACAGTATGTCAGGCCTTTGTTCTACTTTAAATTTAGTGATAAGCAAAGTGGCTCTGGCTGACTTCCCCTAGATTATGAAATCTCTATGCCATGTGCACCAGAGAGCCTTTCCAAGAAGCAGACTCCTGCTGTCCAAGGTACTGTGTGTGTGGCAGCTTAAACAGATTTTAGTCTCTCAGTTTGGTCGTTCTTGGCGTGATAGATCAGAAACCTGGCACCAAAATGAAAGGGAATTTCATCTAGATAATTCATTCAGTGCAGATTTCAATAGCAAATGTGATTCCATTGCCTCATGTTTCTTTTTTTCCCCTTCTATTTTTGTCTCACAAGTTGCTGATGCATCTTCAGTCAGGCTGTCTTGGACATTAATGGGAAATGGGGGAATACAGATGTCTTACTTTGCAAACTCTGCTATTAACTCTCAACACAATACATGTACACAGAGTCACACAAAGTACAATACACTTACACAACCTTCAGAACAGATTTAACAAAAGTGTGATAGGTATAATATTTCCTAGAGCTCTGCCCAATAAGTTGGTCTGTTGTTGTTTGTTCTTCATTCTGTAAGAGGACCATGACATTGGGAAGGTGATGCCAGGACTTGTAAGTGAATTGGGTTTAAGTGAGGGAGGGCTGTGCAGTCACCAGCCTCACTTTTTCCTCTGGAGCCATCTGGGTGCAGTGGTGATATATAGATCAGGACAACTGGAGATGGCCCCGAATTCAATGGGAGACACTGGCCTTTTAGCTAAGATCTTTCCCAGGTCTCAGTTTAACTGAGGCAATGCCCATTTAGTTATTAAGGCTAGGTAAGAAATGAGGACAAAATAGCGTCTTTTAACTGGTCAAAAAAAAATCAATCTGGGAGGGGAAGACCCTCAGGGTTTCTGGCCAAAATAGAAACAATTGCTATTTATATTCACTCCTAGTCAATCAGGGCCCAAACAGTGACCAAGTAGGGCATGGCCTGGCACCTCTTGTTGGCCAATCAATGAGAGCCAGAGGAGTTATTTGGGTTTAAGGCATGGTGCTTAAGAAAAAATCTAGCCTGCAAATCTCAAGATATCTTGCAAGGTTTCAGGGATAAAAATGTACATAGTGTGATACCTTATGTGGACAGAGGGAAGGGAAGGGGAGGGGAAGAGAGGAAGGAAGGAAGGATGGAAGGAAGGAAGGAAGGAAGGAAGGAAGGAAGGAAGGAAGGAAGGAAAGAAGGAAGGAAGGAAGGAAGGAAAGAAAGAAGTGTTGCCCAACTGGCCAGTTCCAGTTGGGTATCCAGTGGGGCAGCTCCTACTCACAGAGGTTGTTTGTCCTTCCTTCTCAAAGTGAACTGTAAGATCAGGGAGGTGATGACATGACATGCAAGTGAAGTGGATTAGCTTTTTTTTTTTTGCTATTCTAAATATTCTGGAAAGCATTTAAAACACCAGTTTGTGATAATAAACTGTTGGAGAGAGAGAATACAGAACACAGGTGGCCACAGAACTGAGGAATTTTCTTGATTTGGGGCAGGATCTGAGAGTCCAATTTTCTGATCAGCCTTGCACTGCTCTGTAATCTTGTATTTTTCTCTTTTTCTTTGTCAAAAATCTCTCCTTCTTGGTGTCTAGGTTTATGGAGCCTCTTCTTCTTGAAGTAAGCATCAGTAAGATGATTTGGAATTTTTACACCTGAAAGATTAACCCTGGTAGAGGCGGCAATGACAAATTTCTGATGGGTCCTTCTCAGAGGAACATGGTTGATGGTCAGAGGTCCAGCCACAAGTAGCAAGCCACTAGCCAACTGCTTCAGGAAAACCACTGGCTTGCCCCTGTGGCAGCCAGTGAGCATAATCAGAATGGTGCCTGGCTTGATGCCAACTTCAAGTTTCCTCACATGCTTGCTGAAGGGCTTTTTTGCCATGACTTAATATTTTTCTAGGCACATCCTCAGTAGGGTAATACCTAGGCATTTTTTGAATCTTTACCACACGGGTTCCTCTATTCATATCAACACCAACTGGCTTTGAGACAGTAGTAGGCACCTTCTCTTTCTTTTTCCTTTCAATTTTGATTTTTAGTGCAGTGTATTTCTGCTTGTACATGGCTTTCTGAGAATACCTTGCAGACCTGGAGTATCTACCAATCCCTCGGCCAGGACTGGATTCTGACTGCAATGCCACATCTTCCTTTTTGTTCTTCTTTTTTTCCTTTTTGACCTTTTCCTTTGGTTCCTTTGGGGGCTTTTTGTCCACCACCTTGAGAGAAGGGAAAGAGCTGGATTAGCTTTTCTTAAAGCTCCACCCAGAGAAGGTTGGACTAGTTCTTTTCCTTAAAATATATCAAAATTGTCCTTGATTCTTGATCGGCTCAGGATACTAAGGCTCCTGGGTTGTTGATATGATTTCCTGTTCACTTGCATATTAAATTCCAAGAGGAGCTCCAGTTGCCTTTCTGAAATATCTATCTACAAACTATGACCCAGTCAGTCAATCAACTAGCACTTACTAGCTGTGTGACCCTGGAAAGTCACATAATCCCAATTGCCTCAAAAAAAAAAAAAAACAAAACAACCTAAAGAAGAGAATATGGAGGGTTTATACAGAAGAGGTTTAGAAATTGGAAACTTTTGTGGTCCTTAGCCATCGTGGATTTCTGCTTGATAGGAAGATTAAGTGTTTTCTGGCTCAGGTAATTTCTGAGGTGTTATTTTTTGGCCTCCTCATTGTGGTGACAGCTCGCACTGATTATATATTCTCAGTAAATAGCAATGATCCAGAACAGCATTTTTTGCCCTTTTATATTTGTCATTTTTCTGCATCAGCATGTCATTTGCAAATAGCAATTTGAAGCTGTTTGCAATTGTGTGCAGAGTCTTTGCATCTTTACCTTTTTTCCCCTAATTTGATATTTCCTTTTGACTTTGGCCTCTAATTTTTTTCAATCTGTAAGCACACAAGCAGTTGTTTTTAATATGATTCATATATCCTAGTGACTAATCATTTCCTGTCTAAGAGAAAATCAGTTTTATTTTGTGTAATGTTATTTGACACTTGACATATATGATGCCTCCTACCTTTCTTTTCTTTCTTTTTCTTGAATTGCTTTCCTTTGATTCAGTGATTCTTATCAACAAAGCTCCACCTTACTCTGCTGTGCTAAGAGTTCTATAAAACGTTTATAACACATCTAATGTTTGCAAACCACCCTGTTAGATTCTCTGTATGCAAAAACAAAGAGAAACTCTCTCTGGAATCAAGGAAATTCTATCAGGGGATGCAATATTGAAAACAAGTAAGTAGAGGGACTGACCATAAGGGAGTGAGGAATCAAAAGTTTCTCATAGGAGTTAATGCTGGACCTGAGACTTAAAGCAATATAAGGATTTAAAAGATTAGAACATTTCTGGCATATGGATAGCCTGTGCAAAGACACAGAGACGTGAGAAAGAATATTGAGTTCAGGAAGGAACAAGAAGACTACAGAAAATGTGAGGGGGAGTAACGTTCAATAAATCTGAGAAGGCAGGCTTGAGTCAGATTATGAAGGGTTTTAAATGCCAGGTTGAAGACTTTATATTTTATCCTACAGGCAATATGAATTCACTGAAGATTTTTTGTGAAGGGGACTGACATGTTGAGAACTGTGCTTTAGGAAGATTGATTTTTCAGCTTTGTGTAGGATGGATTAGAGAGAAGAGAGACTAGAAGCAGGGAGACCAATTAAGATACTATAGGGAAAGTCTAGGTAAGTAGGGATGAAGTTCCGAACTACAGGGTTGTGGTCATGCGAGCAGAGAAAAGATTGCAGATTCATGTTGGGGGTATGGTTATGAAGTGGGGGGGCAAGATTACAGGTTAATAGCTTGAGAGCATGAGAGGGTCAAGTGAGAAGGTTTCATTTGTTTTTGTACATGCCTAGCACAGCGTCTAGCACATAATAGATACTTAATACGTGTTTTTGATTGGAAGGAGAGACCTGGACATCATTGGAGGTACCATAGTTGTGGGTATGAATAATGGTAAGCTGTGATGTGCTCAAGAATATAATCATTTGTACCAATCTGATTCAGTGGTTTGGTGACATATCTTTACAGAAGAATTAGGTTAGCCATTCAACGCTGAAACTTTTGCCTTTTATTTTTATTAATTAATTTGTTAAATGTTGACGTTCATATTTTTCTAATTTTCGATTCCAGATTCTCTCCTTCCCTCCAGTCTCTTCCCCACCCCGAAGGCAAGCAATATGATATCAGTTATACATAAGAAGTCATGCAAAGCATATTTCCATGTTAGCCATGTTGCAAAAAAAGCAAGAAAAACAAAAAAAAGTGAAAGAAAAAAGTATGTTTCCATCTGCATAGAGAGTTCATCAGTTCTTTCTCTGAAGATGGATAACATATTTCATCATGAGTCCTTTGGAATTGTCTTGAATCCTTGTATTGGTTAGAGTAGCTAAGTCTTTCACAATTGATCATCATTTCCATATTGCTGTTACTGTGTACAATGTTTTCCTGGTTCTACTCACTTCATTTAGCCTCATTCTGAAACCATCCCTACTGTCATTTTGTTTAATACAATATTCATCACAAGCATATACTATAACTTGTTCAGCCATTCTCCAATGATAATGAGGCATTTCCTCAGTTCCTAAATTCTTTGCCCCCACAAAAAGAGCTGCTGTAAGTATTTTTCTATATATAGGTCCTTTTCATTTTTCTTCGATCTTTTTGGGATACAGACCTAGTACTGATATTGCTGGGTCAAAGAGAACACATAGGTTTTATAGAGCACCAACAGTGTACCCATTTTTCTGTAATATTTTCTGTAATATTTATCATTTTTCTTTTCTGTCATGTTCACCAAATAATTGGCCTTTGAACACAAATTTACCTTACAAAAGGGAAGACTCTTAATTTGAGACACGTTGTGGGATAGGAGCATGGCAAAAGAAATTGATAATAGGATCATAGACTCATATCTAGAGCTAGAGGGGACCTTAGAAACCATCTAATAAAATCCCTTCACTTTGTAGATAAAGAAACTGAGGCCAGAGAAGCAAAGTGGTTTCTTGATGGTTATATCTATCTATCTATCTATCTATCTATCTATCTACCTATCTATCTATCTATCTAGCAAATGTCAAAGATGAGATTTGAATCCAGACCCTTGGACTATAGATCCAGCACTCTTTCTATTATGTCATACATTGGGACCTCAGTCACCAAAGATGAGGATTTAACTTGATTTCTCTTTGGATGGAGAGTATCCGTCAATGGCAGCCAGGAAGGGAGTCTAGGCCTTGGATGAAATGATCTGGAAGAAGACAGCAGAAGAAGGAAGGGAATCTATGGTCATATGATAGGCTCCTTCCAGATCAAGACAGTTTAGACTGGGCTCTCACCATTCCTCCCAGGTCAGTTCGGGTATACCCAGGTTGTCATACATAGTAAAGCAAGCCGCGATGTAAAAGAAGGCAACATTTGATTGATCTCACCAGGATCTAGATAGGATTCCAATGCATTATTGTGGGCTAAGCTTAAAATCGGTTTAGTCTAGCAGGCTCAAGGTCTCCCTCCTCCTTTAAAAATACAATAGGCACCTACAAACCATAAAATCTAATTAAAGCTACTTTAATAATTGAAGCTTAAAAGCATATAATGGAAGAATAAAAAGGATATAAAATACAATAATCTGCAGTCACAGATTAAGGAAATGGAAGAAGTGATCTGTAGACAGTAAGAGCTCAAGAAAAGATTTCTGGCAACCTACTATTTCCAAGCACCACGTAGATAAGTAAAACACTAGGAGAGGCCGAGATAAAGGGTGGGGCCAGGTGTGGCCACAATATTGTCCATACCCCATGAGGATATGCAAGCTCCCACCCATGACTATACCTCAAGGGAATAGGGGCAAGACTCTTCTGGAGTTAGCTGGACCCCGGAGAGTAGATTGTTAAATTTTCGGTGTAAGCATTTACACTTTGGAAGTCTGCAAATGCTACAAATGAGGGTTTGATTTATTGTTTTGTTGATTGTCTATAGTAGACTAAATAAAGCGGAAAATACAAATAATGCAGATTAGATTGAAGTGTGTCCTGTGTACATCCCTCCACCCCACCCCCCACCCTCAAGGCTTGCTTGCTGAATACTTACTAACACAATACTTACTAGCTGTTGGAAGAGAGTTTGAAAATGTGGTGAGGAATGAGGGCTATACCTAATCCTCTTCCCAGTCAGAGAGAAGATAGACACATTACTGGAGAGGGTGGCTGGGGGTTCAGGATGTTCTGCAGGGAGTCAGGTTTCTAAAAATGCAGAAAGATGGAAGAATTGTAAAAGGAAGGAGTCTAACATGAAGGGATATGTGCTTATTTGTTTTTAATAAGAGAATAGGTATTCCAGAAGGCAAAATGGTGGAAGAAAACAAAACCATTAAGAATTGGGAGGGATAGGGTTAAAGGGAATAGCAATGAAAGAGGAAAAGGTATTGCCATGGGAAGGAAGTATTAACCTCAGTAGCCTACAACACTGAATCCCAGGGAGGGGAGAAGGAGGTGGGAATTTGCTATGTATTGGATGGGGAAGTAAGAGCTTACAGGCATAGGGACTGCCTCCCTTAAGAATCTTGCAATGATGGAAGTTGATATCAGTTTTTTCTCTCTCAAATACCAGGGAAGAAGGAAGACCAGCTGAGCATCAGGACCAGTAACTATGATGGTTTACAGGTACCCAAAGGGACCATACTATAGTCACATTCAGAACCAGGTTTGCTTGTTTTATTTTGTTATTGTTTTTTGTCTCTTCACAATATGGCAGAGGATAGAGTTAAAAGACAGCCATATAAAATCCCTACTTGACTTCTGATCAGGTTTTGTATGCTTCAGGTGCAGGCCCTGAAAATGAAAGAGGCCTTGTACCTAAGGCTCTGAGCATGAATGGGATCCCCTTATTAGACTCCTGTTATCTCAGTGCTCAATGATTAAAAAGGAATAAAGCTATTATTGATTTTTTTTCGATAGTAGGGAAGAATAAGTAGTGTCTCCACAAACGACAATTGATTTAGGAAACAACTCCCTTTGTTTTCCTCTTCCAGGAGAACCTAGGAAGCAACCTTCTATTTAGCTCAAACTTTTCATCTTCTAGTTTCATTTATCAAGAAAGTCAGAATTTGTATGGTTCAGGTCTTCCAAGTAACATATCAATTATTGGTCATTGGGAAAAAGATCTTATGTTTATGAAATTCATGCTTCCAGATAAGGCTGGGGCATTTTTTCATGAGACTCTCCTAATTGTCAGAGAGAATGCAGATGCAATCTTGTATGACTATGAGAGGGGCAGAGTTAGTATAAGAGGTTTTTTGTTTTTTCCAGAGAGACTGTTCCTGGTTCCAAACCCTATTGAGGACTGCTTCCATAAAATTTAAAGTACCAAAAATTTAATGTTTTTAGACCATTTTTAAATGGTGGTTTTTAAGCACCCCTTACCATCATCCCTTTTTCACAGTTACTTCAGAAGTGGAAGAAGGGTGCAGCTTGGAGCATCTTTTCCCCTTTGGCTTATAGGTTGCTATGGCCAAAGAACTCATCACTATTAAGGGATTTATTTGCGATGAGCCTTTTCATTCATAGCTAGGTTGGTTCCTGGACAGAAGAGTCAGTCTGTTGCTAGAACCATTCTCAAATTCTTTCCAATGTGGTGGAATATGCCTAAGTCTGTGTTCTTCAGTCATAGCCTATGAGAACTAAAGGTCAGCACCATGCTATAATAAGGTATCAGAGTAGAACTGTACAAATTTGTCAGTCAAAAAACATTTATTAAGCACTTACTACATGTTAAAAATAATTAATGTTTATATAGTGCTTTCAGTCAGTCAATAAGCTTTTTAAAGTACCTACTATGTGCCAAGCATTGTGATAAATGCTAAGGATACAAAAAAGGGTAAATGATAGTCCTTGATTTCAAGAAACTCACTGGATACAATATGAAAACAACTACGTACCAACAAGATATAAAAGGCATAAACTGGAGATAACCAGGAGTGGGAAGGCATTAGCATTAAGGCAAATCAGTAAAGGCTTCTTGTCGAAGATGGAATTTTAGTTGGTAGTGTATGAACTATTTTCTCATAATGACCCTGAGAGGTTGGCCTGAGTATTTATACTCCCATTTTAGAGATAAGGAAACTGAGGCTTAGAGAGTTATGTAACTTGCAGAAGTGTGAACAATTAGCAAATATCAGAACTGAACTTTGATCCCAAGTCTCTCCTGACTCCGTGTCATTTCTCCTATTTAATCTTTCTTTCAGTTTCACATTAGCCAGAAGAAAGCTAAATGTTCTTCGAAAAGCAGAATTCCTGAAGACACTCACTTGGGTTGTGTAATGCCTCTTCGCTTCTATAATAATAATTGGTATTTGTTAACTAGCTGCTTTAAGGTTTTCCATGTACAACAATCCAGTGAGTTAGGTGCTACAACGCGAGTATCCCCCTTTTTCAGATAAGGAAACTGATGCTCAATAAGATTAAATGGTTGACAACTAAAAATAAATGAATTAATAAATTGGAAAAAAGAAAAGATTAAATGAGTTGCTCATAATCCATAGCATGTGGCATTGGAACCCAAGTCCTTGCTTCAGGTCTGCTATACTATACAGTATTGCATCTTTTGACTCATCTTAGAGAATGCTCAAATAGAGCCTTAGTTTTAGAATTAATGTTAGGGATCTTCTGTTCCAATCCCTCATATTATAGGTGAATGACCTAAAGTCCAGAGAGATGAAATAACCAGCTTGTGGGCATTCAGCTACTAATGGGAGAGCTAGAACTAGAATCTAAACTGGTCTCCTGATTCTTAGTCTAGGGGGTGGGGAACCTGTGGTCTCAAGGCCACAGGTGGCCTTCTAGGTCCTTGGGTGTGGCCTTCTGTCTGAGTCCAAGTTTTACAGAACAAATCCTTTTCTTAAGGGGATTTGTTCTGTGAAGTTTGGATTCAGTCAGAGGGCCTTACTTGAGGACCTTGTGGCCTCTAGGCTGCGGATTTCCCACCCCTGGCTAGGCCCCTTTCCACTACACCTGAGCTGCTTTTGGTAATTATAGCCTGTTTGCATTTTGGTCTGGAGTTTGTGAAGAAAGGGGGGGTTGACTAATCACCACTGCTATGTAGACAGAAGACAGCAAATTTCCCCTGTCTCCTGCTTCACCGCTTGCAAGTATTCCTATCCCCAGCCTTCTGTCAGATAGGATTTTATTTCAGTTGTTTGCCATTTAAAATGTTTTTGTCTCGCATTCATCATACAACGGCAGTGGAAACCTGTTCTTCGTTCCTCATGCTTCATTAATTGTGTTTCTATTTTTGCATCTTGAGTCATTTCAACTTGGTGGAGGATCACTAACCCACCCCAGGGTCAGGTGTGCTTGCCTCAGCAGAACTCATACATCTTGGAATGACAGTAAAGACTTCCTCCCATCACCTCCAACCCCACTGGCACACTTATCTCTCCCTGTTGTGTGTGTGTGTGGTTTTTTTTTTTTAATAGGAGTGAGGCTAATGATGGAGAGGCTTCCAAAATTGCATTTAGCGTTTGGCATTGTATGAATGAGTATGTCCAATGTGGTTTGCACATTTTGCAATAAGGCCTGTAGTTGGAAAAGTTTGAAGCAGATGTCTTTCTCTCTCTTTTTCTATATCCTGAACCTAATTCATGGCTCATACATGAAATCTGTGCTTCTGTAGCTGCATCAATCTCTATTTCTAGAAAGAACAATTTAGGCAGAAGTGGAATCTGTTCTAACAACACCCACCCTAGCAAATCTCAAGGACCAAAAAGATTGAATAAAAATATAGAGCTTTCTCCAGAAGACCTGAACTGCTTAGCCTGGACAACTGTGGTCATCAGTGCCCAAGGAGAGACACATGAATCACAGAACTTCGGGAAAGAAGGACCAAATCATTGGACATGAGAGACAAAGGTTTTGCAGAATTTTGGAACTAGGAGGTTCCTTAGATAGTATCCTATTCACTTTCTAATTTTTACATAGGAGGAAAATGAGACACAAGGAAATTATAGTATCATAGACCTAGAACTGGACCTCAGAAGACATCTGGTCTAACCCCCATCATTTATAGTTTGGGAAAATGAGGTCCAAAGAAGTGACTTGCTGAAAGTTTATGTCAGGAGTAATTATCAGAAGCAGAATTGGAGCACAGGTTCAGAGCCGGGGCTCTGTCTCTTGTGCTATGTTGAATCCTAAAGTCCCCATAGTTTCAAGCTTCTCCACTTACCCTCACTCAGCAAGCAGATGGGGATTGAGGAAATGGGCGTGTAGGACGGAGTAGCTAGTAATGAGTCAGGTTCACATGATGTTTCCTCTAACTCCTTGTGTTTGATGCAGGATAGGATTCCTCTTGTGCCTAAAAACCCTCTCCAGATTAGTCCAGGCATTCTGGAAAGTAATTTGAAAATATACCCTGATAGTCATTAAAATGCACATACCCTTTAACCTAGGGATAGTACTCCTACGGCCCCTATAGCCGAAAGACATAGAAGAAGGAGGAAAGAAACCCATATGTACAAGAACATATAAAGCAACAGCATTGGTATCTAGGTGGTACAGTGGATAGAGCACAGGAAGATTCATTTTCATGAGTTCAAATCCAGCCACTTACTAGCCGTGTGATCCTGGGCAAGTCACTTAATCTGTTTGCCTTGGTTCCTCATCTTAAAAAAATGAGCTGGAGAAGGAAATGGCAAACCACTCCAGAAAACCCCACATGGGGTCACGAAGACACAACTGAAATTTCTGAACAGCAACAACAAAAGCAAGCATACGATGTTTGAAGGATGAAAGTGCACATTGTCAGGGACATCGTTTTTTGTTTATTTTATTTTTGCTTTGGTGGACTTGATTATTCTCATAATTAGGATACTAGCTCTGTAGGTAGATAAAGTTGAGGGCCCTTATACCATACTCCTTGTAGGTGTCAGTAAGGTGGGATTTGATAAGGATCTGATCCTTTTCCTTAACCTTTTGAAAGGAAGTAGCCTTTTAGTGAGAAATCTGTGTTATTTTGCTGATAGAAGCTTGTATAAAGTTAATGATTCTGGATGGCTAAGAGAACACAAACCCCTTTTCGAGGGATACACATTGATGGGTTTGGCTCGGGAAAGAAGAGTTTGTATTTGGTTCTGGAAAGTAGAAAGAAAAGGAATGTCTAGATTGACTTGGTCATATTGCTTGAAGGGGAAGCAAAAGAGGAATAGTAACGCCAGACTAAATTAAATTTGTTTCTACAAATGTGAGCTTCTCTCTTTTTCTATTTTGAAAGAACTGAAATCAGTAATGAAAAGGTACCTTTAGATAAGGGGATCTGAATGCATATCACATAAGAGCATCTACTAGGGGTGGGGAATCTGTGTCCTTAAGGCCACATGTAGCCTCTTAGGTCCTTAAGCGACTCAGTCAAAATGCCACACTTAAAGACCTAGAAGGCCACATATGACCTTAAGGCTGCAGCTTCCCCACCCCTGATCTAGTCCAGTGCTCTGACTTTGCAGGTGAAGAAAGTGAGGCCAGGAGAGGACAAATGGCTTGTCCCAAAATAATGTCGGTATTAAATAGCAGAGCTGGGATCCAGATCCAGATCCTCTGACTCTAGACAGATGTTCCTTTCTAGTAATTTGTGCTGCCTAACCTGCTATCAAATATATCACCACCCAGCCTGCAATGGTGACTAGATAGAGGTAGTTAGATGGTACAGCAGATAGAGTGCTCCACTTGGAGATAGGAAGATCCTAGTTACCCTGGGAACATCATTTATCTTCTGTCTTCCTTGGTTGCCTCAAGCGCAAAGTAGCCATAACAATAATACCCACCACCCAGGGCTGTTGTGAAGATCAAATGAGCTAATATTGGCTAAATGCTTTGTAGGATTTAAAGCACTATGTAAAATGCTAGTGATTAACGTTATTTTATGCCACTTTGAGCATTATTTGAATCAAACCCAATTGTCTCCAGAAAATCCCTAATAAATAACAAATGAATACATCACCAGGGTAATAATTTTATCAGGACCCAGCTAAAGGAGGGTGGTAGCAATGGTTAGTTAACATCTACCCATAGATTCTTTTATCAGTTTGAAAAGGAAAAAGACTCAAGACTTGGAATCTAGGTTGGAATCTTGGTTCTGGCGCTCTTACCTTGAGCAAGTCACTTATTTCTTCACTTATAAAATGATTGATTTTTATTGATGGACTGTCTTCTCTGTCCCCCAGGGTCCGCATAAGCATCAAATCATACAGTGTTTGTAAGCGCTTTTTGCTAACCTCTTAAAAAACCACTGCAATAATGTACTCAGTCTTTAATATTATTCCCTAACCCAGAGAAACATACACAGAAGCAATGTTTACTGGAACAAATTAGGATGGGAGAAAAAAATAGACATGGGTATCACACACAGAGTTCATATCTAGGTGAGGCACTGTAGGGTTGTATTATGAGGGGAAGGATAATGACAGGAGGGCATTATATAGAATAATTGACCTTACCTAATACGAGATAGGGAAGAATTGGATATGAATATTTCATCCCCATTTGGCTGAAGATTAGCCCTGTTCATAAATGAACAGAAATGCTGCTTTCCACTGTGGGTTTTGGATCCAGCTCACTAGACCTGTCCTTTCGTGGAAATTGAATTCTTAAAAATATATGATAAAGCTAGGAAGGGCAGATATGGATATGGAACCTTTTGTTCTTGAGTATAGCTTCAGTTCAAGGGGCCTCTTTATCTTATCCCACCCTAGGTCTGAGATAATAGAGCACTCAGAGACAATAATTACTGGGTCAGTGCCTGCTACTATCTCTGTCAGGGCAAAGTCCCAGAGAGCCGCAGAGAATGAGACACTATTGCATTAGGAGGTTGGGCTGGATGACCTCTGAGGTGACTTTCAGCTTTGGAATTCTACAATTCTACGATTTCTAGTGATGAGAATGATAACATTGTATAAAGTGAGAGCATTATACTGTGATGAAAGTCATTTCAATGGGGGACAGAGAGCAATGCTCCAACTGCAATCATCTCCATTTTTTTCTTAATATAACCAAGATAAGAGTGACATCTGAGAGGCAGGAGTAATGTATCTGGTGGCACAGGAAAGCACCCTGGACTTAGAGGCAGAAGACCAGTCTTCAATACTTATGAATTGGGGTTCAAGTGTTGGGTGCGTCACTTACTAGCTTACCAGCTGTCACACCACATCTGGTATTCTGCGCTGAATGACACAGTTAGGAATTTGATTTTGCTCAGAGTAGAGCATTATCTTTTACGATGAGGGATACAGCCTACTATGAGAGAGCCAAAATACTCTCACAAATGTATACAATTATTAAGTGTAAGGTCTAGCACACATTTTGAGAACTACTAATGAAGAGGCTAGTGTCCTAGGATGGTGAAGGGATTAAAAAAACTATGATATAAAGTCTTATTATATATATATACATATATATACACATATATACATATATACACACTATACACACGTGTACATACTTATACATATACACATATATCCACATAATACATATATACACACATATGTGTATACATACACACACACACACACTGTGTGTGTGTGTGTGTGTGTGTATGCTTGTGTGTGTGTAAAGTCTGGCTGTGATATATAGTTTGGATGCTTTTCTGAAAGTGTCCTAGAACACTATACGTGTTTACTATATGTACTACCAGGTGAAAGAGAAATTAAAACTTTTTTCTACTTAAAACCAGAAATCAGAATTAGGATCGATGTGTCAAAGGTACTAGGAGGATTTTTCAGTTCCACCAAAAGAAAAACTTCTAAACAATCCTAAGAAGGAAATGATTGAAGTAGAAGAAACTACAGGAATCTTGGGAGCAAGTGGCCACTCCATCAGAGAGATTATGATAGAAAAGGATAGAAAAGCTAGTTACAGTCACTGGAAGTAATATAATCCTAGATTTGGAACAGAATGTTCTTTATAGTTTTTCTAGTCCTGCTACCATATTTTGCAGAGGAAAATACTGAGGCCCACACCAGTAAAGTGACTTTCCCAAGGCCACAGAGATAGTGAATGGCATGGCCAGGACTCAAAGTCAGGTCATGTGTCTTCATGTTCAGAGCTCTTTGTCTCACCCTGGATGATCCTTCTGCCCCTGCTGCCATCTTCTCTGATTGGGCAAGATCCCTAAAGTCTCCATTTTGATGACTTGTTCAGATCAGCTGGGCTCACTTTTTGTTCCTCTTCTGCTCCCCTCCCCCCAACCTCTGACCCTCTACCCTAACCCTGACCCTCCACAATTCTTCACCAAGTCCCATCAGTCTCCTCAGACTGGAAGATGTTTTAACCTATGTAGCTCTTTTAACCTGGAAAGGCTCTCCTCCCCTATAACCCCCTCCTCACATTGATGAGTTGCTTTCTGTTTTGAGGAAGAGCCAAGTCCAGCTAAATACATTCTGCTCCTTTCTTTGCTCCCCTCCTGACTGTCCAGAATTGTTTTCTTTAATCATTCCCCTTCACAGTTATGTTCCTTTCCCATTCCAATTTTTAGCTCCCTTTTATGTGTTGTCTTCCTTCGTTAAATTGTAAGCTCCATAAGGACAGGAACTACCTTTCTTTTTGCTTGAATTCTATTCCCAGGGCTTAGCACACTGCCTGTGCCCTAGTAAATGCTTAATAAAAGTTATATCTGTCTATCTACCTATCTACCTATTTGTCTAGGTAGGATGTTCAATCTTGCAGTGCTTTGTAGAGGGAAATCATGCTTCAGATAGAAGTTCGCATGACATGGGAGACACTGGCAAAGACCACCCATCATGGCATGCCCACACCAAAGAAGGAGCTGTGCTATATGAGTGAAGCAGAATTGCAGTACCTCAAAAGAAGCATGCAGATTTAGAGACATCTCCACTCCAAATGTCCTGTGGACTATTTGTGCCCAACCTGCGGTAGAACCTTCCAAGCTGTCCACAGTAGGACACACTGTACCAACATAGTGATGTCATTTTTGTCCTCTTCAAGAATGAAGGACAGAACGTTGGACTGGATTTCCTCTGAGGAACCTTTAACTCCATGATTCTTTGAATACAGGTCCCCTTTAAGTTTTGTCTTCCCCTATTAGAATGACAGCTCATTGAAAGTAGAAGCCATCATATTTTCTTATATTCCTATCCAAAGTGCTTATTTAGCATAGTGCTTGCTTGATGCATATATACCCATTGTTTAAGTCTGTCTGGTTATTTGTCTCTCTATCCTGTTTGTCTATCCTCTCTCTCTCTCTCTCTCTCGTTATCTAGCTATCATCAATAATATCATAGGTCCAAACCAAATATAATAGTAATAATATTTGTGCTACCTACCTTATGAGAATAAAAACACTATAAGTATTTTAAAACATCAAAACAGGAGACTGGGAGAGAAATCATGATGAAAGCAGGAGCAGAAGTGCTGACATTACCAGTGTTGTGCTTGAGGACCATGAAGAGTGTCTGAGAGGAAGCTGTTTTTACTGAACTCACTCAGAGGAGCAGACCAAAGGATGGTGATGTGCCTCTCCTCTCCTCCTTTTACTCTTTTCTTTTCTTTCACTATTGACATGTGCCTTTTCCCCAAATTTCCATTTCTCCAGTTGTTTTTTCTATTTACTCTGATTTTAAATGTGATAAATGTAATTGCAGTTCTAGCCTGTGTACGTAATTGCATAAATGTGACAGACAGAGATAGACAGGCAAACAGACAGATAGACAACGTGCAAGGGGCTGCCTAGGAGGGGAAAATGACAGATATAAAACCTCACCATTTTTCTAAAGTGCTAATATTTTTCCTAGCTGGGAACTTGGAGTAAATTAAAGAGAACTACTGACTCCTTATTTTGAGGGGAGAGGCAGAGAGAGAGAGAGAGAGAGACAGAGAGAGAGACAGAGAGAGAGAGAGAGAGAGAGAGAGAGAGAGAGAGACAAAGAGAGAGAGATGGAGAGAGACAAAGAGGAAGGAGAGAGAGTGAGGGAAGGAGAGAGAGAAAAAGAGGGAGAGAGAAAGATGGAGACAGAGCAACAGAGACAGAGAGAAACTTAAATCTTAGATCTGGGTCTTTCTAGGCAAATGAACCAGCAATTTTTGGTCAGAAAATGTAACAAGCTTGCATGCATTGGAAGGTGGGGCCTTAGCCTTTTCTCGTTCTGTTGTTTACCCACAATTGGGTTGAAAGGAAAATCATTCCTCTAGAGGGGCAAAAGCAGAGAAATTGAATAGACAGAAAAGTATGCCCCAGGAGAGGAGCTAAGAGAGTGGTTTAGAAGCAATAGCCTGATTTACTGGAGTAAAACAGGGTTGCCAACCCCCTGGCAATACTACTTATCAGCCTACCATACCACTCCACCATTATTAAATAGGCATAATTAGATGTTCCAGTATTGCTATGAAGGACAGCTTGGGGGAGGGGATAGAGATGTTTTGGGAGTAGTGCCAACAGATCTTAGTAAGTGATTAAATATGAGAGTAGAAGAGCGATGAATCAAAGATAATGTGGCCTTTAAAACCTCTGAGCTTCATGATCCCAATCTCATACTTCTAAGTAGGGTTTCCAGAGTGTGGCTGAATTTTTTCCTCAGGCTGAGGGATCATGCTACCAGTTCAAACCTATCTTCTGGTGTTTTCTCTCCAAGATTATGGATTATCATTTGATCAACCAGATTCAATTAGTTTTTGGAGAGGGGTATTTACTAAGGTATGATGATCATTTTATATTATTTTTTGTAATTTCAATAAGACCCAGAGCCTGAACTGATTAACCAGCTGAACCTAAGCTTCTTTGTTCTCTGAGTAAACTCTTCCTATATCAACAAAGCCAGATCAGGCTGATTTAAGAGAAGGCCATTAAGGAAGAGACCTTTAACCCGAGAAAACTATCTTGAATTATGTGACTTTTTCTTATCTTAATATTTTATGGAATGTTAATGGTAAATTAAACACAGAGATCCTAGGTTGTAATTTCAATTGACACTTTGTCAACTCTCTTATCTTATTGTATTTCCAACCTATTCCATTAAGGAAAGTCCTTTTCTTGTATCATGGTTAAACATACATGGGGATCATAATAGTGAAGTAATGCAGGCATGCTGAGTCTGCTAAAAATAATGTATATAAACTTTCTCATTCCTTTGTTCAGGCAGTGAGACTTTGGCACCATGATCATGTACAAGTTAGCTTTAAGGGAATAAACTATGAATTTTATATCACCAAGTCTGTTTGCCTCGTTTAGCCAAACTTTCATGTTGACAAGTAGTATAGTTACAAAATATATCTATACTCCCAAGTCTAGGACACACTCTCCCACAAGTACAGAGTCGAGTGGGATGTGGGCTTGAACTTAGAGAGAATATATAGCAAAGAAATAGCTCCTTAGTCCTGGTTGTAGGAGAACCTTTTTCACCCCCTTCATTGGTTACTCAAGAAGTTCCCCTTAGGCATGATATAGTTCCTTTGCTGGGCTCCTTGTGGAACCATGAACATGTGCCTGAGCTGTCCTTGGATCCCAAAAGAGTCATTGCTAGTCTGGCAATGCCATTTAGACACCACTGGGAAGATGGGATGTATAAGATCCTCTGAATCTATCTGATCTTGCAAGGTCTTACTCAGGCCAGAAAGAAGGGAGAGGGAGTAAAGGTTAGAAGCAGACGTAGACCAAGGCCAAAGCATATGTATATCCCCTTGTTCCTCCCTCCCCCAAAAGCCTTCTTCTAAGGGATTTTACTGGAATGCTGTACTTATTCTAATCTCTAGAATAATTCCAGTTTTAAACTAGGTTCATAATTAATGGATTGTTTTCTGGAAGTGACTAAGTTTCCTCAGTCTATCCAAATACTCTTCCTGTGCAAAATCACTCCAGTGTCAATTATTTTTTACACTTAGTTTAAAGTCTATGATTGATTGATTGAGATGTATTATTAACTCATTAAGTTATAAGGGCATTTTATCACTTTAAGTGGGTTGGGGTGGCTTGATTGAGTAAATCAATCAACATTCCACCTTATGATAGCATAAGGGACAAGGAAGCATCATAGCAGAATCAGCAGGTCTTGGTTTAAATCTTGCCTCTGACACTTAGTATTTGGGTGCCCTTGGGAAAGTCAGAAGCTCTCAGGGCCTCAGTTTTTGTAAAATGAGAGATTTCACCAGATGGCCTCTGAATTTCCTTCCAACTACAAATCTATGATCCTATGATTTTGAACATGGTTAGACCCACTGAATGGGGGTATCACCAAAAGAAAAAGCAAAACCAGAAGGGGAAACATGTCCAGAAGAAAGATATTGAAGGTAGTATGATATGTGTTGAATTCTTGAGCTGGTGAAACCTCCCCGATAGAGAAGGGGCTTGTGGAACTAGAATCCACAAACCCTTTGGAGGTAAGGGCACTTGGAAAAAAATACATTCCCCCTCCACCATCACTAACCTCTAGATTTTATTTCTTTAATATAACCTCTAATTTAAATTTAACATTTCCTTAAATTATTTTTTTAAATTCTGAAAAAGTGTCTATAGGCTTCACCAAGTGGTCAAAGGGGTTCATAACACACACAAAAAAATTAAAGAACTCCTGCCATAGAAATGTCCCCTTGGCAATTTGGAGATATGGGTCCAGACCTCAGAAGAGAGGTCATGGCTGGAGAAATAGATTCAACAGGGAAGGAAATCAGAAAGGAAGTAGCTTAGTTCTCATTTGCAGTTGTTTGTCACCTAGAAATTCTTCCTCTTTTTCCTAAGGAGTCAAATATTTTGATATTTTATACCTGGAAGGGATCTCAGAGACCATCTAGTGAATTCTGATTTTGTTTTGTAGATTTGGAAACTGAGTGTCACATAAGGAATTAGAATAGCCTAACATCACATAAGAGGCAGCTAGGTGGTTTAGCGGATAGAATGCTGAGCCTGGAGTCAGGAAGATCTGAGTTGAGATCTGGCTTCAGATACTGTCTAGCTGTGTGATCCTGGGTAAGTTGCTTAACCTCTGTTTGCCTAGAGAAGGAAATGGAAAATTACTCTGGTATCTTTGCCAAGAAAGCCACATGGACAATACCGGCATGCTACAGTCCACAGGGTTATGACGAGGTTGACACAGCTGAACAAGAACATCACACAACCACTTGAAAGCCAGGTTAGGACTAGAAGCCAGTTCTCCTGCCTTCTAGCTTAATTCTTTTCCCAAAGCACCATACTGATTAGGGCCTGTTTCTCTGCATCCCTCTGGAGATTTTTGATGCTCTAGGGGTGAGGAACTTATAGCCTTGAGGCTGAAGATTCCCCACCCCTGCAAGTCCAAGCAATCCATTCCCTCTATCTGTCTCTTTTGGAGTGGGCTCTGGCTAAGACTCTGGTTTTGACCCCCAAGCAAATGATCTTTCATAGAAATTAAGAGATCTTTCTGAAGGAAGTCAGGCAAGACAACTCACTCTGCAATCAGCATGTTAACCAAATTAAAGCTCAGTGCATTAAGATGCCTTCCTAGAACTGCATTAATAAGCTGAGTGATCTGTGGATTTCAGTTAAATCTTTAATGTCTCAAGAAAAGACAATACTCAGAAATGTGTTTATGCATTCTCTCCTTTGTCAGATAAATTGGCATTCTGTTGATAGTGTCTTTGAAATATCTAGCAATTCAGGCCATTAATGTGAGAAAACACTTATTTGTCTCCACTTTCCCTGATGCTAAGTTTTTTTCCTGTCAAAGATGGTTTTTCAGACACAATGCTGGCCATGTAAGAATTGCTATTTGTGTTAATTAGCATATGACAACCCAGAGTTCTCTAAAGAACTAATCATTCCCGTTGTTTATTTAGAGGTAGTAGAAACAATCCTGTAGAGCGTCTAAAGCCATCTTTTTGCCTTTCTTTTTATCTTAGGCATTTACCACTGCACCTGGCACATAGTTAAGTGCTTAATAAATACTTGTTAACTAACTGACTGATGAGCTAAAACTCCTTCCAGGGACAACAGGACATAGTGGTGCATTATAGTGGGAACAGACCTGTATCAGAAGATATGGGTCCCAGGAACAGTCATGTGATTCATGAGACCTTGGTAAAGTCACTGAACCTCAAAATTTGTTGTGAAGTGGATAGAGTGCTAAGACCCGACGTCAGGAAGACATGAGTTTAAATCCAGGCTCAGATAGATATTAGCTGTGTAATCATCAGCAAGTCACTTACCCCATCTGCCTCAGTTTCCTAAACTGTAAAATGGAGATGATAATAATAACACCTACCTCCCAGGGTTGCTGTGAGTATCAAATTATGATATTTGCAAAGCACATGTGCCTGGCACATAGTAGGCTCTTGTTCTCTTTCTTTTTATACGGACTTGAGTGAGGAAGAAGACAGGGTAATATAGAGAAAAGAACATGGGACTCAGTGTCATGAGATCTGAGTTCAAGACCTGGTCCTGATGTTAAATGCATATGTGACCTTGGAGCAAGTGAGTTTTCCTCTTTTTTAGGTTTCTCAGTTTTCTTGTCCATAAAAAGATGTGCTTAAACAGATAATCTTTAACATACTTTCTTCCATGATTAGACCTATTGTTTTTAAAGCCACAGTTGCTTTAAATGTAGAATGATGAATCTAATACCTGAATTCTTTTCTTCATAATGTTGCCATGAGGATAACCTTTTGTAAACCTTAATGGCTGTAGAGATAGGAATTGCCACCACCGCTATACTTGCTCCTGCTTCTAAAAGCCTTTCTTGACCCCTTAGCTACTTCTGCCTTTCCTTTCAAGGTCCCTTTGTATCTGCTTTATATGTGTTCATATATGTGTTTGTGTGTGTGTGTATGTGTGTATGTGTGTATATATATGTATGTGTATACATGTGCATGTGTTTATATATAAACACATATATACACACAGAGATATACATAGACACACATAAATGTGTTTCATGTGTGTGTTATATACATTCATATATACACGTATATGAATATATAGTATCTGTGTATATATGTGTGCATAAATATATAATAAATATACATGAATATATATGTTCCTGTCTCTTCATCTCTTTCTCTCTTTTCATCCATCATATCTGCCCTATCTATCTATCAATCTCTCTATCTACCTACCTACTATTTCTCTATCCACATGTTGTACTCTGTTAGAATGTAAGCTTTTTGAGGGTGGAGAGTATTTTTCTTTTGTTTTTGCATCCCAGTGACTGAGCACAGTCTAGCTTGTTACTATTACCACCCACCTCTCCTGTTAACTGGCCTACTTTTCCTGCATATAGCTGATATTTTATTTTGGACCTAAGATTTCATCAATGCAGAGAAAATCTAATGTGAAAACTCCTGCCACCAAAAAGATGACCAACCCCTTCGAAATTGATAGTATGAAAGTTTCCAGTGGCACCTCAAGTTTAAATGTTACTTGTAGGTATCAGTCTCAGAGCTCGAACCCAAAACTCCTTGACTTCAAGCTTGGTTTACTCTTCGCCATGTCCTGTTGCCAGCTGAGTGGCAGAAATCTTGTTGAATTATCAAATATCAATCTCTGCTATTATGGAGGAGAGAAGCAGGAAGAGGAGGAGAGTGGAAAAAGAAGGATGGAAGAGGGAAAAGCCCAAAGAAGGAAAAGAAAGTGAAAGGGAAAGAAGAGGCAAAGGGGAAGAGGAGAGAGGAGAAAAAAAGAAGAGAGAGGCGGGGAGAGAGAAGTTGAAAAGGAGAGGACAGAGAATGGAATGGGAGGAGAGAGACAGATGGACGATTAAGAAAAAAAATCAATTAGCTTCCAGTCAGCAAAGCATATATTCTAGATGCTGTGAAGATACCCTGAGGATATGAACAAATGACAAAGGATTGAATATGATTAGCTCCTCATCCAGGAAGAATAGCTGGGGTGGTAGTTTTAAGAAACTGCAGGTGTAATTCCATTCTCCAGTAACCAGGAAAGAGATTGCTCTTGAAGCAGAGGGTGGCAGCCCTGACGGTAGGGATAATTGGAGGAAATCAGTTTCAATGAGGAGAACATGACTTTAAACAAACTGTAAGCTTTTGAGGGGTATACAGGAAAGTGGATTTAAAAAAAAATCTGTATTTCCCTCTTTACCAGTTAAGGAAGTGACCTACGTTGAAGCATAACTTTGAGTGTTTGTCTGTTGTTCTGCTTGAGGGGCAAGAGCATTGTAGAAATGAATGGAAAAAGTGACCATATAGATCCTATATCTGACCTATCATCCAATTCTGAAATCCCCTCTACTTTACCTTTGGTTCTGCTAGAACACTTCTAGTGATGGGATGCTTGCTATCTGTTGAAGTAGCTTGTTCCCTTTGTGGACAACATTAATTATTCAGAAAAATTTTTCTGTATATTAGACCTTGTGGTCCCTGGTAGAAAGTGATTTTAGTATCCTACTGGCAACACTCTAGCTTGGTGTAGTAGAAAGAGTGTGCTAGATATGAAGTTAGAAGACACGGCATCTAGACTCTGATATTTCCTAACTCTGGCTTTAGGGAACTTGTCTAATCTTTCTGAGTCTTGATTTTCTCATTTGTAGAAAGGGAACAATAAAACGCCACCTGCTTCGTAGGGTCGTGTGAGGCAAGTGCTTGTTAGACTTTGATGTGCTGTATGAATGTGAGATATTAATATATTATTGACAAGGAATTTTTTAAACACAAAAGGGAAAGCTGTGACATAGATCCCTTTTACTAGAGGAGAGAGACAGATACAGAGACACACACAGAGGTACAGAGACACACAGAGAGACAGAGAGAGAGAAACATAGAGAAAGAGATGAGAGAGAGAGAGAGAGAGAGAGAGAGAGAGAGAGAGAGAGAGAGAGACAGAGACAGAGAGAGACAGAGAGAGAGAGAGAGAGAGAGAGAGAGAGAGAGAGAGAGAGAGAGACAGAGAGAGAGAGAGAGAGAGAGAGAGAACATTTATATGAGTTATCTAGGAAATGGCTTCACAACTTAAACTATACTATTGCCAATTAAAGTTAGTGAGAGTTGTGTATGTGTAAGTGAGAAGTGATTTAAGCCCAATTAGATGGTGAATAGAAATGTGTTTCTGAATGAAGCTTCTCTATTGCCAATCTGAATGATCTCAAGAGACAAGAGACAAATGCTCTTATGATGGTTCTTCTATCCTGTAAGGCTGGGAATATGAGGTCAGGAAACTAGAATAATAAAAGAGGGAACAGAAAAGAAAAAAAAAAAGCAAAGGAAATATCAAGGTGGTTGTCAGCTAAATGCTAGAAAGAAAATAAAAACCAAGGGTGAAATTCAGTCTCTAGGTAAATGCCAGTCCCTACGGTGCATCCTTTATCTGAATGCGGGGATGCATGAGGAGGTTCCTTCCCTTTCCTCTTCTTCTTTATCAAAATGTTCCAAATAATAGGCCAATGATCTTGACAACAATTCCTAGTAATATTCCCAGGTCTAACTATTGAAAATATTGTTTGTCAATATTTAGAAAAGGAAGAAGAGAAAACTTAAAACCAGCATGTCCTTATTAGGAAAATTCATTAATCTTACTAATAGATCAGAGGACTTTTGCAGGCATAGTATCCCTGGATTTCAGTTAGGTATTTGATAAAATCTCTTAGGATATCCTTGTGGACAAGATAGAGATATATGGACTGGATGATGGTATGGTTAGATGTGTTTAGATCTGCTTAATTGACTTGACACAAAGTGTTTTGATTCATAATGAAGTGAAGAGTACACAGAGGAAGTTCTCTAAGAAAGGGCTTCTAGGTTCTACCTTTGATTCTGTTATTTTCAACATTTATCAACATCCGAAAGGTTGGGTGATGAGTTCATCAAATTTGCAGTTAAAGCAAAGCTGCGATAGACCAATAGTTCGTACATTACATGACATAACTGAGATCCAAGCAATGTCTTGACAGTTTGGAAAGGTGGGTGTGAAACTAACCAGATAAAATTCATTTGTAGTTAAAATGTAAATGGCTAGGTTAAAAGAAAAAAAAGTCGATTGTACAAGTACAGGAGAAATTGTACAGGATAGGTACGACATGGTTATAAAATTATTTCATGTAAAAAGACTTGGGTTTTTTATTGAGCTACAAACTCAATATTAATCAATAGTGGATATGGAAGAAAGGGAGCCAATGTGACCTTAAGCTGTATTAATAGAACTATAGCGTTCAGATCAAGAGAGTGCTTTGCTCTGGTCAGACAGCATGTAGCATTTTGTGCACAGTTTAACTGCAGTTAATCCAATTTTATTCAGTTCAACAATTTTAAGCACCTACTATCGAAAGGCCTTATTGTACTCACCGAGAAGGATACAAAGACATATAAAGAGTGATTTTTCCCCTCAAAGAGATTACAATTCAGCAGAAATCATAAGACGGGAACCTGAATATTACAAATATGACTTGGTAAATCCAAACAAAGAACAAGCCAAGTGTTGGTGATGCAGCTTCTGAGGAGGGAAAGATCACTTGTGACAGAGGGCTCCGGGAAGGCTTCTTGGAAGAGGTACAAAAAGCAGATTGCTGACAGTCATTGAAAACTGTGACACTGACAACAAAGTTTGACACATGATCATGACGAAAGTACTTTGTAAATTATAAGGCAGAATATGAGGTGGATGGTCTATTTTCTGAGGACTAATCAAACCAAGTTTGGAGGAAGTACCATCAGGTTGGCTTTATGTTTGTTTTGTCATCCCCCACCCCCAACTACTCATTAAAATACTTGCCAAGGCATGGAGGGTTTTGGTGGGAGAAGGGTCATTATAAAAGTCATTGTTAAGTCCCACAAAGTGTGTAACTGTTCTTCCTGATGAGTCATCTTGATAGACACAAAAGCCTTTAAGCATTAATGAATGAATGAATTAATGAAAAAGCATTTATTAGGCTCCTAACAATGTACAAAGTACTGTGCCAATTGCTGTGGACACAAATAGAAGTTCCGTTAGGGAAGGCAACATATACAGGAGTTTTCAGATGCAAGTCAGAGAGAAATAACCCAAGTTCCTTAGGAAATAACTACAAAGCAGATGGAAATACATCTTCTTTAATATCATTCCCATTTAATCCATTTGGGCAATAAAAAATCCAGGAAAAGAATCTCTTGTGGTTTCCAGGCTGGTGTGTTACCTGATATTGATTGGGTAAGAGTCAAGGATATTATGATTGATATCAGTCAGGTCGCTGGTTGGTGGGACAATGGAGATATTATTCATTTATAATGCAATATGAATTTGTTCTCCCAGGAAAATGATATTTTAATCCTCAGTAATTTTTGTGGGAGGCATTTAGTATAGTAGAAACCCATTTGAAATGGAAGTCAGAAAACTTGCATTTCAGTCTTGCATATCTATCTGTCTGTCTATATACATATATGTATATATACATGTATAATGTGGACCATATTCTTTTTCCTGTTTAGGTTACAGGTCAATTGTGATGATCAGCTAAGATAATCTATTTCAATTGCTCTGGGCATGCAACACTATATAAATGTTAATTATTTCTGTGTAAAGCAAAACTTTCTCCCTCATGAACTATTATCTTTTGCTAGACTTTACACACCCCAAAAGCAGGGATCATATGTTATGCTGAGGTTTCCTTCTATCGACTTTGTATGTATATTACATTTTATATTTTACTTGTTAGGATTTACCCCCATTTGGATGTGGGCTTCCTGAAGGCAAGGACTATTTTCACATTCCTTTGTAAGCCCACATCTTTGCACGGCACTGGGCATATAGTAAGTGGTTCGTAAATGTTGATCATTTTTATTTCTCCTAGTGCCTAGCATAGTACTCTGGAAGCAAGTAGGCTTTTAACAAATGCTTATTGAGTGAATGAATGAGTGTATAAACCATGAACATAATTTTATACAGCAGTAAACAGATGGGAAGATAACATAGATCACAGGAATCATACAATATAGGCAATCACTTATGTCATCTTTCCATAAAACTGTCCCAGATCAGAGCAAAAGGGTTTTCCAAATTTGTTGCTCCCTATGCTCTATCTATACCCTAATACCTAGGTGTATAAAGTTCAGAATTTCTGTACAATAATAATAGTCATAATTATAACAAGAACTAGCATTTATGTAGTGCATTAAGATTTATGAAATGCTGTATACAGGTTATCTTACTGAGAGACAATTCTCTCCTCTCTTCTGTCTTCCACTCCCATCATACTGACAACATTCTTCTTATTCACTTTTTCTAGTATAGAGATTAAGTTTAAACGATGAATCTAATGTCCATTGGCTAGTTGTGTGACCTTGGATAAGTCAATCCTTTCTCTGTGCTCAGTTCCCTCATTCATAAAAGGAAAGTATTAGACTAGTTAATCTTGAAGGTCTTGCCTATCTAACAGTCTACTAAATATGAACTATAGGTGAGATATAAAAAGACAGGATAAAGCCATCAGGAGACCTAGATTGTCTGTTACTTAGAAACTACGTGAATTTGGGAAAGTCACTTCCCCTTCTGGGTATAAGTCTTCTCATCTTTAAAATGAAGGAGTTGGACTCCGTGAGCTCTTAGGCTTCTTCCAATCTAAATAGTGTATAAATTTATGATTATGATTTTAGAGCCTTCCATTGACTTCATTTAAATCCGAAGCCCAGCTTGACATTCTTGTGCTTAATTATCCATGATGGAAATTGTGACCCAGAAAAAGTTTTTTCACGAAGTCCATATGCATGAGTACTGGCCCCAACCTGTTCCAGGTACTCTCTGTAAGGCTAGCTGATTGATGTGCTGTATAAATAGGGTGACGGAAAAACATTTCACTAGTGTTGTGGGAACAGGAAGTGCAAAATGTCAAATTAGAAAAAAATCCTGAAAATAACTATTCAAATGTATGCAAATTGCTTAATTAATTGACCTCATTTGGGTTTGCAGATATCCTCTGCATGTTCCTTTGTGAATTGGTTATTTTTCATTGTGCACTGAAACAATATTCTGAAGCTAATTAAAGTCTTCAGAGCTATAGGTTAATATTCAATTCATATGTAAACACATTTATAAACATTAATCAAATCCAAATTACTCATTTCATAAATACTGTTTTATTCATTTTCAGCTAATAGATGTGTTCTCTATATTTATTCAGTGTTGGTCTCAAGGAGTTCACATGTTTGGGGGAATAATAGTTGTTTAAATGGCAATCTAGTGTTTACTTTTGAGTCTATTATGACTTACCCTTGGTCCCAATTGTTTGGTTCCATGAAGATTTAGCACAGAGACTTCATTTGAAGTGGTGGTGGTGGCACATGGGAAGGATCATGATGACAGCTCAAAGACTGTCATTTATTTCATCACTCTGGAATCATATAACTTAAGGAATGTCAATGATCACATCTCACAGACCTATATAGGATTTTAAATTTTACAAAGCTCTTCTTTCACAGTAACCTCATGAGGTCAGGTAGTACAAACATTAAAGCCATATGACTGCTCAATGACTTGCCTCTATAGGTTGTAGGTCCCAAAGTGTCCCAGAAGTGCCTCAATGCCAGCCTGTGGAGAATTCTATGGAGTGTAGTAGTCAGGCATAGATTGAATCAGATTTTCTCTGAGGTTCATTTTCTTCACTGGCCATGACCCCATGGTCAATTGACCCACTCTGGACCTATCTCTGAACCACCCCTGTCCCACACAGGTACACATATTCAAGAAGAATCATAGAAAAGATTTCCATTTTCTAAGGGATGCAAAGGACTAGCTGTCCCAGTTCAACCAGACACTAAAGCGCTAGTCCAGAAAGTGGCAAAAAATAACCACAGTAACAACTTTGTATGAGCAATAATCATGGTGATAATGAAGACAACGACAGTAATAATACTTTGAATAGGACTTTAATGTTTCAAAAAGTGTTCAGTTTATTCCCATCACCCATGTCAAAGCCTACTTTCCAATTATTTTCTATCACCTAGCAACATTGAAATTGATGGTTAGGAAAACATGGTATTTTTAATCAACAGATGAACCACATAGTCACAATAACAAAAGTGAGACAGGCTAGGAAGGCAGCACCCCTACACATCGTAAAATTTAGCGCATAAGATGAACTGTAAGGAGAAATCAAAGGCACATATTTTGCCTTGGGTGGGGGTGGGCAGGTGCGTATAGAGCGAAAAAGGCCTGGACCTGTGATGACCTTTGTAGGGGAAACTCCTGAATAAGGGACAACCTCTTCCCATACAGGTTGGTTTGGCACCTTCTGTTCAAATTATTATCTTATAGAACAGTCTAGAATACTAAAAAGTTAAGAGCTCACACAGTCAATAAATATTAAAGCGAGGACTGGAACTCAGGTCTTCCTGGCTCTGAGGCCAGCTCTCTAAGCATTACATCACACTGCCCTGATCATAGGGAATGTTGACAAAAGTACCTCTGCAACATGTAGTAACATTGAGTGATTTAATTCCCGATGGAGCACCTCCTCGATAATTTAATATGGATAATTAACAGAAAAATCAAATCATTGACTGTTAAAGTTGACAAGGTCCTTAGACATATGCCCTCCTTTTTACAGATGAGGAAACCAAGGTCACACCGTCAGCTAGTGACAGATCTGGGACTGAAAAATACAAATTTCTTTACTCCTAGCCCAGAGTTCTTTTAATAACATTCCAGGTTAAGAACTCTCGATTTCAGACCCTCTGTGGTCCTTTCCTAGCTCTAAATGCCACAATTCTATGTTCTACTATTCAAATTTCTTTCCAGGCACATATCTCATCAGTTGCACTAATATCTTACATTTCCTGTGTTGTTGACAAGGGTATCTTACATCCTTCTCTGATAGCTGCTATCGGAACCCTGCTTGCCTACTGAAATGATGAGGTATGTTTACAGCCTTTATGTATTAGATTCTGGTATAATGTATGGCTTCATATACTAGACACTTGGGTAAACACTTGTCAAAACCCCAAGACTTACTGCATTGGGCAACCACAGCCCTGGGCTGGGAATGGTCTGGGCCCTTGCAAATTAACTGCCCCGGTGTTTGAAAATCATATTACTTTATAGGCTTGGTGGAGAAACAAGCGAGGAAATGCATATAGAAACCCCATTAAGAGGCACTCTGACATTATTTACTCAAAATAAGGAAAACAGAAAGGAGAAAGGTTACTTATGCGGTCCTGCTAGGAAATGGTACTTCATGAATTTCTAAGATCGTAAAACCTTCTTGTTCTTGTTCTCATAAGATGCATGGATGCCATTACTGCATTTACATTCAATAAATGGAAGCAGTGGGTTTATAGGATTACAGGCTTCGTAACTGGAAGGCACCTTAGAGATTCTTTAGTCCAAATGCATCATTTTAGAGATGAAGAAACTGAGGTGGAATGATTGGCTCAAATTCACATAGTTCGGTGATAATGGTAGAGGCCCAATTTGAACCCAGACCTTGGGACTCCAAAGCCAGTATTCTTTCAATGGCACAACATTTCTTTGTCATTACCCAATATTAGTTTGGTTAGCTTGAATGATACATATATATATGTATATATATATATATATATATATATATATATATATATATATATATGTGTGTGTGTGTGTGTGTGTGTGTATGTATGTATGTATAGATATGCACACACATATACACATATGTATTTTTACTCATAGTTTATACCTTTCAACCTCCAAAACGGAGATGGTGGAAACCACCTTTCATTTATATCCTCCTTCATTCCTTTTCATTCATTGAGTTCCTATGCATCTTTTAGAGAAAAACCAAAGGTTAGCTCCCCAAACATTTACATGCATGTAAATGTGTATAGATTATATCTATAATATACATGTATACAATATCCTCTTTTCCACTAAGATGCTCATGTGGCTCATATAAATAATTATTATAATAGTAAACATTTACATAGTTCTTTAAGATTTGTAAAACACTTTATATGCATTATCAAATATCTATGCGGTAAACCTGAGAGGTAGGTGTTACTATTATACCCACTTTAATAAGGAAACTGGGAGAAGCTAAGTTTGTTCTGGGTAAGATACAGAACTTGAGCTCTGGACTTCCCATATTGAAGTTAGACTTTCTAAAAGGCTGTCCTAGCCCAGTGGTCTATCGACAGGTCTCCATAAACTGAAAAGATTCTAAATTATGGTGATGGATTTTTTTTCAACCATGACAATTCACAAGATTGGACTAGTTAGGGATGGAATCTACATTAACAACCAGCAAAGTGCCAGGCATTCTGCTAAGCACTTTAACAAATACTATCCCCTTAGATTTTCACAGCCCTGGGGAGGTAAGGGCTGTTATTAAATACCTTTTGCATTTGAAAAAAAAAACTGAGGAAAACAGGTTAAGTGACTTGCCCAGGGTCACACAGTGTCTGAGGCCAAATATGAACTCAGGTCTTCCTGACCCTTGGCTTAGCAGTGTATCCGCTGTGCTATCTATGTACATTAGTGTAAGGACTGCTCACATTCATGAAATCTCATTTCCCTCAGAGTAATGAAATAATATAAGTTATGTATGGGCTAGTACTTTACCTGCACTGGCACATTCAGAGGCATCCTCCTAAAATTTTCTTCTTCTGAATCAACAAGAGGGGAAGAATATGTTCCATTTCCCTTGGCTCTGTTTGGTGAGACAATCACCAATTAACCCCAAACAACGCCTTTGCACATTATAAGACATTTCAGATCTGCTGATATGCCATGTGATCCCATTTTAACATGTACTGAAAATACCTCTGAGTCCTTCTTTACATACAAAATTCCTGTGTTGTCTCTGATGTGCCTCAGCTACTAGGTGGCATAGTGCGTAAAGTACTCAACTTGGAGTTAGGAGGACCCGGGTTCTAATTCTGCTTCTGATACTATCTGTATAGTCTCAGGCAAGTCATTTAATTTCTCTGTAAGTTTTGTCATCTGTAAAATGGAGAAAATAATGTTACCTTCTTCCCAGGATTTCTATAAGGATCAAATGATATAACATACATAAAGACTTTTGCAAACCTTTAAGTGCTATATAAATGCTAGCTAATATAATTATTAGTAATAAACCAACCTTCCCAAAGGCCTCTTTGCAGATCAAATATTTGGCTGTCATCTGACATCACAAGAGTTATTACGATTATGACAAGAATACCTGCAAGTTAATCAGTGTTGTTTCCCCCCTCTCAGAAAATGTTTGTCATTGCCAAAAAAAAAGAAAGAGAGACAGAGAGAGAGAGAGAGAGAGAGAGAGAGAGAGAGGGAGAGAGAGAGAGAAAGAGAGAAGAAAATCAATGGCCAGTTTTGAAATTTTAAAAATAACTCATTTGAAATGACCTTATGAAGAGAACATAGGAAAAATGATCTTTTCTTTTGGCATGTAATGGTTAAAGATATAATTATAGGTAAATTAGTCCTGGCATAATAAAGGAAATGCTGGAAATGAGATTAGAGAAGATGAGTTCCTATCTTGGCTTTGCCCTCTACTTCCTGTGTTACCTGGGGCAAGTTTCATTTGGCAGAGTATTAAAAGATGCAGTTGGAGGTTGACGATTTTTGAGAGCCAAAGGAATATTTAAATTATTAAGATATTTAAAGGAATTAAGGAAAATAACTGAGAGCTTTTGGTTAGCTTCATTTGGGAGAAACAAAATCAGGGAGTTGGGTGGGGAGAAAGTTTTGACCCGAGGTTCCACAGGCTTACGCAGAATCTCATCACGAACATTCTTTCAATGAGTGTGCCCCCAAAGGCAAAACACTAACCTCTGATCTCATATGCATAAGTCTCAGGGTGAAAGGGTATCACAACCATGCAACTCAAGCCCATGTGACCTAAATGTTTCTTTGGGGTCAAAGGGACTCAAACTCGTGTGAACTAGACCTTCCCTTGACGTAAGCAGGTCATCAAAGACTCCCAATTAAACCAAAGATTCCTTACTGCTGAGAAGCACTTCAAAACAAAGACAACAAAAGTTTACTTTGCTTGCCATTGCATTTGAAAGGCAAGACTCATCAAAGGTACTTGATTACTTCAGCATTCCGAAAAAGAAAACAGTGAAAAAAGTCCCACCTTAATTACCATAATAAGGAGGCTAGTCTAAAATTGTGACAAATCTATTCTTCTAACAATTTGTGTCACCCAGTTTGGACTGACATCCGAGACTCTGAATTCAGCCTTTTCCTCAGAACTCCCTGGAGACATCCAGCCTGGCCAAGCTCCTATTTCAGGTCATTCCCTATCTTCCCTATTTCAAAGTCATTCATGACCTCAGCCCTCCCAACACTTGACTGTTGGGAAGGCTACCCTTGTTCTACCCTCAATATTTAACTGACTTCCCAATCTCTTTTTAAATAGGGAATGGATCACTATTCTGAAACTAATGCCTAAGATGTTGCTGCTGATCACCGATGATACTACAAAAATATTCATAATTTCATCAATATGGTTGTTCCCTCTATCAACAGAATGCTGATTCATCATCTGACTACCAGTATTTGGTGAGGTTTCTATTGGAATTTAACTGGGCTAGTCCTTGAATAGCAGTAAAGGTCAGTTTAATGGTACAGGCAATATATTTTTCCTATCATATTTTAGCTGAAGGAAAAGAATTTTCTGAAAGGGATACTTTTTTTTGGAAAGATCAAAGTTGTCCCAGAAAGCTGAAGAGTCAGAAATGCAGAGCATTCTCTTCTTTCTGGGTAATGATGGTGGTGGTGATGGTGGAGCTCTTATCTTTCCTATTTGTCTACTCTATGGATATGATAACACTTGATGCCAAAAGACATTTCCTCCCCTCACCCCTTGCCCAAGCTATCCACGGGAGCTGAGATATAGCAGCTGAAATGTTTTTATCTAGACCAGGCATAGCTTAGAAGATTTGACTCTTCCAACTTTGTCAGTCTTCTTAGCCTAGGAGAGAAGAATAATACCTACCATGTCCACTGAGATTGTTTGGCTGGTGTTGTATCAACAGTGATAGCAGCCACCCTTTGTTCTGTTCTGAATCTCTCAATCCCCTCTCTAAAACAAAGGCCAGAAGATTATTGTGAGCCAGTGCATTTGAGGGTGGATAGAAATCAGTCCTGGGAGGTTGTCCCACAGGAAAGAATTTAAAAAGTCTATTTTTACTCATAGTTTATACCTTTCAACCTCCAAAACTGAGATGGTGGAAACCACCTTTCAATTATATCCTCCTTTGTTTCTTTTCATCCATTGAGTTCCTATGCATCTTTTAGGGAAAAACCAAAGGTTAGCTCCCCAAGAACATTTGTAACAACTGTCTCCACATAACTCTTAGATTAGCAAACCTATAAAGTAATTTACAAGTAATATTATGTGAACCCATGTGACACAATAGAGAGAGGACCAACCTTGGCACCAGTAGGACTTGGGTCTAGGTCTGACCTCTGAAATATACTAGGGAACATGCAGGAATCATTTATTAAGTGCTCATTGTGTACCAGGCACAGTGCTAAGTACTATAGAGTCAATACAAACAAAAAGAAATATAGTCCCTGCCCTCAATGGGCATACATTCTGATAGGGGAAAATAACACACAAAAAGGAGTGGAAAAGTGAGAGATGGGGGAGGTACCCACTTGAGGGCATGGTGGCAAAATCATGAGAGTAAGAAGCAGATCTGAGAGGGGAATGAAGCATGGCAAGCCTGAGCCCTTCCCATATATAGAAGCCCTGGGAGGAACTCAGTAGTGTGAGACAGGGGGCAGGGAATTAGAAGGAAGTTGCAAAGTGAGAAGGCTCCAGGAGCTAATGGCAGTTCTAGGGTGAGAGAGCAGCTGAGGCATAGTGGTGTAGTCGTGAGAATCAGAAGCAGAATTGAGCAGGAACGAAGTTTGGCTGGCCTGAGCCCTTCTTCAAAATGGAAGTCCCAGAACTCATAGGTAGAAAAAAGAGTGTTTATCATGGTATAAGGACAAGCAAAGTGGGACTTTTAGTTATCTTTTGTTTTGGAGTACTCCTCAGCACTGGGGCAATCAAGTGCCTTTGAATCTTGCCTTTGTTTGTAGGAAGGCCCAGGTTCTTCTTCTAGTTAGGTCAAGAGAGGTGTGAAACCCTCAAGAGGTTTGAAACCCTTGAGAGGTGTAAAGCTCTCTGACCCTGAAGAAGTTTATATATACTGTGAGGTTAGCATTCTGTTTGGGGCTCATTCATTGGAAGAGTGTTGGTGTGGAGACTGTGAGTAGCTGTTAAGGAGTCCCCCGTCTTTGAAAACCCAGATGTTGGTGCTTCTCTCTCTGTTAACTATGTATGTATAGCTTTGGTCAGACAGCTAGAAGACTTTTTGTTGATTTGTGTTATTTGCTCTATTTGTATTTTCTCTGTAATTTCTGTTTGTATTTGCTCTGAAATTTGGGGTGCTGGCTTTTCCCCCTGAACTAAGTGAATGATATATGTATATTTGATTAAGGTGAGATTGTAAACCCCTTAAAGTTGTTTTACTTAGAAAAGCAGATCAAAGAACCTGTGCTAGCAACCCTCCTGTGTGCTGGTGTTATTGGCCTTACATAGCCACAATAGCTACAAGTAACATTGCTGTTATACATAGGTAAGTTCCTTAGTCTCTCACTTAGAGAGGAAATTCTGAGTGTGTAATACATATACCATATACATTATAAACAAGTTATTGATCTTCTATTTCAGGAAATTTCCACTCTCAGAGTTCACTATGCCACTGAAAACACAGCTCTAGCTCACTGCAGCCCTGTTTCACTTTCAAAAATGTTTATTATACTATTTGGTGTAGATATTACTTTTCTATTACTAGACTGTGTCTGATGTAAACTACTTTCATCCACAACAGTGGAAACTCTACGTCTGGACACTCAGTTACTATTCATCCTTCATTGTCAAAGAGGATCAAGGACATCATTTTTGAGTGATATCTTGACTTGTGTATGAATTAGGTTTACGTGAGGTAGAGTTGCACAAAATTATCATTCTCACTCTCTTCTTTCAGACTTATTGAAATCCAGTGTCAGGACAAAAGTCAAGATGACTGGTGACAATGTCACACACCAAACTTCAGACAGTAAACTATAGTGGTTGCTTATTACCTCAAAAATCATGTCAACTCATCTATTTGGTTTTTAAAGCTCTTCATAAACCTTTGACTGCTTGCCACATTTCAAGTCTTTTTATATCTTGTTTACTCCCCTATACATACTCGATAATCCAGTGACACTAGCTTCCTTGCTGTTTATTGGGAATGATGTTCCATCTACCTTTATTTTTATTTAGAAATTTTTATTGACTGTTCCTCATACATTCCACATTCTCTCCTCCTCACCTCTACTTTCTAGCTTCTTTGGTTATCTTCGAATCTCAGCTAACATCCCAACTTCTGCAAGAAACCTTTCCCTCTTCCTCCTTCATACTAGTGCCATTTTTCCATGATTGTATTCCAATTTACCTTGTATGTATATAGTTGTTTGAATGTTGTTTCCCGCAATGTATTGTGAGCTCTCGGAAGATAGGAACTATTTTTGCCTTCCTCTGGGTCCACAGCAGTTATCATAGCACTCACACGTAGTAGCTGCTTAATAAGTGCCAGTTGTTGATTTGACTTGTCATGGAAGATGTCCAGCACAGAGTTCATATAAAAGGGGGTATAAACAAAGGTGGTGAGGTATTCCACATGCTCCTATTTAAGGATGACATTGCATTGATGAAATCAAGACCCTTAAATATTGCAAAGCCTCCCATTTGAGATCTAGAATCACCCTCAAAGATTTCAGGTTCAATATCAGCAAAAGCCAAATAGATGAATTCCAGACATATGTTGTACCTTTGGATTGACAACATATAAAGCTTGTTCACTAGACCATTTATCCTGGATAAACTCCATATAAGACGCTCAGTAACTCAATTCCTCAATCTGAATCTCAATTCTTCAATCTCAATCAACAAGCAGTTAGTACCCTTAGGTGAACACAAAGACAAAAGTGCAATCTGTATCTGTTCGTGAGTTTGCTAACTACTCAAAGGAGACAACACATCTATACACATAATTTATATGTATTTATTATATATGTATGCACAGACCAAGCAAAAGTGATGTTGGAGGCAACTAAGGTCAGAATTTTGTAAGACAAAGAGATTAAACTGAAATGTATTTGGGAAATTTCATGGCACTTTTGATGAACCCCGACCCTTTACTGCTTTAGCTTAATCTTATAAAGAAGACAATATGTGATGCATACAAGAAGACAACAACATTACTAGTGGTGATTTTCATCTAGAAAGGGAATAAAAGATATTCGAGAAATATGAGACATGAAAAGGAAATGGTCTGGTCACATACTCAAAATGATTACCATTAGACTGCTCAAGTGTTGTAACAGTAGCCACAGAATGTTAAAAGACCTAGGGAGAAGTTTTTAACCTGTGTCCATGAACTTAGGTAGGTAGGTAGATAACTAGATAGTTATCTTTCAATATAATCACTTTCCTTTGTAATCCTATGTATTTTATTTTACGCTTTTAAAAACATTATTCTAAGAAAAAATTCACAGGCTCATCAGACACCAAAGGGGTTTATGACAACAAATATCACAAAAAATAAAACAAAACCCTGCCCAAGATGGTTACCAACTTTTCAAGAATAAAGACTCCTTTAGAAAAACTCAAGTACTCCCACAGGATAGTAGTTACTCTCCATAATGACAAAAAGCAATGAATTTATATTTTACCAATCCCCCAAAAGTCTATGTGTGTTTGAGAAATAATAATTATGCACACACACATACGTATATATAAGGTCCTGGGCCTGGATCCAGGAAAATCTGAAATCAATCCAGCTCAGACACTTCTGAGCTGTGTGAGCCCGCACAAGTCATCTAAACCCTATTTTCCTCAGTTTCCTTATCTGTAAAATGAGCTGGAGAAGGAAATGACAAGTCACTCTAGTGTCTTTTCCAAGAAAACCCCAAATGGGGTCATGAAGAGTTGGACATGACTGAAATGACTGAATAAAAATAATACACGCACACACACATAAACACACACATATATAGATAGACCTATGTCTATATATATATATATATATATATATATATATATATATATATATATATATATATATATATAGGAGTTAACAAAGACCAAAATGACAATGTTTGCTGCATGTGTGGATTCATAGTTCCCTTGTAATATTAGGGCTATCCAAGGACACATTCGGTAAGGGGATTTATGGAATGACATGGATAAAAATCATACCAGATGGTATGTGGATTTGTTACAACCTGAACCATTAAAAGCAATACCTTGTGAACATTGGCACAAAGTAAGCAGTTAATAAATGTTCATTTATTGAATGATTACTGATCAATGAGATCATTACTTCATTAAAATATCAAAATACTTCTCAGTGTGTTTTATCCTTTTTTACTATATTATAAACCCCTTGAGTACCTTATTTTGTATCCCCTACTGATTCTACCCCAGGGGCAACTGATAAATGTTTATTTGACTACATTATTCAACTGCCTCATCACCATATTAGGTACTGAAGAGTTTTGTAAAGAGACACAAAAGAAGAATAAGGAGTCCCACCCCAAGGTGTTTATGATTTACAGAATCAGATAAAATATATTATTTTAGAGCTGTAATGGACAAGTCCTTTTGTTAAAAAATAAAAAACAAAAACAAAACAGAACAAACAAACAAACAACAACAAAACCCACTGGCCATAGAATTCAAAGAATGGAGACTCCACTTCTCTGTCATACTAACTATACAACTTGTAGCAAATCGCTTCATCTCTCAAGGTCTCACTTTCCTCCCCTGAAAAGTGAGAACATAGCCTCTCAGTCCCTTCCAGTTCAAAATATTTTCATCTTATCTAACTTCCTCATTTTACTAATGCGGAGAATGAAAGTGTAATAATACCAACATTTTCCTTTAAAAGGCAACAAAACCAGGACTTAATTGTCTTGGAATGGGGCAAGGTTCACATTGTGTCTCTCTTGACATAGGTTTCTGGTTATCTCTAAAAATGATTAAATGGCTTCCTGATCAATTATGGACAGAAAACATCCCATCCCTGTGAGTTCTGTGGCTTGCAAACTTGGTGGAGGTCCTTAGGCCACACTAGTGACCACATCCTACCATGCTGATCCATTCCATATAGAGATGGGGGTGAGTGGGGTGGTACACTCTGCTGAAGTTAAGTGCTACTGTATCATTATTGAATATCCTTGAGATATTAAGGCTAAGTAATATTCTTTTTGTCAACTGTTCAATGAGATACAAGTGTCATTGTCAGACCTCCTAACAGAGATTTAGAAGTGAAATTACTTGCTAGAAGTCACATAGCTTGTACATGGCAGGGATAGGACATGAATTCTAGTCTTTTTACTCCCGGTTCATTGTCCTATCATTTCTGGTTCAGTTCTGTGCTGATCAAGGTTGTGGACTGTGGGACATGAGGGGAAAAAGTCTTTTGAGGTAACAGACAAGACCATAGACAATCTACCATGAATTGAATACCTTGATAATGTGCCAGGTTCAGGCCTTGCTACTTGTACCATTGCAGGGGTTTGACAGCTCCAAATAAGCCAGCAATGCCTATTTTTGGAAAGATATTGTCATTTTTCTTTCTTTTCCTCCCCTCTCCTCCTCCCTGGCAGCCAGCATAGACAATTAAGCAAGCTCAGAATTTATTGTAGGCATCAATTAAGAACTGGATCATGTGAGTTGTGCTTTTTCATTCTGGCTGTGTAGAAGCCATGCCTAATAATTAAAATGGGAGATAGATCCTTGGAGAGGGTCATCTCCCTTAGCCCAGCTTAGCTGGGGAAATGAACTCCCACTGAGGTGAAATGGCGAGGAATAAAGAGAGTCAAGGCCCAAATCAACAAACGAGGCATACTCCCAAGAGACCAGAAAAAGCCCAACAGAAAGTCCTTCAATTAATAGAATGGAAAGAACAAAGAACTTAGAGTCAGGAGAGATGAGATTTTAGTTTTTTCCCTTCTACTTTCTAGCCCTATGCTTTTGGGAATCCATACATTACCCTTCTTATTCTCAGATGCCTTGGCTTAGGCTGTCTTCTATTACATATTCCACAGGGTACTTATGATGACAGTGCTTTGAAAACTTTAAGAGCTACAAAAATGAATTTCTTTATTATTATTCTCTATGCTGTGGATGTCTTCCCTCTCACGTGACCCCTTAACTCATACCTATCCTTTAAATTTCAGCTTAGATTCCATGACTCAAGAAAACACCCCTCAGAGAGTATTTTGTTTCATATTTTAATGCATTCATTAATCATAGAATTAAATGAAAAACATTTATCAAACACCTGTTCCATGCAAAGCACTGTGTTTACTTCTAGAGACAGAAAGAAAAAAGTTCAATAGCCACAGAATTCCAGAATTATTGAATTTCACTGGTTAGAAGGGATCTCAATCATCATCTAGTTCAACAAATATAAAGAAAATAATTCTCTCTGTAGCATAACCAATAGAAGCCATCCAGTTTTTGCATGAAGACCTCCAAAGAAGGGGGAGTCAATATTGCCTGAGTCCTTTCATTCTACTTTTTCCATAATTCTGATTATTAATATACTTTCCTTACATTGAGCTTAAATTTGCCTTTTTGCAGTTTCAAATCATTGCACCTAGTGCTGTCTCCAAGGCAAAATAAAACAAGTCTAATTCTTCTCCCAAAGGGCAATATTTCAACTACTATCAGATAGCTATCATGCACTGTCTTTCAAATCTTCTTTAATCAAAACATAACCAATTATTCCAAACCATCCTCTCATGGGACTATTACATTCCCCATAATACCCATTCTAAAAATGCTCTTCTCTCCTCAGACAACCTGTACCACTCCCCCTTATTTCCTCTCAGCAAAAGTACTTGCTTCATATTTTACTGAGAAAATTGAGGCTATCCATCATAAACTCTTTATGAGAATTTTCCTAACTCTACACTTCAAATCCCCATAAAATCATGCCCCATTTTCTCTAACCTTCCTCTAGTTTTAGAGGAACAGGTTATCCTTCTTGTCAAGGCCAACCCATCTACCTGTGCCCTTGATCTCATCCCTTTCTCTCTGGGAGCATTCATCTTCCATCATACACACTTTTTCTTTTTCTCCTGGTTTTCAATTTTTCTTCTGTTGGTGCCTTTGCTTCTGTTTTCTCTTAAAAAACACCCAAAGCAAGCAACCAAAGGAAAAAAAAACCAAACAAACAAAAAGAAAACACACTTCACTTTATTTTGCCATGTGTTCAAGCTAGTGTCCTATATTTCTCTCTATCATTTGTTTCTCTCTAACATTTACAAACTCTGGAAATATATTTGCCAATTCCACACATCACATTTACTCCTTAATCCCTTAAAAAATGTTTTTTTTAATCCCATAACTCAACTACTTCTAGGTTACCAACAATCTCATAATTGCTAAAAACCAATGACCGTCTCTGTTTTCATCATTCTAGAACTCTCTCCGATGTCTGATACCTCTGACCACTTTTGCTCTCTGAAATTCTGTCCCCTTTGGGACTTTTCTGACTTCGTTCCCTTCCAGTTCTCCTCTCCTATATCCAAATGTTTTTTCCTTTGTTGTTGGACTAACTGAAAGCTATGATCAAAAAAAAAAAGAATCTTAATACAAGAATTCAAGAAATAATTAAAGAAAATTGTTGTGAAGCATTAGAACAAGAGGGGAAAGTAGAAATAGAAAAAAAAAATCTACCGATTCCCACCTGAAAGATATCCTACAAGGAAAACTCACAGGAATATTATAGTTAAATTCCAAACCCCCCAGATCAAGGACAAAACATTATGAGCAACAAGAAAAAAAGTTAATATGATGGCATCACAATTAGAATCAAACAAGACCTAGCGTTGGTGACACTAAAAGATCGCAGGTCTTGGAACACTATATATTGAAGAGGAAAAGAATTGGGCCTCTGGCCAAAAATATCATATTCAACAATACTAAGCATAATTCAGAATGAAAGAAATGGGCATTTATTGAATTGTCAGAGTTTCAGGACTTTGTTGCAAAAGACCCGAAATCAATAGAAAATTTGCCATATAATATCCAAGAGAAACAAAAGGTAAGCATCAAAGACTAATTAAAAGGGACTCAACAAGGACAGACTATTTATTTTGTACAGGAGGAAATGTAAATGGATATTTTATCAACTGTCAGACTTTTAGGACTCTGTTAGGAAAAAAAAAAACAAATCAAGAACAATTCTGAACTCAATAGAAGATTTGACATATAAGAGCCGAGAGAATTGTATGGTATATACAACCAAAATGTAAGGTACATACCAATAACCAATTACAAGGGACTAAATAAGGCTAGAATGTTTACCATTTTTACATGTGGAAAGTGTAAAACCTATGTCTAAGATTGTTACTAGTAATTATATAGCTTATAAGGAAGATTGAGGGTAGACCTGAGTATATGACTTTGAAAAGTAAAACCATTCTAGAACAGCTAAAAGAATAATTATACAGGAAAAACCAATATAGAGAAATTAGAAGGGGGAGGGGGAGCTGTTAGTTCTGGAAACCTACTTTAATTGGGAATGGGATCAAGAGGGGAAAATGCATATATATTTAGAAGAGTATAAAAGTCTTCTAAATTTAAAAAGATATAAAACTCTAAGAGGATGTGGAAGGGGAAGAGGATAAAGGAGGAATCTTTAGAGGGGAGGGGGAGGGAATAGGTTAAAAAGGGAATGTAGACAGGTGTTTAGATTTAGGGGAATGGGAGGATAAGGGAGATTGCTGGAGTGGGGGTGGGTTAAGTAATAGGAGGGTGGGGGGGCAGAGCCAAGATGGCGGCTGGAGAGAGGGGATTTGCGTAAGCTCCCCGCCAGGTCCCTCCAAAAACCTATACAAATGGCTCTGAACAAATTCTAGAACTGCAGAACCGACAAAATAGCAGAGGGAAGCAGGGATCCAGCCCAGGACAGCCTGGATGGTGGCTGGGTGAGGTCTATTGTGCAAAGAGCTGGGAGCAGTGGAGAGCGGAGGGGAGTGGAGCCCAGTGTGGGCGGAAGCAGGACCAACGAGAGCAGGAGCCGGGCAGAACAAGCCCTAGTGCCCCAAATCAGTGAGCTGTGGCAGTTACCAGACTTCTCAACCCACAAACACCAAAGACAACAGAGAAGGTTAATGGGAAAAACTGCGGGGGACAGAGTGAAAAGAGATCGTGGTTTGGCCACCTCCCCAGGGACAGCGGGGGTGGTGCAGCTACAGAATTACAGCTGCAGTTGCTTTCAGCCCCAGGCCCACCTGGTGGGAGGAATTAAGTGGCAGATTAGAGCAGGAGTGCAGAGCCTGCTTAAGATTTGGGTGAGATCAGTGTTGGCAGTTCTTGGGGAAGGAGGAGTACTGGTGTGGCAGAGTTGTCTATATAAAAATAGCTCTGAAATCAATGGCACATCCCCTCAAGCTTGGAACAAAGTACTCTTTACTCTACAAGCAGTCATACCCTGCTGAAAAACTCAACGGTCAAGTAAGTTGGCTGGGAACATGGCCAGGCAGCGAAAATGCACTCAGATTCAATCTCAGACTTTGGAATCTTTCTTTGGTGACAAGGAAGACCAAAACATACAGCCAGAAGAAGTCAACAAAGTCAAAGACCCTACATCAAAAGCCTCTAAGAAAAACATGAACTAGTCTCAGGCCATGGAAGAGCTCAAAAAGGATCTGGAAAAGCAAGTTAGAGAAGTAGAGGAAAAAATAGGAAGAGAAATGAGAATGATGCAAGAAAACCATGAAAAACAAGTCAATGACATGCTAAAGGAGACCCAAAAAATACTGAAAAAAATATTGAAGAAAACAACACCTTAAAAAGTAGACTAACTCAAATGACAAAAGAACTCCAAAAAGCCAATGAGGAGAAGAATGCCTTAAAAGGAAGAATTACCCAAATGGAAAAGGAGGTCAAAAGACCACTGAAGAAAATACTACCTTAAAAATTAGATTGGAGCAAGTAGAAGCTAGTGACTTGATGAGAAATCAAGATATTATAAAACAGAACCAAAGGAATGAAAAAGTGGAAGACAATGTGAAATATCTCATTGGAAAAACCACTGACCTGGAAAATAGATCCAGGAGAGATAATTTAAAAATTATTGGACTACCTGAAAGCCATGATCAAAAAAAAAAGCCTAGATCTCATCTTTCAAGAAATTATCAAGGAGAACTGCCCTGATATTCTAGAGCCACAGGGCAAAATAGAAATTGAAAGAATCCACAGATCACCTCCTCAAAAAGATCCCTGAAATAAAACTCCTAGGAATATTGTTGCCAAATTCCAGAGCTCCCAGATCAAGGAGAAATTACTGCAAGCAGCCGGAAAGAAACAATTTGAGTATTGTGGAAAAATAATCAGGATAACACAGGATCTAGCAGCTTCCACATTAAGGGACTGAAGGGATTGGAATAAGATATTCCGGAGGTCAATGGAGCTAGGATTAAAACAGCAAAACTGAATATCATGCTCCAAGGCAAAATACAGATTTTTAATAAAATAGAGGACTTTCAAGCTTTCTCAGTGAAAAGACCAGAGCTGAATAGAAAATTTGACTTTCAAGCACAAAAATCAAGAGAAGCGTGAAAAGGTAAACAAGAAAGAGTAATCACTTACTAAAGTTGAACTGTTTTGTTTACATTCCTACATGGAAAGATGATGTGTATGATTCATGAGACTTCAGTATCATAGTAGCTGAAAGGAATATGCATATATATGTGTATGTACATATATACATATATATTTGTTTATGTATGTATATATGTAGGTGTGTGTGTATACATACATACATACATATATATATATATATATATATATATATATATATATATAAATAGAGGGCACAGGGTGAGTTGAATATGAAGGTATTATATCTAAAAAATAAAACCAAATTAAGGATAAGAGAGGAATATATTGAGAGAGGGAGAAAGGGAGAGATAGAATGGGGTAAATTATCTCGCATAAAAGTGGCAAGAAAAAATGGTTCTGTAGGAAGGGAAGAGGGGGCAGGTGAGGAAGAATGAATAAATCTTGCTTTCATCAGATTCGACCTGAGGAGGGAATACCATACACACTCAATTGGGCATCTTAACCCACAGGAAAGAAGGGGGAAGAAGACAAAAAAGGGGGGGACTATAGAAGGGAGGGCAGACAGGGGGAAGAGGTAATCAAAAACCAACACTTTCGAAAAGGGATAGGGTCAAGGGAGAAAATTCAACAAAGGGGGATAGGTTAGAAAGGAGCAAAACATAGTTAATCTTTTACAACATGAGTATTGTGGAAGGGTTTTACATAATGATATGCATGCAGCCTAAGTTGAATTGCTTGCCTTCTTAGGGAGGATGGGTGGGGAGGGAAGAGGGGAGAGAATTTGGAACTCAAAGTTTTAAAAACAGACGTCCAAAAACAAAAAAAAAACGTTTTTGCATGCAACTAGGAAATAAGATACACAGGCAATGGGGTGTAGAAATTTATCTTGCCCTACAAGAGAAGAAGGGAAAGGGGAATGGGAGGGGAGTGGGGTGACAGATGGGAGGGCTGACTGTGGAATGGGGCAACCAGAATATAAGCCATCTTGGAGTGGGCGGGAGGGTAGAAATGGGGGGAAAATTCGTCATTCAAACTCTTGCGAAAATCAATGCTGAAAACTAAATATATTAAATAAATTAAATAAAATTTAAAAAAAATAGGAGGGCAAGGTAGCAGGTGGAAGTAAAGTAGAGGAGTTAGGAGAGACAGGAAAAAAGAGACATGCACAAACATAAAAACAAGATTAGGAGTAGAATTTCTTAGGAAAAGTTTATGTTTATATATTTATGCATATGTATATATCAATACCTATATATAAATATATCCATGTTCAATTGCAGCCTTGTGGTGGGCTGGTAGGGGGGAGTAAGAAGAGGGGAAAAGAAGAAAGTAAAAAAGTGTACAGCAGAGAACAAAAGAAAATCTACAAGGAAGCAAAGAAAAGATGGTCAGCTTTCAACATAACACATAATATTTAATACATAGGCTTTCTTGAAATGTTATGTTATTGCTATATATTCTGAGTCCTCTCCTATGTTCTGCTGTGCACATGATATATTTTCCCTTTTTTATCTCATATTTAAGTTTGATATTAAATTTTATAATGTTTCTTTTTCTTATTGTATATTTGTTTTAGTATTTGTCTAAAATTTAAAAAAGAAACAAAAAAATTATATCAGTTTCTGATGTTGAACCATTTCATAGTGCCAAAAGACCAATCCATTTACAATCTGGACCCAGCCTCTCTCCTGCTTTATTATGCTTTATTCCTCTTCACTTGTTTTTTTGTTCCAGCAAAATAGGCCTACCAGCTATTCCCTGTACACAGATTTCTATCGCTTCCTTCCATCCCTTTGTAGAAGCTGGTTCCCTCAGCAAGAATATTTCCTCCCTGACCCCCACCTCTTAGAACCCTCAGAACTCAGCTAAGCAGGAGACAGATCTTTCCTTGTCACCTCAGTTGTTGATGATCTCTTCTCCCCAGAGATTACTTTGATTTACTTTGTATACATGTATGTATTTGTTTCCTTCCACTCCTGAATAGAACATAAACTCCTTGAAGGCAGTGACTGTTTCATTTTTGTCTTTCTGTCTATAGTGTCTAGCATGGCCCCTCTTATAGATGTTTACTGAGTCAAATTCAATTGAATACAACACCAACTTGAAATCTTTCAGCAATTCTTGGGTTTCCTCTAGATGCTTTCCAGCTTATTTCCGTCTTATTAAAATATATACCAATAACTGAATACAATACTCCAGATGTGTTCTGGAACAGAGCAGAATTCTCCAGAATTTTTGTCACTTTATTCCTGGAAGCCTGGACATTTTTAATGCAGCTGAATATTCTACTGGCTTTTTTGGTGGCCATTTCACATCATTGATTCGTATTGACCTTTCAGTCTGATCGAAATCTACGACCCTTTTTATGGTGTATTGTTATCTAGCAATAACATTGCTATCTGTTACTTGTGAAATGATATTTTTAAACTTCTCTATAAGATTTTTCATTTGCCATGTTAAATTCCATCTTTGATTTGGCAGAGGGTCTAGCCGATGAAGGTATTCTTGAGATTCTGATTCTATCACTGAGAATGTTAGTTTTTTTCTCCTAGATTTCTGTCATTCACTTGATAAGCATGCCACCAATATCTTTATCAAAAGAATTTATTACCTATATGTATATATGTATGTGTGTAATACGTGAATACGTACATGCACAGAATTGAACACAGGTCTTTGAACACTGCTAGAATCCTCCTTATAGGAAGATATCAAATGATCTTGTCTATTATTTGAATCCAGCCATTCTGCTTAATCAAACACCATTTAAATATACTGTTGTCTAGTCTCTACATTTTCCCCACAAGAGTATCATTAGATATTGTATTAAAGGTTTTGTTAAAATCTGAGAATTTTATATCTATAGTATGCCCTTGATGTAAGAATTTAATAACCATGTCAAGAAAAAGAAATAAGACTAGTTTGTGATGAAGCCATATTGGCTCCGAGAGTTGACTGTTGATATTGATCAATATTTTCCAGAATTTTACTATGAGTTAAAGTTAAGCTCACTGACCTATATTTTAGAGTCCATTTTCCTCTTTTTTCTTGAAATTGGCTTTATCCAATCCTATGGTTCCTTTCCTGTCCTCCACTACTTTTCAAGATCACTCACATAGTAATCACATCTATTCTTCCAGTATCCTGGGATGTAATTCACATGAGGCAGATGATTTGAAATTGGAAAAATATCTATCCTCATACAATATCTTTATAGTATAGTACTATAGCATAGTAAAAACTATCCTCAAACTATATCTTTACCTATCTATGGTACTATCTCCCTATTGATCATATTTTTATATCCTTACTGGTCTATGGATCATTCTTCTTGACAGAAACAAATGGAAAAAAGAATGGAGCAACTCTGCCTCCTCCCTTAGTCAGTTTTCATTGTTACATTCACTCCATGGAAATGATCCCATCCCTTCTTTGATCCTGGCCTTTGTATCAATTAAGCGAATCACACTGTTCATTGCCCTTAGCTCTCCTTGTTAGCATTAGCTCATTCTGAGATTTCACCTCATGACACTTTCTGTGGGACCATGCCACATTTTGGTTATCTGCCCTCGCCTCCATTCTCTTTCTGCATGTCTTTGAAAAATGTAAGTTAATAGGTGAGTTGTTTGTGCATCCATATTTGTCTCTTTATACAGACCCCCCTTTCTCTTTTCATTGAAATGGTTTCGATTTGTGTCATCAGAATCTTGTTTTTGATAACTTCCTAGCCTGCCTGATCTGATTTCTCCTAGGTTCCCCTTCCTATTAAACCTTTCGTATTGACTCTGACCAATAGTTTATCATTTGCGTTTTGCTGTAAATAGTATTCCAGAAATCCAAGTTCTATTATCTAGTGCCATTCATATTCTTAATCATCTCTTCACTTCTCAAATTTGACTTAATTATTAGCACTGTAATTAGCACTTTGTTTTACTGAAGGAACTGAGGATAATGCTCTCAAGCAGCATTATTTTGTACACTTAAAGAGCTTGTAGAAGTGATTGCTGCCAAGGGACCAAAGCTGGTACTGTCTGTGCTTCTGTAAGTTGGATTTTGGGGTCTAAAGAGTGTGTCTGAGACCCAGACATGACATAGGATGGGTGACTGTGTTGTCTTTATTTCCCAGAATTTCTTCCCAGCATGGATATGTCTTTAAGTCTGCATTTCCTATTTCCAGGCATATTGTGTTATAGCAGCACCTGGTATTCCTCCAATGGTAGAGTATTGGTTCTTTGATAATGGTAGTTTCTTATAATGATAAAGCTGTTCACCAACACTTTCCCACCATCCTCAGGGTGCAGATGAGAATCTTAGGTATAAACCAAGATGGGATCAAGCCACATCAGCCCCTGGATAGGCTTGTCTATCAAAATTATTTCACATTCCCAGGATTAGTTATATAACTATGTCCAGGCAGAAGGGAAGATACATGTCTCTGGGATATTTAGAGGCAGGAGGGCAATACTTCAGGCATTGCCATCGGTTTATCATTTCAGGCTCAGAGCCATGCATTTTTTTAAAGTTCCGTCTTCCCTTTGCTAGCATCATCAGAGTCAAAGAAACTGCATAGATATGATTGGTGGTAACTTCTTCTCTCAGGGCTTAGCAGTTTGGTCAGCTACCCTGGCTCAAGGCCAGATGTTATTTTTTTTTCAATTGCTCCATTCTCTTTGGTCTTGAGAATACAGTGACTGATAATCTTGTCTTTCTTTTTGATACAGGTACTTCATGTTTCTCAGAAGGTTTTCAGTTCTAGTAGCATAGCCATAGCTGTTAACAAGCAGTCAAATTTTTTAAACCTTTATCCTGCAAGAATGCACTCACCATAGAACTAGAGAATTTTAGTGCTGAAGAAGCACCGTAGTATAACAGAGTGGAGAAAACTTTGGATCTAGAGGCCAGTGGCCTCAATTCAAAAACTTACTCTGATACTTTCCAGCTGTACAACCAAGGGCAAGTCATCATCTCTATGAACCTGAATTGGTGTGGGTGTACGTGTGTGTGTGTGTGTTAAATTTACCTTATAAGACGATTGTGAGGGCAATGTTTTGTGTAATTTAAAGCACTATATTAATAAATGTGAATCATTATTATTATTAGCCAGGATTATCTTTAGATCATAAGTATGAGGACATGGAACATAGAATGTTAGAGCTAGAAGGAAACAGATGATAGAATGCAAAAAAATAGAATATTGGAAGTAAAATGTCTAATTTTTGGATATATGTTGTATGTACTTTTTATGTCCTTATATAACAGAAAGCTAATTTTGGCAACTGTGTGAGAATGTGATTGGAGAGGTCAGAGCTTGGAAGCAGAGACATCAATTAGGATCCTCTTGCAATAGTCCAGATGACTGGTGATGAGGACCAAATTTAGACTGAGTGGAAAAAAATAGGTTGAATGAGATGGAATGAAATTTATCAGTTTTGGGAAATGAGGAAGTGCAAATGATGAAAGATAAATATGAAATTAAAATACAAGTGGCTACAATGGTGCTGTTCAACACTCATAAGGTAAGTTTGTAGGAGCGGATAGGTGTAGATAGAAATACGTTTTGTGGTTATTGTGGTTATCTCGAATAGGAAATGATGATGGGACATCTAAGGAGAGATGCCCAAAAGGAAGATAGTCTTATGGAACTGAAATATATGGAAGAAGGACCTCTGAATCATAAAACCTCCAAGTTGTAAGGGATCTCAGCAGCCACCTAATCTGACCTATTCCTCAAAAGAAAACTTTAATAGAACATACCCAACAAGGGATTATCTAATGAATGAGAATATGAATGACAGAAAACACTGTACCTCCTGATGAAGCCCACTTAACTTATGGGTAGCTCTAAATATTAAGAATATTTTTTTCCTGACATCATGCATAAATTTTATGCTTAGAAGTTGTTCCACCGACCCAAATTTATAACTTTAGAATTGTCTTTGATTAGTACTTTTCCCTCACCCTCTAAATCCAATCCATTCTGTTCTATCTCTTTAATGTCTGCTATCCATCCTTTTATTTACCTTCATTCACAGAGCAATCAAGTATAATTCAAATCATTACCTGATGTCAGGCTTATTACATTAAGACCTATTTGGTATCTTCCCATTTCAATCCATCCCTTGCTTCTACTCATTCATCTTGGGCCTGCTCTTGAGGGAAAAGAAGAACAAATTCAATCTCTCTTCTCCATGACAGTCCTTCAAATACGTGTTTCTTATGTATCTCCTTTTCTCTAGGCTTAACAAAATAACTATCACTATAGTTTATATAATGCTTTAAGGTTTGAAATCTCTTCGATATTCAACTCATTTGTTCCCCACAACAACCTTGTAAGGCAGGTTATATTAGTCATTGTATCAGTAAGGCAAGACTCATGATATCAATGGTGACCATGAATATGCTTGTATAGTTTGGAATCGCAAAGTTTAAGAGACTCTCTTTATAGAAGGCAGAAGAAGTAAAACATTTATTCAGACACCAGAGGATCAAGTCCCAATTTGACATAGTGGTAATTGTATTCCAAAACCAGTAAGTCCACCTCATCCACCTCAATGTAACAGCAAGGAGATTAAAATACAGTATCACAGCAATGATCCAAGCCATGCTGTAACCTTCCCTTCTGTTAGGGCCTTCCCATAAACACTCACTCACAAATCCTAACTGTCTGCTTGCCTGCATCCTCTCCTCACACAGTTCTGAAAACCACTGCAGTTCTCTGAGCCCTCCCAGTTCTCTGTCTGTCTGTCTGTCTCTTCCAGTTCTCCATCTCTCTTGCAATTCTTTTCTCCTCCTCCTCCCCCTCCCTCCTCCTCCCTCCCCCCTCTTCTCCTCCTCCCTCTCTCCCTTCTCCTCTTCCTCTTCCTCTTCCTCCTCCTCCTTCTCCTCCTCCTCCTTCTCCTCCTCCTCCTCCTCCTCCTGTGTAGGCCTGGGGCTTAGCACCTAGTAGCAAATGGGTTTGGGCCTGCCTACAAGCAAGCCTCTTCTAATCAAGCTTCCCTTAACTAGCTCCACCTGAGGTCTATTGAACGGGTGGGAAGATGTTTTATCACATTAGCACCACAGTCAGTCAACTTGCATTTAAGTTCCTAGTATGGGCTAGACACTATACTAAGCACTGGGTTTAGAAAGGCTAAAAAACAGTCTTTGCTCTCAAAGAGCTCACAGTCTAATGGGGGTAGGGATGGGGAAGACATATAAACAACTATGCACAGATAAAATATATACAGGATGAACTGGGAATAATTTCAGAAGAAAGGCACTAAGATTAAAGAGAACTAGGATAACCTTCTAAAAAAGAACCTTCTTGCAGAAGGTAGGATTTTAGTTGAAATTTGAAGGAAGCCCAAAGGTGAGAGGGAATTCCAGGCATCTAGTGAAAATGCTCTGGTTTTGGAGATTGAGTGTCTTATTTCAATGATCAGTAAGGAGACCAATGTCATTGGGCTGAAGAATATGTGGTGGGAAGTAACAAATAATAGAAAAAAACAAAAGGTTCTTATGGAACAAATTATGTATTTGATTCTCATGTGACAGGAAGTCATTGGAGTTTATGAATAAGGAAGTGACAGGAACACGGTCAGACCAGTGTTTTAGGAAGGAAAATGTGATAGTTGAGTGGAAGATGCATTGGAGTGAGGAGAGAAGAGGCATAGAAAACAAGCAGAAAAATATTGCTATAGTCCAAGTATAAGGACCTGAGAGCCTTCACCATTGTCATGTCAGTTTCAGAGAATAGACGGGAATATATTGGAGAGATGTTACCAAGATGGAAAGATAGAACTTGACAACAGATTAAATATGGTAGAAGGGGGAGAACAAGAGATCGTGAGGAGCAAAGGATGGCATGGTATGCCAGGGTGACTGGGAAGATAGTGGTGCCCTTGACAGTAATGTGAAAGTTTCAGAGTAGCAAGGGTCTATAGTGAAAGTTAATATGTTTAATTTTGGGCATTTTGTGTTTTAAGTTTCCACAGGACAAGATGTCCAATAGGTAGTTGGAGATGGAAGATGGGGGGGTCAATAGAGAGGTTAGGGCTGAACAAATATATCTGAGAACATTGAAACCACAGGTGCTAATGAGGTCACCAAGAGAACTAAAATACAAAGAGAGGAGGCCCCAGAATAGAGTCTTGAGGGATACTCCCAGATATCAGATATAGTCTAGATGAAAATCAAGTAAACAAGACAGAGAAGGCATGTACTGATAGGTAGGAGGAGAATGAGGATAGAGTAGCTTCAAGGAAGCCTACAGAAAAGACTATCAAAGAGTATGATCAACAGTGTAAAAGGATGCAGAGATTAAAAAGAATGAGAACTGAGAAAAGGCCATTGGGTTTGGTAACTTTGGAGAAAACATTTTCTTTTTTTTTGAGGGTGAATTTGAACTACATGCACTTTTTTTCTTTTTTTGTAATTTAATATATTTAGTTTTCAGCATTGATTTTCACAAGAGTTTGAATTACAAATTTTCTCCCCATTTCTACCCTCCCACCCACTCCAAGATGGCTTATATTCTGGTTGCCCTGTTCCCCAGTCAGCCCTCCCTTCTGTCACCCCACTCCCCTCCCATCCCCTTTTCCCCTCCCTTCTTGTAGGGCAAGATAAATTTCTGCACCCCATTGCCTGTGTATCTTATTTTCTAGTTGCATGCAAAAAACTTTTTTTTTTGTTTTTGGACATCTGTTTTTAAAACTTTGAGTTCCAAATTCTCTCCCCTCTTCTCTTCCCACCCACCCTCCCTAAGAAGTCAAGCAATTCAACATAGGCCACATACATATAATTATGTATAACCCTTTTATAATACTCACGTTGTGAAAGACTCACTATATTTTGCTCCTTCCTAACCTATCCCCCTTTATTGAATTTTCTCCCTTGAATCTGTCCCCTTTCGAAAGTGTTTGTTTCTGATTACCTCCACCCTCGTCTGCCCTCCCTTCTATCATCTCCCCCCCCCTTTTTTATCTTTTCCTCCTTTTTTCCTGTGGGTTTAGACACCCAATTGAGTATGTATGGTATTCCCTCCTCAGGTCAAATCTGATGAGAGCAAGATTCACTTATTCCCCCTCACCTGACTTCTCTTCTCTTCCTACAGAACTGCTTTTTCTTGCTACTTTTATGCGAGATAAGTTACCCCATGTTATCTCTCCCTATCTCCCTCTCTCAATATATTCCTCTCTCATCCCTTAATTTTATTTTATTTCTTTTAGATATCATCCCTTCATCTTCAACTCACCCTGTGCCTGCTCTCTCTCTCTACATATATATATATGTATAGATAGATAGATAGATAGATATACATATATACATACATACATACTCACATATACATTTATATACATATGCATATTCCCTTTAACTACCCTAATACTGAGAAAGGTCTCATGAATCATACATATCATCTTTCTATGTAGGAGTGTAAACAAAACAGTTTAACTTTAGTAAGTCCCTTGCAATTTCTTTTTCTTGTTCTTTTTCTTGGTTACCTTTTCATGCTTCTCTTGATTCTTGTGTTTGAAAGTCAAATTTTCTATTCAGCTCTTGTCTTTTCACTGAGAAAGCTTGAAAGTCCTCTATTTTATTAAAAATCCGTATTTTGCCTTGGAGCATGATACTCAGTTTTTCTGGGTAGGAGATTCTTCGTTTTAATCCTAGCTCCATTGACCTCTGGAATATCGTATTCCAAGCCCTCTGATCTCTTAATGTAGAAGCTGCTAGATCTTGGGTTATTCTGATTGTGTTTCCATAATACTCATTGTTTCTTTCTGGCTACTTGCAGTATTTTCTCCTTGATTTGGGAGCTCTGGAATTTGGCGACAATATTCTTAGGAGATTTCTTTTTGGGATCTATTTGAGGAGGCGATGGGTGGATTCTTTGAATTTCTATTTTGCCCTGTGGCTCTAGAATATCAGGGCAGTTCTCCTTGATAATTTCTTGAAAGATGAGATCTAGGCTCTTTTTTGATCACGGCTTTCAGGTAGTCCAATAATTTTTAAATTATCTCTCCTGGATCTATTTTCCAGGTCACTGGGTTTTTCCAATGAGATATTTCACATTGTCTTCCACTTTTTCATTCCTTTGGTTCTGTTTTATAACATCTTGATTTCTCACCAAGTCACTAGCTTCCACTTGCTCCAATCTAATTTTTAAGGTAGTTTTTTCTTCAGTGGTCTTTTGGACCTCCTTTTCCATTTGGCTAATTCTGCCTTTCAAGGCATTCTTCTCCTCATTGGCTTTTTGGAGCTCTTGTAACATTTGAGTTAATCTATTTTTAAGGTGTTATTTTCTTCAGTGTATTTTTCAGTATTTTTTTTGGGTCTCCTTTAGCAAGTCATTGACTTGTTTTTCACGGTTTTCTCGCATCCTTCTCATTTCTCTTCCCAATTTTTCCTCTACTTTTCTAACTTGTTTTTCCAAATCCTTTTTGAGCTCTTCCATAGCCTGATACCACTTCATGTTCTTCTTGGAGGCTTTTGTTGTAGGCTCTTTGACTTTGTTGACTTCTTTTGGCTGTATGTTTTGATCTTCTTTGTCACCAAAGAAAGATTCCAGAGTCTGAGACTGAATCTGGGTGCGTTTTTGCTGCCTGGCCATATTCCCAGCCAACTAACTTGACCCTTGAGTTTTTCAGCGGGTTATGACTGCTTGTAGAGTTAAGAGAACTATGTTCCAAGCCTGGGGGGATGTGCCAGGTCTGCCATACCAGCACTCCTCCTTCCCCAATAACCCCCAAACCAGACTGGACATAGATCTTCAGCAGGCTCTTCACTCCTTCTCTGACCCACCACGTAATTCCTCCCACCAGGTGGGCCTGGGGCCAGAAGCCACTGCAGCTGTAGTTCTGTAGCTGTCCCACCTCCTCTGTCCCTGGGGCAGTGGCCTAATGGTGAACTCCTTTTTAAACTCTGTTTCCATCAGCTTTTCCCACTAACCTTCTCTGTTGTCTTTGGTGTTCGTGGGTTGAGAAGTCTGGTAACTGCTGCAGCTCTCTGATTCAGGGCACTAGGTCCTGCTCCACCTGGCTCCTGTTCTCCTTGGTCCTGCTGCTGCCCATGCTCCGCTCTGCTCCACTCCCCTCCGCTCCCAGCTCCATGAGGGATAGACCTCACCCAGAGACCATCCAGGCTGCCCTGGGCTGGAGCCCTGCTTCCCACTATTATTTTCTGGGTTTTGCAGTTCTAGAATTGGTTCAGAGCCATTTTTTGTAGGTTTTTGGAGGGACTCGGCGGGGAGCTCATGCTAGTCCCTGCTTTCCAGCTGCCATCTTGGCTCTGCCCCAAGAAAACAGTTTCAATTGAATGATGAAGTCAAAAGACTCCAATGAATTAAGAAGTAAGTGAGCAGAAAGGAAGTAGAGATTCTTATTGTAGAAGGCCTTCTCATGTATTTTAGTCACAAAGTGGAGAAAAATACAGGATGATAGCTTGTGAGGGTAGACGGTTCAATTTTTTATGGACGGAAGAAACATGGGCACCTCACTTATTATATGGGAGAACTGAGGCATAGAAAGGTTAAATGGCTTGTCTAGCATCACACACCTAGGTATTGTCTGAGGCAGGATTTGAACTTGGGTCTTCCTAACACTTCCCTTCTTTTTTGTAAGTAATCTTCACAATGCATGTATTGAAGTCCCTTCCTTTTCTGTATCCATTTCTTGAGTCTTTATTGAATTTCATTTAATTAGATTTAGCCCGATGCTCTATCACGTCAATATCTTGTAGCATCCTAGCTCCATTATCCAGTTTAAGGTAGCTCTCCCAGCTTTGATTCAACAGAACATCTTACAAGCATGCCATCCATGTTGTCATCAAGTTGTTGATATAAATGTTAAAATTGCCTAAAGTGAAGCACAAATTGCAGTAGACCTCCTTGAAAGTTGACATTGCTTTGCTAAGGACTACTCTTTACATCTGGCCTTTTAACCAATTTAACAAGTTTTGTGGTTATCTCTGTAATCTGTTATCTGTGTAATCTCATCTAGCCCTGTGTTTTCTGCCAGGATATCATGAGAGACTTTATGCCATGATTTCCTATAATCTACATGTATTATATTTATAGCATTCTCCTGATCTATGTTTTGTAGCCATTGCCACACCCAACCCTCCCCCCAAAAAGCTTTGTTTCTCATGACCTGTTCTTGAGGAAGCCATGCTGGTTCTATGTGGTCATTACTTCTTTTTCCAGATATTCACTAAATATCCATTTGTTAATATGTTCCAATTTTGCAGAAATTGAAGTGAAGCTCACGAGCCTATACTTTGTAGATTCCCTTCTGTTTCTCTTTTTGGAAAGGAGACATTTGTCTTTCTCTAGTTCCGTGGCACTCCTTCCGTTCTCTGTGATGTTTTAAAGAATGGTCCAGATGATAAAATATCTGTAATAACTTTTCTACATTTGAAGAAACTAGATTTCTTCAAAATTCTTCTTATATGGAATATATGTCTGTAATAAAATTTGTTTCATGCTATCTCAGGGTAATGAATTGTTAAAAGTTGGAGAATAGTCAGGAAAGATGAGGACTGAAACAATGCCACTGGATTTGTCAATAGGAGATTATTGATAACCCTAGGGAAAACAGATACAGTTAGGTGGTTAAGTGAGAAGCTAGATTGCAGAATAATTTTTGGCTTTAGAATAAGGGAAGGATCTGGATTCAACTCTCATCTCTGACACATTAGCTCTGTGACTTTGGCTTAATTATTCCACACCATGAGCCTCTTATCTCTGTATTCATGCAATGGAGATATTAATACATGCACTATCTACCTCACAGGATTATTTTTATGCTCAAATAATATAAGCAAAGCAATTTGCAAACCATAAAATTTGATTCAAATGGGCATTTAAGGATGTTTCTCTTTTAGGACCTATTTCCCTCTTTTGGAATGCACTGGGACTAATACAATAGTATATCTGTCAATCAAGAATTGGGTGGCTGATAGAATGATTAGGCTCTTAGTGTTTTGAATTAACTCATCTAATTACAAAGAATCTCACTAAACAATTCCCTTTCAAATCTAATTCAGCTGACTCTATCTAGTCTAATATAATTAAGATCCATCTTAATGGCAGAAACTGGAGTTATTTGCTAATTGTTCTTCCCTTTTTCCTTGCATCTTTTTTAAAAGGCATCTCTCAAATTCCTGAATAATGCTTCCTTTCTCTTTGCTTTCTAGACTCTACTTAATGGAGCTTAAGAAACAGGGGATGATAATTTTGTGCCTCGATTATTTTATTGGGCAAGGTGAATACAATTGACACAATTCCACTGAATATATTAATACTGGTTTCCATTTTTCAGCCTGGCCTCAAAAAATACTTCTGTGTGTGTGTGTGTGTGTGTGTGTGTGTGTGTGTGTGTATTGGAGTAAAGGGAAGGATATTGTGTAGATGCTAGAATAATTAAGTTTAATTTCTTTTCCGGGCATTTAAAGCTCTTTACAGAAGAGATCAGAACTAAACCAAAAATTCGACTTCCAACATCAAGAGAAGCATAAACAGGTAAAAAAAAGGGAAAAGAAAACATAAGGGATTCAGTAGAGCTAAGCTGTTTACATCTCTACAAGGGAAGATGATACTTTTAACTCTTAACTGTTTGAAAGAAAAAAAGTGGCAGGTGAGGAAGGAGCATTTATTAAGAGCTTACTATGTGTCAAACACTGGTAAACAGCACTGATGATATAAATAGAAAAATAAAAGATAGGACAGCTTTTGCTTTCAAGGAGCTCACACTCTAATTCAGGGAGACAACAGAAAAAACCTTCCAAGACAGACCCGAATGTCCTCAGGTCTCCACAGAAGAGCAAATAGTGAGGCCCAGGAGACTTTAGGTTGTCAGGAGGTCAAAGGATAGTGTAGGTTGGGAAACAGAGAGGGTACAGAGAGGACATATGGCACATAATTCCTTGAGAAACTTAAGCCAGTTTCAGGGGCCATGGTAAGACCTGGTGGTCTTCCATTTTATCAGAAGGAATAGAATTGGTGTCTCTTATCTCTCATCCAAGGCAGGTCGCCAGTCAAGCAAACAGATTGAGTAGAGGAAGTAGGGTGGGGGAAGGAAGGAGCAGGAGCATACTTTCACGTGATCCCTCTCCATACCTCCTACGTTCATTTTACATGAATTAAATATGTGAATTACATTACGTGAATTAATGAATTAAATAAATGAAACAAACTTCAGATACTCTTCTAGCTTTGTTTAACCTGGTGTACTTTCTCCTGCCTTCTTACTTTTTTCCCTAGTTCTCTGCTAGGTCTATAATTTACTTCCTCCTTACTCCCACCTCTGAGAGTTTTTTTTAACTTCATTTGAAGATCAGTTTAGCTGTCATCCTCTAGCACCTGATCTCCTTAGTAGTTATCACTCATTAAAACACCTTATTTTCACTTAAATGCATACACGCTATACCCTCCAATAAAAAGTGAGATCCTTGACATCAGAGGGTCTCATTTTTACCTTTATATAGTATAGCACTGCTTGGTGGAATGCCTTTTAAACATAGCGTACATTCAAAATATGAATCGGGAGAGGAAGGAGCCTTGTCCCTGGTCTCAGCTCTGTTTCAGTACCTTTGTCCCACTTGTCTTCACTGGAAAATGGACAGGTTTTGGAATTGAGTCACTGGAGAACCCCAGACCTTGAGAAACCTAGACAGTTTGTTGGAAGACTACCACCTAAGTAGATGCTGACTGAAAATATTTTAGAATGTGGAAAATAACCAAGAAGTAACATGGTATTTCTGACCTAAACTGAAATACTTTGATAAAAAAGTATATTCATCTTATTAATCCTTTTGTTTTCCATTATGTTAATTTATGTTTTCAAGGACATAATTTTTCCTTTGATGCCCACCTTAGCTGCATCACAGAAATTGTAGTTTGTTGTCTCAGAATTATCAATATCTTTCACATACATAATATTTCTGTGATTGCTTCTTGGATCTGCTCATTTCTAGTTTCCATTTAGCTATGTATATATTGCTTATGCTCCATGTATTTGTTACTTTTTGTTGTATTATAGCTTGTAAAGGGCTGGTTTGTATTTATGCTCTTTTACATTAATTTATGATTCCTCTCTGCCCTAGTACATGGTTTATTTTTTTCTAAAGGCAAAAAATATGTAAACATTTCTAATGCTCCCATTCAGAAAATTCCATAGTTCTTTCAGTTTTGAATTCTCCAACTTGTACATATTTATATTTTTCATTTTATTATGTTTCTGTAAAATTTGTCTAGCTTTGAAAGAATAACATTAAAGTTTCATACTAGTATTACTATGTTTATCTTTTTTCAATTCAATTAACTTTATGAGTTTAGATGCTATACTATTTGGTGTTGATATTGTTTCACTTTCCATGATTCCTTTTTGCATAGTACAGTTTCCTTCTTTATTGATATTGTAAATTTTTCTCCTTCCTTTGATAGCATGATTACAACTCCTACTTTTTGTATTCACCTGATGCATAGTAAATTTTCTTCAAGCATCTCATTTTGATTTTATATGTATCTTTATTTTTAGACATGTTTCTTGTGAATAAGATTGATGGGCTTTCTTTTCTTATACATTTTTGTGACTCTCCTTTTTATTGGTTTATTTAATCCCATCGCATTTAAAATTATGATTTCTAGGTTTGTTTTTGCTATCTGTTTAATATCATTTCTCTTTTAAGACCCTCTATTACTTTTATTTAAATTATTTTGATCTTTATCCATCTTCCCAGTCTCTGTCCTCCTCTCCTGCTCACGTTGCCAAGTCCTGTGTAGAAATCTTCCCAATATCTCTTTTATAGGCCCTCTTTTCTCCCACCCTTCTCTATGACTCTAGCACAGGCTCTCCTCACCTCACACCTGGGCTCTTGCAGTAACATTCTTCTGGTCTCCATGCCTCCAGTCTTTCCCCAATACAGTTTATCCTCTATGGAGGTATCAAATTGTTTTCCCTACTCAGTAGACACCTACAAGTATGCAGAATCATGCTGAACAAGCAGCCACATAAGACCAGTACACAACAATGTTTGGAAGAAACTATACACTGTGAGATGAATGAGGAGGCCTGATATAATCCGAAACTATTTGCAAGCCTACAGCATGAGCGACACAAGTTACTCCTTCAAAAATGTGCCCCGGTTGCTTGCTTATATGTCTCTCTTAGTGTTAGCCTTTCTATGTCTCTCTTAGTGTTAGCCTTGTCCACGTGCTTTCCTATGTGAGTCTTTTCATGAGTCTTCTCTATCAGTATCCATTCTCCCCATTGATGATGCATGCATTCTTGAAAGTCTGTACCTCAAATACATGATGCAATTTTTTATTAACCACCTTTCTTACCATTTCGCTGAACATCTTATCTTTGAAAAGTTGGAACCTTTAGCAGATTAGAAAAGCTAAAACATTGACGGGGCCTTATGGTTGATGGTTTTGCCATAGGAATATTTTGAATGGAAGATCTAAGAAATACTTGAATATGGGGTGTCACATATAAAACTCATCATGACTTGGGTCCCTTAAATGCTACATATAATGCTTGTTGAGTATACATATATACATACATATATACACATATACATACATACATATTCTATATATATAAGTGGCATAAATATAGAATATATATATGTATATATAGAATATTTGTTGAATTGAATTCAATGTACATAATAGCAAAATTAATACCCACTAATTTGATTAAAGTTGCATCTATGTGGACACCATGATTCAAATGTTCTCTTTATCCCTTTACAACTACAAATCAATACATTAAAAGGTAGAATTTATACAGCACTTCAAGATTTGCAAAGCACTTTACGAATATTTTCTCATTTAAATTCTCTTGACAAAGTTGATGCTTTTATTCTCTCCATTTTATAAATAAGGCGACTGAGGCAGGCAAAGGTAAAAGACACTTGTCCAAGGTTACATAGCTAATGAGTATATGAGGCCATATTTGAACTCCTGAATCTGGGTCTAGCTGCTGCCATTTAAAAATATCATATGAAAAACTCTAGAAAATTTCTGCAGAGTCTTAGTGAACTTGCATTGAACCATTGTGAGCTTCCATATGAAGCTAGTAGATTTCCCCAGATCCTTGGTGAGTTTTCATAGGAGCCTATAAACTTCTGGGGAAGTCTGAGAATCTCCCTCATAACCAGTGACCTCCCTAGAAACTTTAATAATCTTCTGCAGATTGATAGGGATGTGTGCTTGGCCCTGTGATATGTTACATGTTTGTCCATGACTTAAGTAAAGTCATCAAGAGCATCTTTATCAATTTTGCAGGTAACATAAATGAAAATGAACTAACATACTAGATGAAATAGTCTGAATTAGAAAGAAAAGAAGTTCTTGGCAGTCTAGAACCTGAGGCAGCATCCAATGTTATAGAATCATAGAATTTTAGAATTACGAGAGCTAAATGGAACCTCAGCAGCTATCTTGTCTAGATTGTGCATGAAAGGAATCTACACTATAAAATATACTAATGTTGATTCATCCAGACTCATTTTGAAAACATTGTAGAAGGGGAGAATCCACCAACTCTACTGCCATCACATTGAACTTTGGGATAGCTCTAATTTTTAGGAAGTATTTCTTGACATCAACCATAATGTGTCACTTTAAAACTTCCATCCATTTTCCTAGATCACCCTTCTGGCGTCTAACTGGAGAAGTTTAAAACCATCTCCACATGGCAACCATTCAAACACTTGTTGCTGTCTTCAAGTGAGTATGCAGCTATTATGCACCCACCAGACCCAACCATTTTTTTCCTCCAGGTGAAACGTTCCAGATCTTTCAACCCATCCTAATATATTCCTATATGTTTAAATTTAATAGAGACAAATAGTTTTACATTTTTGTCCAAAAAATTGAACTCACAAATAGTAGAGGGCAGAGAATTGGCAGATTTTCTGAAAAGGATCTGGGAGTTTTAGGTAACCACAAAACTCAGGATGGCAGCCAAAAAAACCTCTAATTCAAACTTGTATTGTACAGGTTGCCCTGTTCCCCTGTTCCCCTGTCAGCCCTCTCTTCTGTCACCCCACTCCCCTCCCATCCCCTTTTCCCTTCCTTTCTTATAGGGCAAGATAAATTTCTATGCCCCATTGGCTGTATAACTTATTTTCTAGATGCATGCAAAAACATTTTTTTTTTGTTTTTGAACATCAGTTTTTAAAACTTTGAGTTCCAAATTCTCTCCCCTGTTCCCTTCCCACCCACCCTCCCTAAGAACTCAAGAAATTTAACATAGGCCACATGCGTATCATTATGTATAACCCTTCCACAATACTCATGTTGTGAAAGACTAACTATATTTTGCTCCTTCCTAACCTATCCCCCTTTATCGAATTTTCTCCCTTGGCCCTGTCCCCTTTCGAAGGCATTTGTTTTTGATCACCTCCACCCCCATCTGCCCTCCCTTCTATCACCCCCCTTTTTTATCTTCTTCCTCCTTTTTTCCTGTGGGATAAGATACCCAAATGAATATGTATGGTATTCCCTCCTCAGGTCAAGTCTGATGAGAGCAAGATTCACTCATTCCCCCTCACCTGCCTTCTCTTCTCTTCCTACAGAACTGCTTTTTCTTGCCACTTTTATGTGAGATACTTTACCCCATTCTATCTCTCCCTAACTCCCTCTCTCAATACATTCCTCTCTCATCCCTTAATTTGATTTTATTTCTTTTAGATATCTTCCCTTCATCTTCAACTCACCCTGTGCCTGCTCTCTCTCTCTCTCTATATATATATGTATATATATGTATATATACACACACATATATATACACAAACATATATACATACATACACATTCACTTATGCATATATATGCATAAACATATATATATATGCAGATTCCCTTCAGCTACCCTAATACAGAGGTCTCATAAATCATACACATCATCTTACCATGTAGGAATGTAAACAAAACAGTTCAACTTTAGTAAGTCCCTTGCAATTTCTTTTTCTTGTTCTTTTTCTTGATTACCTTTTCGTGCTTCTCTTGATTCTTGTGTTTGAAAGTCAAAATTTCTATTCAGCTCTTGTCTTTTCACTGAGAAAGCTTGAAAGTCCTCTATTTTATTGAAAGCTCCATATTTTGCCTTGGAGCATGATACTCAGTTTTGCTGGGTAGGCGATTCTTCGTTTTAATCCTAGCTCCATTGACCTCTGGAATATCGTATTCCAAGCCCTTTGATCTCTTAATGTAGAAGCTGCTAGATCTTGGGTTATTCGATTATGTTTCCACAATACTCAAATTGTTTCTTTCTGGTTGCTTACAATATTTTCTCCTTGATCTGGGAGCTCTGAAGTTTGGCGACAATATTCCTAGGAGATTTCTTTTTGGGATCTATTTGAGGAGGCGATCTGTAGATTTTTTCAATTTCTATTTTGCCCTGTGGCTCTAGAATCTCAGGGCAGTTCTCCTTGATAATTTCTTGAAAGATGATATCTAGGCTCTTTTTTTGATCATGGCTTTCAGGTAGTCCAATAATTTTTGAATTCTCTCTCCTGGATCTATTTTCCAGGTCACTGGTTTTTCCAATGAGATATTTCACATTGTCTTCCATTTTTTCATTCCTTTGGTTCTGTTTTATAATATCTTGATTTCTCATCAAGTCACTAGCTTCCACTTGCTCCAATCTAATTTTAAAGGTAGTATTTTCTTCAGTGTTCTTTTGGACCTCCTTTTCCATTTGGCTAATTCTACCTTTCAAGGCATTCTTCTCCTCATTGGCTTTTTGGAACTCTTTTGCTATTTGAGTTAGTCTACTTTTTATGGTATAGTTTTCTTCAGTGTATTTTTCAGTATTTTTTTGGGTCTCCTTTAGCAAGTCATTGACTTGTTTTGCATGGTTTTCTTGCATGCTTCTCATTTCTATTCCCAATTTTTCCTCTACTTCTCTAACTTGTTTTTCCAAATCCTTTTTGAGCTCTTCCATGGCCTGAGACCACTTCATATTTTTCTTGGAGGCTTTTGTTGTAGGCTCTTTGTCTTTGTTCACTTCTTCTGGCTGTATGTTTTGGTCTTCTTTGTCACCAAAGAAAGATTCCAGAGTCTGAGACTGAATCTGGGTGCGTTTTTGCTGCCTGGCCATATTCCCAGTCAACTAACTTGACCCTTGAGTTTTTCAGCGGGGTATGGCTGCTTGTAGAGTTAAGAGAACTATGTTCCAAGCCTGGGGGGATGTGCCAGGTCTGCCATACCAGCACTCCTCCTTCCCCAAGAACCCCCAACCCGGACTGGACATAGATCTTCAGCAGGCTCTTCACTCCTGCTGTGATCCACCACTTAATTCCTCCTACCAGGTAGGCCTGGGGCCAGAAGCCACTGCAGCTGTAGTTCTGTAGCTGCCCCACCTTCTCTGCCCCTGGGGCAGTGGCCGAATGGTGAACTCCTTTTTAAACTCTGTTTCCAGCAGCTTTTCCCACTATCCTTCTCTGTTGTCTTTGGTGTTTGTGGGTTGAGAAGTCTGGTAACTGCTGCAGCTCACTGATTCAGGGTGCTAGGACTGGCTCCACCCAGCTCCCGGTCCAGGGTCTGGTTGGTCCTGTTGCTGCCCACGCTGGGCTCTGCTCCCAGCTCCGTACATGATAGACCTTACCCAGAGACCATCCAAGCTCTCCCGGCCTGGAGCCCTGCTTCCTTCTGCTATTTTGTGGGTTCTGCTGTTCTAGAATTGGTTCAGAGCCATTTTTTATAGGTTTTTGGAGGGGCTTGATGGGGAGCTCAAGCTAGTCCCTGCTTTTCAGCTGCCATCTTGGCTCCACCCTGAGGTCATTTTTTAATATAGATGTAAGAGTCACTGATATAGAAGAATATTATTGGGCATCATCCATCAACAAGTTGGATTGCAACAGCAAGAGCCCAGACCCTGACATGAAAGGTAATGAAAATCGCCCTCTAGAGCAAAAATTCATTCTGTTCCCCATATGTCACTATGAGACTGACAGAGAGGTGTGGATATAAGGAGAATTAGGCTGGAATCAGGAGGGTTTATATCTTGACTCCCAAAGTGACTAGCTCTCTGACCCTGGGTAAGTCACTTTGTTTTTGTTTTTTTGTTTGTTTGTTTGTTTTATTTTTATTTTTTTTCACTTTGTTCCTTTGAGACTTATTTTCCTGTTCTTTAAAACAGACTAGTAACATTCATCCAATCTACCTCCCAGGGGTGTTATAAGGAAAGTGCTTCATCGTCTTTAAAGTGCTATGTAAATATAAGCTATTACTATTGAATTATTGTGCCTGATAGGTCACCATTCATCCTTCATTTGATTTAAGAGATTGACTGCTTCATTTAAAATGCAAATTCATTGTCTTGGAGAGATATTGTGCCATTTGTCAGAAGCTAAGACTTTAGCTTAGATTAGTTTATCATATTAGCTCTACATGTCAGCAGGACTCCTAGAGCATTGGGCATGAGCCAGAGCTTGGTCTACCTTAAACAATTCAGGGCTAGGATTCATTGGATGTAGGTATTCATTGAATAAAGAAAAAACTAGAAGATGCCTCAGAGACCTTCTAGTGTGATCTAATTTTACAGGTGAGGAAAATGAGATACCAGAAGTGAAAAGACTTCCCTTCCATAGCAAGAGCAGTAAGAGAAATGGGCTTTGAACTGAGGTCCTTATTGGAGGAGGGCCATGAAGGCTGCATTTGGCTTACTAAGGCAAATTTCCTTTGGTAATCAATATATAATAAGCCTAATTGAATCTTGTAGTCTCTGTAAATTATTGTCAGTTGTGTAACTACAGAGATATAAGTTGCTATTAAAAATCATTTATGAAAGTCACATGTTCAAGTAGAGCCAAGATGGTGGCATGAAAACAGGGGCTCACTTGAGCTCTCCCCCAAATCCCTCCCAATACCTGTAAAAATGACTAAACAAATTCTAGAGCTACGGAACCCACAAAATGACAGAGTGAAGCAAGTCTCCAGCCCAAGACAGCCTGGATGGTCACTGGAAAGGGTCTATCACACTGTGCTGGGAGCAGATCAAAGCCCAGCGTGGGCCACACCAGAAGAGACCAGGCCAGAGTAAAATGGGCGGAAGAGGCCTCAGGGCACTGAATCAGTGGCAGCTGTGGCAGTTTCCAGACTTCTCAACCCATGAATGCCAAAGACAACTTGGCAGGTCAGTGGGAAAACTGTTGGACCTGGGTGAGAGAAGTGCACGGTCTGGCCCCAGCCCCAGGGAGACAGAGGTTGCTGCGGCTGTGGTGGATGCTTCCAGAGCTCCAGGCCCACAGACTGTGGGGGGGAATCAAGTGGCCGATTAGAGCTGGAGTGCAGAGATCTCTTTGCTGGTACTAAGGCAGCATTCTCTTGCTTTTCCCTGCTTGGATCTGGGTCGCATTCCTGGTTGGCAGTGCTTGGGAGAGGAGGAGTGCTGGAGTGGCTGAGCTTGTGGTGGCTGTGGAGAGAGAGTCCTCCTGGTAGTTACATGGCAGAAAGGAGTGCTCACACTTACAGACCAGAGCACAGGCCAGGAGAGGAGTGTCATACCACCTCAGAATAGAAGTAGCTCTGAAAAACACAGCACAAAAACCCTGAAGCTTGGGACAGAGCACTGTACATTCTGGAAGCAGTCATACCCTGACAAAGAGGCCAAAAGTTAAGTAATTGGCTGGGGAAATGAGCAGGCAGCATAAAATGACTCAGACAATAGAATTTTACTTTGGTGACAAAGAAGATCAAAACATACAGCTAGAAGAAGAAAACAAAGTCAAAGATCCTACATCAAAAGCTTCATGCCTCCAAGAAAAATATGAATTGGTCTCAGGCCATGGAAGAGATCAAAAAGGATTTGGAAAATCAAGTAAGAGAAGGAGAGGAAAAATTGGGAAGAGAAATGAGAGTGATGCTAGAAAATCATGAAAAACAAGTCAACAACTTGTTAAAGGAGACCCCAAAAATAGTGAAGAAAATAACACCTTAAAAATAGACTAATTCAAATGGCAAAAGCTCCAAAAAGCCAGTGAAGAGAAGAATGCCTTAAAAGGCAGAGCTAACCAAATAGAAAAGGAGGTTCAAGGACCACTGAAGAAAATACTGCCTTAAAAATTAGAATGGAGCAAGTGGAAGCTGGTGACTTTATGAGAAATCAAGAAATTATAAAACAGAACCAAAGGAATGAAAAAATGGAAGACAATGTGAAACATCTCATTGGAAAAACCACTAACCCGGAGAAGAGATCCAGGAGAAATAATTTAAAAATTGTTGGACTACCTGAAAGCCATAACCAAAAAAAGAGCCTAGACATCATCTGTCAAGAAATTATCAAAGAAAACTGCCCTGATATTCTAGAACCAGAGGGGAAAATAGGAATTGAAAGAATCCACCAATTGCCTCTTGAAAAATATCCCAAAAAGAAAAGTCCTAGGAATATTGTAGCCAAATTCCAGAGTTCCCAGGTCAAGGAGAAAATATTGCAAGCAGCCAGAAAGAGACAATTTGAGTACTGAGGAACCACAATCAGGATAACACAAGATCTAGCAGCTTCTACATTAAGGGATCAAAGGGTGTGAAATATGAAATTCTGGAGGTCTATGGAGCTAGGATTAAAACCGAGAATCACCTATCCAGCAACACTGAGTATAATACTTCAGGGCAAAATATGGATTTTAAATGAAACAGAGGGCTTTCAAGCATTCTTGATGAAAAGACCAGAGCGGAATAGAAAATCTGACTTTCAAATACAAGAATCAAGAAAAGTATGAAAAGGTAAACAGGAAAGAGAAATCATAAGGGACTTACTCAAGTTGAACTGTTTTCTTTATATTCCTATATGGAAAGATGATATGTGTAATTCATGAGTCCTTTCTCAGTATTAGGGTAGTATGTATATATATATATATATATATATACAGAGGGTACAGGGTGAGTTGAATATGAAGGGATGATATCTAAAAAAATAAAATTAAGGAGTGAAAGAGGAATATATTGGGAGGAGAAAAGGAGAGATAGAATGGGGTAAGTTATCTCACATGAAAGTGGCAAGAAAAAGCTCTTGTAATCAAAGGGAAGATGGGGTAGGTGAAAGGAAATGAGTGAATCTTGCTTTCATCAGGTTTGGCTTAAGGAGGGAATAATAGACCCAATTAAATGGATATCTTCAGGAAAGTAAGGGGGAAGGGAATAAGGGAGGGTAGTTTGGTGGAGGAGGTAGTCAATAGTAATCACTTGAGCAGGGTCAAAGGGGAAAATTGAATAAAGGGGGACCGGGAAGGATGGAGGGAAATATAGTTAGTCTTTCACAACATGACTATTATGGAAGTGTTTTGTATCATGATACATCTATAACCTGTATTGAATTGCTTGCCTTCTTAAGGAGGATTGGTGGAGAGGGAAGAAGGGAGAGAATTTGGAACTCAAAGTTCTAAAAACCAATGTTAAAAAAGAAAGTTACCTGTTCCCTTCTTATTTTCATCATAAGCATCCTCAACATTTTTGTATATAGTTCTCATTCATGTTTTATAAACATTTTGGGGACAATTATAATATTGAGTAGGTATTTTCCATTCGTGTGCTATCTTTCCCTTCTACAGTATGTTGTAAAATTGTCCCTTACTGCTCTTAAGATTATATCTTCTCAAGCCAGTCAGTCAACAAGCATTTATTAAACACCTACTATGTGCCAGGCACGGTGCTAAGCATGAAGGATATAAAGAAAGACAAAATACAGTTTTTTTTTCTCTCCAACAACTTACAGTCCAATGCAACATAACATGGAAATGACTATACACAAACAAGAGATGGAACAACATTCAAACAGTTGTGGACAAGCAGGAAAAATTGGAAAAAAGCAACAGAAGGAAGTTACTAGCATTGAGGATGGGGAAAGGCTTCTTGCAGAAGGTAAGACTTTAGCTGAGACTTTAAGAAATCCAGGGAAGCTAAGAGGCGAAGACGAGAAGGGACAGGATTTCAGGCATGGGAGACAGTAACTTATCTAATGCAACCCCTCCTCCCAATTGGAAAACACGCAAAAATGTAATAAAATGATAACACTAAAAATTATAATGAGAATCTGATAGTCACGTGCTTTGTAATTAATCAGTGTGGATAATTTTGCCACCACTACAGATGATAATGCCTTCTCTATATTATTATATATACTTGTAAAGTTACTGTGGAAGAAAAATTCATCATCCTGTAACTAACCTGGTGATAAACCTCTCTACACTTAGCTTGGATGGTCATCTGGTAGACCATCCAAGACACAGTTTACAATTTTGGTATGATCTACAAGAGTATGTATTCTGCTCTCCTATCCTTCAGAGATGAAAAGCCAGCTCCATGTTATTCTTCACTTGTAAAATGGAGTTAATAAGATCAGTAGTGTTTGCCTCAGAGAGTTGCTGGGAAACTCAGTTGACTTATTGCATGGGAAATATTTTTCAAAGTTAAAAGTACCATATAAACATCAACTTTTATAACAATGATAATAAGGATTATAATTATTATCAACTTTATTATTGTTATTGTTGTCATTATCAAAGCATTGCAAATTATTGCAGGAATAATTTATAGAAGGAAATGGAGATATTGACATGAAGATGAAATCTCATAGGCAAACTTTCACCATTTCATCATTTTACCTGGAGTTGGTCTAGATCATTCAAATACAATAATTTTCAATTGGGTATATTGAATACATGGTAAGAAGTAAAATGGAAAGAGTTCTGGACAAGAGTTTGGGAAGCCTAGTTCTTTTTCTGTTTCTTCAATCAACTTACTACTAAATAAACCTAAGTAATTAATTTCCTATCTTTGGATCTACCTTAGTGTCTCCATTTAAGATCATTTTAAGCACTAATATTTCATGTTCTTTGTTCAAACAGTATATGTATTTTCCAGATCTAATGGCCTATATTCTATGAGCTAATATTCGTTGCTCCATGGTACTTTGAAGATCTGATCTATTTTTTAATTTAATAATTGCCCAAGAAATTTTCTCAACTTCTGGTATAATTTTTCATTATAAGTCTCCTAAAAAGTCTACAAATGATGAAGATGGGTGTTATGATAATATACATAAGTGATATGCAGAGACAGCTGGCTAAACAATTGTAATCATTAATCAGGGTGTGTACTCCAAATGCTCAAATATTTTTGTCAAATGTCCAAATAAATGCCCATCAACATTGGGAAACTGTGATTTTATCCTGCTTCTGCATAATTTTTACTTGCTGTCAGATTAATTCATGTCCCACTGGTAATGCAAATGCCATGATGTTTTATTAGGAATATAGGAGAACTGTGGGATGTGTTTGGGAAACCAGGCATGCTTAAGAGATAAATAACCAAATGATGAAATCTCTGATACATTAGAGCAATCTGTTAAAAGTGGGGAGTAACTTCATATTAAAACTCATTATTTTTTAATGTATATAAATCCAGCTGAAAATCTTCATATTGCAAAGACTTTTTCTTTTTGGAAAAAAATGCCTTGTATTACTCCAAATGTAGGTAGTATAGGGGTACTCTAAAGGAATAAGGCCTGGAATTGATTTGAATTCTGGTTCTTAACAATTACCAATTGTATGACAATGTACAAGTCAGTTTATTTTTTTTGTTGAATCTCATCTGTAAGATGAGGATACCAATGGCTGTATTATCTTTCTTACATATTTCCTATGAGAAAAACATTTTTTTAATCTTTGAGTAAGTTATAAATGTGGACTTTCAGTATTAGCGAAGGCTCAGAGGAAACACGATAGTGGTTTTCAAATATTCAAATAACATGGAACAGAGAATAGATTTATCCTACTTGGTTGCAGAAATCAGAACTAGGGACAATGAGTGAGAGTTATACAGAGGTATATTTAGGACTGAGTTAAAACAAGAAGGGTGTCCCTGAAAAAATGCTAAGTTAAAAGAATTGCAAGCCTTAAAGTTAGACCACCCATATCTACTCTAGCAGAAATCTAAAGTTCATACCAGATCAAATAATGAAAGAGAAACACAACGAGAATGTCCGGTAAGTGACTTTTGCACCCCACAACTCACACACTTGCACGCGCGCGCGCACACACACACACACACATCCACAATAGATCCAAGGGAAATAGGAGAGAGAACTGTAGGCAAAGCCAGCATAAATACAAGCAAATGAGCCCATCCTCCCAGTGTGACTAGTATAAGGCCAGAGATGTGTATAGCTGTTACCTATCTCTGTTTGGAGGCTGCAACAGTGAAAGACTCTTTCCCCCTTCCAAAAAAGAATTGCTCAGGGTGGTCAGAAAACTATACAATGGGGAACTTGGGAGGTATGGAGGGTGGTGAAGCTGTGCTAAGACTTGAAACAGCCTAAGACCTCCAATGTCCTTAGAACTCTGTCCTGAGATGCCAATAAAGGGTCCTGACAATACAGCTCTCTGGATCTCAGAGATCAGAGAAGAAAAGATAACCCCTATGTGCAACAGTCAGTGCAGAAACCCAGGGGACAAGGTAGGGCCTACCATTTGACCCAAAAGCACAATTGGGTGATTTGTCTGGCCTTGGCACAAGGTCTCAGCTCAAGAACTAACACTAAAGAGATGAATCAGTCAGATAACAAACTAGTTTAAAAGAAAAAATAATATAGGCATAAAGATCCCATAGGAAACAGAGTAACTCCATAATAACTGCAATTAATAATGACCAGTTTAGTAACTGTCAGAAAAGGGAATATGTACAACAAAACCTTTGTTGATGAATCTGTGCTGATTCTTTTTGTAAAATATGTTTCTATTCATATTTTCTGTTTCTTACATCTCCGTAGTACCCATATATCCCTCTCCTTCCTCCTCCCCAAGAGCCATTCCATATGACAAATAGCGTTTTGTTTGTTTTAGAGAGGAAAAAAAGAAAAAATGAGGAATTTTTTTAAGGATGAGAAACCCAAGTTTCCCATCCTTAAAAAAATAATCCTTCATTTTGTCTGATCACCTCCACAGGTTATCTTCATATATATATATATACACATAGATAGATAGATAGATAGATAGATATAGATAGATACAGATATATCTATATATCTACATATCTTTTATTAATTTCTTTACAGCTAAACTCCTTGACAAAACTGTCTATAGTTCCAGTGTCCACTGCCTCCACACTACAATTTTTTGACCTTGTCATGCAAATGAAATAGTTCTATTCAAAAGTTAACAACACTTTATTACCACAAATGCAATCAATGATCTTTTCTCAGTCCTTGTTCTTTTTGACCTCTCTGCAGTATTTGATCATCTTCTCCTGAAAACTCTCTCCTTTCTAGGTTTTGTGACACTGTTTACTCCTGTTTCTCCTACCAGTCTGATCTGTCCCTAATATCTTTTGCTGTCTTTTTAATCTATTTTACCCCCATTAACCATGGAGTCTTCCAAAGCTTTGCCTTAATTTCTCTTCTTTTTTCTCTCTCAAGTATATCGCTTGTTGATTTCATCATCTCCTGTGGGTTCAATTATCATCTCCATGTAGATGGTGGCCAGCTTTATTCTCTCTCCTAAGTTATTGTCAAGCATCCCCAACTGCCTTATAGACATCTTGAACTGGATATCCCACAGACATCTCAAATTCAAGATGTCCAAAACAGAACTCATTATATTTCTCCCTAAACACACCACTCTTCTGAACTCTCCCATTACTGGTGAGGGCATCACAGTCCCCCTAGGCTATAACATCAATGTCCTCCTGACTCATTCTCACTCACATACCCAATCCATTTCTACCTTTACAGTATCTCTTGTATACATCCCTTTCTTTCTACTCACACGGCCACTCTCCTGGTTCAGAACCTCATTACCTCTCTCCTGAATTTTTAAATAGCCTTGTAATTAACCTTCTTGATTCAAGTCTTTCTCTGCTCCATGTGATTTAAGAAAAATTAATACCTGTTTTCCACACTTTTAGTTATTTATCTGCATGAGTATTAGATTTTGTTACATAAAAGTATATCTCATTTCTACCTTTTGTATGTTTTTAATTTTGAGGTTTTGAGGGTAGATATTATTCCAAGAGTACCTCTAAAGTTGTAGCTCTTAAAAAGCACACTTCTATGACTGTCAGAAATATTATTGTGGCTACTAATATTGGGAAGTCAAGTGATTCTAGGTATATTCAGAAGCACAGTGGATAGAGTCCTGAGACTGGAGTCAGTAAAACCTGAATTCATATCTATCCTCAAACATTAGCTGAGTGACCATGGGCAAGTTAATTAACCAACTGTCTGCCTCAGTTTCCTCAACTGTAAAATAGGGATAATAATAGCACCAACCTTATAAAGGTGTTGTAAAGATACCATGAGATAAACTTTGTAAAGTGCCTGCTTGGCACGATAACTAGAACAGAGTGATCACAAAATAAATGCTTATTCCCTCCTCCATATAACCGACCTTGCATCTTGTACCTTGCTTCTCTGGGACTCAGTTTGCTCGTCTGTAATATAAAAGGGATTGACAGGCTTGGTACATAATAGGTGCTTAGTAAAAGCCTATTCCTTCCTCCCCTCAATCAAATTAATAATTAAACAGTATCATCAGCATGATAGTGAAGCTAAAGCATGTGAATGCCAACAGGAGTGAGACAAGAGAGACTGTAAGTATCTGAGGTGGCCAAGAATGAAAATAGTGGCACTTCCCTCTCTCCCTTCTCCTGCTCTCCCCTTCTTATCTACCCTTTCTCCTGCAAGGGAGAGCAAGTCCCCATTCCAAAATTTATCTCTGGTTTTTCCAAGTAGCATTTATATTTATATTTAATTAGCTTTAAATACCAGCTTATATGAAGTTATTGATGACAGTTGCTTTTGTTTTGCTATTTTCTTAATGTTGAATGGGATGTTACAAAATGAAGATATGTATCATGTTATGCAGAGAAAGAGAGAAAAAGACAGAAAAGTATGTTCGATTTTTTCTAAGATATGCCTGGGGGCTCTAGAGCCATATGAGAGTGAATCTTATTGATTTCATAATTTATAAAGCATAATTTCCCAAAACAATGCTAGCATAGATCTAGCCTTTTTCCCCTGGGCACAATCTGAGATCATAATAACAGTTGTTGTCTCGCAGGGAAGGGGAGAGTAGCAGTGTTTTTCATGTGGATCTTTTCTGAGGGCAGCAATTAGAAAGCTGGTCATGCCTGGTGGGAGCAAAAGGAGAGTGGCTAGAAAAAACTAGTCATGCCCACATTCCAAGGGTGGCTACCAGAGGAGAGGGAGGGATAATACCTCATGTCCACTAGTAGTCTAAAAAATAGCTTTTTATTCCTTTTACAATTAATTCTTCGAAGATCATATATTAATGATCACACTACCTCCCCTGTAGAATTTAAGGCTTTGAAATCCTACCTGTTTCTCTGAACTGTTTAAAATCTGTTCTCTCCAAATCTATGATACATGTCAAACTATTTCTGCCTTTCATGAACTTCCTTATCACAAATTCTTAGAGTGATGTTTCCCTCCTCTAAGAATTCTACCATTTCAACTCCAGTAATCAGTTCTTACTAATCAAAGTGTGAAGGCTACTGACATAGGAAAGGATTGTAGAAATCATGGAGTCCAAAGCCTGTGAGGCTATGAGAGGTTAAATGAGTTTCTCTTGGTAACTATCTGAAATGTTCTTGCCTTGTACCTCTGAATTTCATTCTTTCACTTTCTGGCTTCCTGACATACATCAGAAATTCATTCTGTGTCTTCAGATATTTTCCTTTTTTTCTCTTTCCCCCAACAATACTCCCTTGTTACTTTTTTATTCTTTTAAGAAACACAGCAGTGTCCATGAAAACCTTGAAAATGGAGAGGATTTTATCAAACCAGGAATTCCCTGGTGGTTAGAAAATAAAAATTTAGAATATAGAATGTAAGAATATAGAATGTAAGAGCTGGAAGGGACTTTAGATTATGAAGTATTAGAAGTGGAATGGATCTTCCCAATGATCCAGCTCATTAAAATGCCTCATTTCACACGCGGCTTTCATGCCTCATTCAAGGAAGCCTTTGGAGGAGGATGAAAATAGTACCCAGTCAGGTGATTGGTGAAAGAAGCAAGAGGAGAGGATAGGATTTGAAAAGAACAATATGGAACCCGTGCCTTGTCTCTACTTGTTTTTCTCTAGGTAGCCAGAACTTCATCCATTGGGTAAGGGGCAGGGGTAAAGCTCTCTTGGACATGTCCTGTATTAAAGGGATAGCAACACTCAAACTTAACATCCTTAGCTGTATACCACATGCATGTAGCTAGGTGACATAATAGACAGAGCCCTGTGCCTGGAGTCAGGAGGATCTGAGTTCAGATTTGGAAACAGGCTCACAAAAACCTAGCTTGTGACCCTGGGCAAGTCACTAACCTCTGTTTTACTCAGTTTTCTCAACTATAAAATGGGAATAATTTTAGCAATTCCTAGGGTTATTGTAAAATAAAGATTAAATGAGATAATATTTGAAAAGTATAGTGTCTGGGAAATAGTAGGAGCTTAATAAGTGCTTCCTTCCTTCCTTCCTTCCTACCTTCCTTCCTTCCTTCTTTTCTCCCCCGCTCTCCAAACTGTTTGCTTTAGGAACTGAGAAGCTGGGGGGTTGCAAATTAAAGGGCATGCGACCACATTAAATATAGTATTTCCTGAGCAGCCTATGTCATTCTTGGATAAAATACAAAAAGCATGTTAGTAGGAATTTTGTCACATCAATATACTGGTCAATGATCTACCAGAAACATTTTTTCCATGAATGAAAACCTCCCAGGTTCCTGGTTGGGAATCCTTATTGGGAGAATAAAGTCCAGGGATTCTAACTTGCCTACTACTGGGGTGGGGGTATCAGGGAAGGGAATGCAGTAAAGCAGACAGAGAGGTGGAAAATGATGGCCTAATGAATGTGTGCACTGGTTGAATTGATGCTAATGTGCTTTGATTCATTTTTAATATTCTTATTAAAGACTTCATATAAGCTTGTCTAAGAACTTTAAAGGAAACACAATAGGGTATAGGATAAGGGGAAGAACTGGTAAGTTGACAGATATATAAATAGGAGCTTTTATTACTTGTGCATGCATCCTTAGCTAGCTTATTTATATCAGGACTATGCAATGTTCAGCATCACTTTACCAACTGATATGATTTGGAGCTTTTTACTACAAACTCCAGCTTAACAACTTAACCAACCTTTCTATGTAGTAGAGCAGAGATTGTTAACTTCAGAGGATACTTGCACTGAAAGCATTACAAATTATGCATCTAAACAATTTTAACCCTACTGCATTTAATATGCCTTTTTCTGTTCACATGTCTATTCCTAGGGCTTAACAGAGCGCCTGGCACATAGTAAGCACTTAATAAATGCTTGTTGACTAAGTGATATTTAGGAGGATTTATTGAGCACCTTCTGCATTCATCTGTAGTTCTATATGCCTGATCTCATCTGAAAGATTCACTAGTTCCACAACTTGTTCTTTCTTTTTTTCCTTTTCATCATCTCTATCTATGGAATTGGCAGAAGGACATTTAGCTGGTTGTGAAGAAGAAGGGAAGACCTTAGAGGAAAAGTTTCAGTAAGGTGTTGGGGGTCATTAGATTATAAGCTCCATGAGGGCAAGGACTGTTGTGTCTTTTTGCATCTCCACTGCTTTGCCCAGTACCTGGAACGTAGTAGGTGCTTAATAAATGCTTATTGATTGATATAAATATTAAATGGAGAGATAGGGAATGTTTAGCCTGGTTAAGAGAAGGCTAGTGTGGGATAAAGAGGAAGGATGGGTCATTTTGAATTTTTAAGTGGGTTAAAGGCTATCAGGTAGAGGACAGATTAGAGTTAATTCTTTTTGAACCCAAAGAGTAGAACCAGAAACAATGGGTTGAAGTTAAAATGGTGGAATTAGGTTTTATGTAAAGGAGAAAAAAAATCTTCCTAGCTTTTCTAGATGTACTAAAGTGGGGTGAGTGGCACCACGAGTTCACCTTCATTGATAGTCTTCAGACAAAGACCGGAAGACCACTTGTCAAATTTATAGTGGGGACTCTTGTTCAGGTATAATTTTGACCAGCTAGTCATTGGCGTCCCTTCCAGTTCTGAGATTCTGTGGGATAGAATCCAGTTTACAAGTCTTTGAGGAATGAGGAAGTGTTAAAGAAATATAGTCATAGAAAGCTGACTTCTCTTCCTAGGAATTTGACAGTGGAGACATGGGTAGAGATAGAACAAGAACCAAGGACTTATGAAGGTTGTTTTAGGGTAGAGGAAGATCTACACAGTAGGAGCATACTAGATTGAAGATCCATGATGAAAAGGAGACAAGTGGCAGAAAATGCCTGAAAGGAAAGGAAAGTGCCGAAGGATAGCTTTGCTTTAGGAAAAAGGACCACTTGATTCTCTGAGATAGGAGGAAAAGAGAAAGAGATGAGTTAGGAAACAAAAAAAGAATGAGTATAGGATATCAGTTGAAGGAGTTTCCATTTTTTGGCTTCAATGGCTAAAGGAATGTTCTCTACATTTTTATCACCTGACTTTTGTAAGTTTCTGTCTTCTATGGCTTAATGCTAATAGTTTACCTTTATTAATCAATCAGGTTTTACCATATACTCAGTCATTTCTAGTGGGGCATAAGGGTTCTTCCTCAGGTTAGGAAGGTTAAGACAAACCTAGTACCCTCTGTATTAGGAGGGCAGAGTTTATAATCTCAAAGAGGATCATAAACATGTCTGAAAGGTTCGGAACCGCCGGATATAAGAAACTCTCAAAGTAGGAGGCAGAAGAATCAAAACATATATTTAGGCTCCACAGTAACCAACCCATGAACCAGCAACCCCATTTTGATATATTGATCAAAAGCTTCCAGGCCCAATAAGTACGCCTTGAAAGAGTAACCAGGAGGCTACAGAGAAGCATGATTGCGTAAAGCAAAATCATGCTTCCCCCTCTATGGTAAAAAGATTACCCACTGGCCTGAAGTCTTTGTTCAGCTTCCTCCCGTAGGTCAGCTCTGCTACTGGCAGCTCCTGCTTCAGCTGTGGCTGTGGCTGTGGCTGTGGCTGTGGCTGTGGCTGTGCTGTGGCTGTGGCTGTGGCTGTGGCAGCCTCTGGCTCCAACGGGAGCTGCTTTTAACCATCCAGCTTCTGTGGGGGGTGTAAGGTACGCCGGGGAAAGCACAGGTTCTTTCAATCTGCTTAAGCAAGGTGAAGGGGTTGACCGGGAAAGCACAGGTTCTTTCCATCAGCTTAAGCAAGGGAAGCAAGGTGAAAGGGCCGACAAGCTTACTCCAGTCCAACATACAAACAGCATTCAGTTCAGGGGAAAAAGCCAAACTAGTCAAGGGCACTTGTTGACTAAGTGCTAAGGAGCCCATTTTTGGTTGCCAATACACCCTCAAACCTAAAAATTAGTGGGAGGCAATTTGAGGTGAGAGATCCCTAGTAAGCTTAGAATTTAACTCTTACGGAAAGGTATGTGGAACTCTGCTGGAAGAGATTGTCCCTTTCTCAAATGGAGATGTTTAGGAAATAGTAGGTCATAGAGCTTAAAGAGCATTAAGTCCAACCCCCTCATTCTGCTGGTGAGGAAACAGTGACATGTCAGTTAGATATTAAACATTTATTAAGTGCCTAGTAGACCTGAAAGATGAACAGCTCACATTCTGAGAGAACTCAATAAGTATCGCCTCCAAATAGCAGTCCTGAGAGAAACAATTCTGGCAAACGAAGACCAGCTTACTGAAGTTGGAGTCTGGAGTGGCTGCAAAGCTGGGGAGCACCATGAAGACAGCATAGGTTTTGTAATCAAATCTAATCTAGTCAACAATCTTGTAGACTTCCCAAAAGGAGTGGATGATAGGCTCATGACAATGTGATTGCCAACTTCAGGAAAGTGCCATGCCACCATCATCAGTGTGTATGCTCCCACTATGATGAGCCCTGATGAGGTCAAAAACAAATTTTATGAAGCTCTGGAGACCTTCATCATCAATGTGCCAAAAGATGACAGATTTGTAATTCTGGGCGACTTTAATGCTAGAGTAGGCACAGACTAATCAGACATGGCAACAAGTCCTTGGGAAGAATGAAGTCATAAACAGCAACAGTAATGGTCACTTACTAATGAAGACTTGTGCATCTCATGATATTCTCACCATTTTAACACTGTCTTCCATTTAATAAAACACATGGAGGTACCCTAGAGGCAAACATTGGCATTTAATAGACTATGTCACTATAAGAAGAAGAAACAGAATGTGAGAGTGACAAAGGAGAGTGTGGGGCAGAGTGCCGGATTCATCATATACTTAATCTTCTTCAAGCTAGTTATTTGCATTCTTCAAAAGTGGTGGCTCCAAGGCAAAACTACCATCAGAAGACAAAGTCAACAGATTAGAACACTTCTCCAAGCGTGAACAGTTTGTTGCTGACTTGGAGGGAAAGCTGAGCTAACACATGGTTTCCAACAGTGGAACAGAAAAGGAGCAGGCAGCTTTCAGAGATTTGGTGTACTGTATTCATTTGAGCCAGAACACTCACAGAAATCAAGACTGGTTTCATGAAAATGATGGAGAAATTCAGAAGCTCCTAAATGAAAAATGAGAATTCCACAGGGTTTACCAGCAGGACATCTCATCCGTCTCTAGGAAGGCACAGTTTAACTCCATCAAAGGTAAAGTGCAAGCAAAGCTTAGAGAGATGCAGGATTCTTGGCTCATTAAGAAGGCAGATATGAGGTCCAGTTTTATCCTGATAGTAATAATCCAAAGTGCTTCTACGATGGCCTGAAGGCTATTTACTTATTTTTCCAAAGACCTTTGTTACATTTCAACAGCTCAGTGCTGATGGAGTCACACTGATCAGGGATAAAGGTATCCTGGAGAGATGGACTGGACACTTCTATAGTGTTCTCAATGGATCATCATCAACCAATGCTAAAGCTATTGACCATATATCTCATTTAAAGTTGATCCCTCTGTAGTCGAACTTCCAACTGAATAATATGTTGTTGAATGTCATTAGGTAAAGTGCCTAGTGCTGAATCCATTCCAGCAGAGATCTACAAGGCAGGGAGTCAACTGCTCACACAAAAGCTGACTGAAATCTTCCAGGCTATATGGCAAGAGGAGGTTACCACCCTACTCCTCACCCTTAGGAGTTTAAGGGTGCCTCCATTGGCTGTCTGTATAAAAAAAGAAAATAGGTTGTCCTGTGACAATCACAGGAGTGTGTGGGGTGGTATCTTTTAGTCATTGCTCGCAAGATACTTGCCAGAGCTCTCCTTAGTAGGCTGATGCTTCATCTTGAAGATGGTCATCTACTTGAAAGCCAGTCTTGTTTCAGAAAGGGCTGAGAAATAATCAACATGGTTTTTGCTGCCTAAAAATTCTAGGTGAAATGCCAGGAACAGAGCAGAGGTCTGTATACAATGTTCATCAATCTAACCAAGGCCTTTGATACTGTTAGTCATGACGGCTCATGGAAGATCATGGAGAAATTTGGCTGCCCGATCAGTATTGTATATCAGTTTCATGGTGGTACGTTTGCATGGGTTCTGGACAATGTGCAAGGTTCTTGCACTTTCCCAGTTACCAATATAGTAAAGCAGAGCTCTATGTATGCTCTCTTGCATGACGTTTTCAGCAATGTTGCCAGATGTGTTCAATGGGGACAAAAACAGCATCAAGGTCAGCTACCACACTGAGGGTAAATTTTTTAACTTGAAAAAGCTTTAGGCTAAGACTAAAGTGGAAGGAGAGTTGGTTTCTTGACTTTTTGGTTCACCCATGATTGTGTACTCAATATAGCCTCTGAGGCTGAGATGTAACTAGAACATGGATTGATTCTCTGTTGCTTGTGTTAATTTTGGCCTAACAATTAACACCAAGAAAACAGAGGTTCTCAACCAGCCAGCACCATACCATCCGTACAAGAAACCATCTGTTATAGCAAATGGAGAAATTTTGAATGCTGTTAAGTTCACTTACATTGGCAGTATGCTTTTCAGAAATGTACACATAGATAATGAGGTTGAATCATGCATTGCCAGAGCAAGCTCAGTGTTTGGGGAGGCTCTGAAAGAAAGAGTGAGAGAGAAGAGATATTAGGCTGCCTATCAAACTGAAGATCTACAGAGCCATTGTGCTGACCTCATTGTTGCAGGCCTGCGAAGCTTGGAAAATCTACCAGCTCCATGCCAGAAAGTTGAACTGTTTCAATTTGGATTGTCATAGGAAGATTCTGAAGATCATCTGGAAAGATAAAGTACCAGACAGTGTGGTCCTTTCCCAAGCTGAACTGTCAAGCATTCAAACTCCAGTATAGAGAGTGTTACTCTGATGCTGGCCAAATTGTTCTAATGCCAAACATATGTTTGCTTAAGAAACCATTTTATGGAAAACTTACACAAGACAAGTGCTCACACAGAGGTTAGAAGAAGTCATACAAGGACACAAGGGCTCTCTCAAGAACTTTGTTATCGATTGCATGACATGGGAGGCACTGGCACAAGACCTCCCAGCATGGTGTGCCTTCATCAAAGAAGGTACTGTGCTCCATGAGTAAAGCAGAATTGCAGTAGCTCAAAAGAAATATGAGCTGCTCAAAGTTAGAGGTATCTCCATTCCAAATGTTCATACAGACTAGTAATGCCTGACCTGTGGTAGAGCTTTCTGGTCTTGCCTTGATCTGATCGGCCAAACTGGACCTTGTACGTTGACTTCAACATCATGATATCATTTTGGTCTTCTTCAAAGAGGGAGAACAATGATGATTAGGGTGCTTATTATGTGCCAGGCACTATGCTAAAGACTGGGGATACAAACAAAGGTAAAAGACAGTCTCTGCTCTCAAGGGGTTCATGATCTAATGGGGAAGACACAAGTCAAGTAGAGCTGATCGCTTGATGGATCGCATATGGTTCAGTGTTATCTGCTAAGGAGGGACCTTCACCTATCAGATCACAGTGCTTTCCCTTTGTAAGAGGAAACAGACCCAGAATGAAGAAGTAACGTGTACTTTACAAATGAGCAGCTGCACTGAGATTCAAATGTAGTTAGAAGGGTATTAGAGGTGGAAGGGACCTTAGAAATCTTCTACTCAGCCTGAGTAATCATGCAAAAATCAGAATCTGAACTCAGGTGTTTTGACCCCTAAACCTGTATTGTTTCTACTGAATCATTCATATATTAAAAAAAAAAAACCTTACCTATTTAAGTGTGTTTGTGTCTTTGATATTTCCCTTTGCATTCACTAAATATACTTTAGAATCTGGGCAACACAATTTCTCTACACTTGAATTTTGTTCCTTTCCAACTGCCTTTCAAATTTCTTGAGTACGTTTTTTTTTATTTCCCTCAGAGTTTGCTATAGAAGGTTAGAGGTGATTTCTCTCCAGGATGCCCAATGAGGATGATAAGTTAATAAGTGTACATTCAGGTAGCCATTTCACTGTTAGTAGTTCCAGAATCCTGCAGCAGGTGATTACCCAGTTGGTGGTAGCTTTTACTGTTCTTTAGTTCCCACCTCCTCTTTTAAAAGGATTAGGGGACAAAGTAGGTGATTAGCCCTAGGCAGTCTGGTTCATAGGGAACTTAACCAGGAAAGTGAATGTCAAAATTTCCCCCCTGAGGACCAGAAATTAGTCCATTTACATTAGCACTTGTGTTCGTTTTCTCAGTGCAGTGACTTGTTTCAAAACCTCAGACTTAAGTAATGCCACCCCAAGAACAATGTGATTAATGGAAAGATCTGGGTTCTACTTCCAATTCTGCCAAATATTCCTCCCCACTAAAATGAGGGCTTTGGACTAAATGGCCACTGATGTCCTTTCCAACTCTAAATCTATGTTCTCTTTTCTGTTGTTGTTGTTGTTGTTTTTTAATGAGAGAAGCAGAGTGGGTCCCTGGTATTATACATGTGAGAAGAAATCAGAGCATTGCCCACCCCGGAGCCCATCCTATCATGCACATGACTGGAGCAAACGTGTTAAGCAACAATGACCTCTGTAAATAAATCTGTGAATTTAATTTTATTCATATGTGTTTGCTGAGCATTTCTTGTTCTAGACTTTGCTGTAAAGTGATATAGCAATTCCATGGTTGGTTTTGTCTTTTCCTTTTGTTTTGATAGGCTCCCCGCCACTCCCACTTTCATGTACGGTTATTTCTTCTGGCTACATAGGGGCATGATCTCAAATTTTTCCTAGATAGATGAGAAATTAGAAGTCCTACACTGAAACTAGGTATAGACCAACATCTTATACCATATATTAAGAAAAGGTCAAAATGGATACATGATTTATTTATTTTTAATATTATTACGGGAGTTTTTATTTTTTAACTTTATTAATTTATTTTTAGTTTTCAGCATTCACTTCCACAAGATTTTGAGTTCCAGATTTTCTCCCCATCTCTCCCCTCCCCCCATCGCAAGACAGTGTACATTCTGATTACTCTCTTGCCTCAATCTGCCCTCCCTTCTATCAGAGCCCCCTTTTCTTATCCCCTTCCCTTCTATTTTCCTGTAGGGCAAGATAGATCTCTATACCCCATTGCCTGTTTATCTTATTTCCCAGTTGCATGTAAAAACAATTATTAACATTCAGTTTTAAAACTTTGAATTCCACATTCTTTCCCTTCCTCCCTCCCCACCAACCCTTATTAAGAAGGCAAGCAGTTCAGTGCAGGTTATATATGTGTAGTCATGCAAAACACTTCCATAATAGTCATGTTGCAAAAGACTATATTTCCCTCCATCCTATCCAGCCCCCATTTATTCTGTTCTCTTCTTTGACCCTATCCCTCCTCAAAAGTGTTTGCTTCTGATTACCCCTTCCTCCCATTTGCCCTCCCTTTTATCATCCCCCCTCTCTTATCCCCTTCCCCCCACTTTCCTGGAGAGTAAGAGATTTCCATACAACAGGTACATGATTTAGACATAAAGGGTAATTGCATAAGCAAATTGGGAGAGGAAGGAATAGTTTACCTGTCAGATCATTGGAGAAGGGAAGAATGTATGAACAAACAAGAGATAGAGAAATGCAAAATAGAAAATTAAAAAGGTTTTGCACAAATAAAGCCAATGCAACCAAGATTAGAAGGACACCAGGAAGCTGGGAAATAATTTTTACAGCCAGTATCTCTGATAAAGGCTTCATTTCTCCAATATATATATATATATATAGAACTGAGTCAAATTTATGTGAATGCAAGTCATTCCTCAGTTGATAAATGGTCAAAGGATATGGACAGGCAGTTTTCATATGAAGAAACTAAAGTGATCTATAGTTATATGAAAAAATGCTCTAAATCACTATTGATTAGAGAAATGCAAATTAAAATAACTCTGAGGTACCACTTCACACCTTTCAGATTCAGTAATATGACAAAAAAGGAAAATGATAAATGTTGGAGAAGGTGTGGGAAAATTGGAACACAAATGCATTGTTTGTGAGGTTGTGAATTGATCCAACCATTCCAGAGAACAATTTGGAACTATGCCCTGTGGGCTATAAAACTGTGCATACCCTTTGATCCAGCAATACCCCTACTAGGTCTGTATCTCAAAGAAATATAAAAAAGGGAAAAGCGTCCACATGTATAAAAATACTTCTATTGGCTCTTTTGTGGTGGGCAAGAATTAGAAAATGAGGCGATGCCCATCAATTGGGGTATGACTGAACAGGTTTTGATATATGAATGTAATGGAATACTATTGTGCTAGAAGAAATGATGGGCAGGCGAATTTCAGAAAAATACTTGGAATGATTTGCATGAACTGACGCTGATTGAAGTGAGCAGAACCAGGAGAACATTGTACACGGTAACAGCAACATTGTGGGATGACTAATTTTGATAGACTTAGCTCTTCCCAGCAATACAATGACACAAGACAATTCCAAAAGACTCATGATGGAAAATACTATCCACATCCAGACAAAAGAACTATGGGGTCTGAATGCAGATCAAAAGATTGTATTTTCTCTCTCTTTTTTTTCTTGTGGTTTTTCCCTTTCGTACTGATTCTTCTTTTACAACATGACTAATATGAAAATATGTTTAATATGATTGTACATGTATAGCCTATATGAGATTGCATGCCATCTTTGGGAACGGGGAGAGAAGGGAGGGAAGGAGAAAAAAATTGGAACTCAAAAATCTTATAAAAGTGAATGTTGGAAACTATCTTTACATGTAATGGGAAAAAAATGAAATACTATTAAGTGAGGAGGGAAAAAAGTCCAGCATTTCAGCCTCCTTATTTTATAGATGGTGGAACTTTGCATACAGAGAGGGAAAGTGATTTGCCTAGGGTGACACAAGTGGTAAAAAGCAAAGTCCAAATTTGAACCCAGGTCCTCTGTTTCCAAATCCAGTCATTCTTTCCAATACCCCACAAATCTGATACAAATCCCTTCTTATTGAGCTAGGACATGCAGTTCAGGAAGTAGATGGATCATTCCAAGTCACTCTTTTACCTCACAGGTGCTTCAGAGTCAAAATTCTCTCTTCTACAAAATCTCTCCCAATAGATTCTTTAGTTCAGGTCCTCATCACCTTCATCACCTGGATTATTGGAACAGCCTCCTTGCCTCAAATCTCCTTCTCACTTCGAGCTATCCTTCATAAGGCTGCCAAAGTGATTTTCCTTAAGCAGAGATCTGACCACGTCATTCCCCTATACACTCATTTCTAGTGGCTTCCTATTGTTTCTCTAGAATCAAATATTGATTGCTCAATTTAGTGTTTTAAATCCCTCCCTAACTTTCCTTTTACTCCCCTGCCCCAATCTGTCTGATCCAGCCAAACTCAGTTCCTCACACACAGCATTCCTGCCGCCATGTCTTTTCGCTGGCTATCCTCCTGCCTGTGATGTGCTCGCTCCATCTTTACCTGTTCCTCACAGGATTAATTCCTCTCCTTGCATGATGTAGCTTCTATCCCATTTGCTTAGTGTAGCTTTTACCTGATCACTTCAAATGCTAGTACCCTCCCTCTGCAACCATTTTGTGTTTATACTCTTTATATTTGCAGTTTATACTGATTCTCAAAATTTAGTTTAGGGAGCCCTGAAGATCCCTGATATCTTGGGAGGGTATCTGTCCTCAAGAGTATTAAAACATTGTGATTTCTACTTCAGAAAATAACAATAACTGTAATCCACATAAGCAAAAACTCTTTTGGGGTGAGGGTCCTCAGTAATTTTAAGAGTGCGAAAGGGACCAAAGACTAAAACATTTTGAGAACCATTGCCTTAGTAGATGTACTTCATTAATTGCTTCTGCTAAAATAAAAATCATCATGTGGTGGCCAACCCTTTGTTGATGAATAGTCACACAAGCTTAACTTCATATAGCACTTTTATAGTTTACACAGTTCTGTATGTTAGGAAATTCTATTATTGATAATCCTACTTCATTAGTGAGGAACCTAGCTCAGAGAGGTGAGAAAATTCACCCACATGCATGCAGCTAGTTAACTGACAGGGTCAAGATGCAAATCTATATGTCTGAACTGGGATTTGAACCCCGTTCTACTGACTCCAAGTCTTTGTATTATAGCACTGTGCTTCAGAGAGTGTGATTAATACTCCAAATCACTCAATGCTGTGCTACACAATTACACCACGTATCAGGAATCAGCACCATTTTTTTTAAGGGAAGTAGGCAGCATCAAAGATTTTAGCCAAAGTGAAAAGCAGATGATTTAATATCCCCAGAGAACTGTAATCTAAAGCCTAAACCTGCCTCTGACTAATGCTGTGATGTTGGTCAAGTTACTCACTCTTTGTGACTTAGTCTCCTCATTAGTTTCCTCAACTGTAAAATGAGAATTTTAGCCTTCATGAAAATCCTTAAGTCCCTTCCATCCGGAAATCTGCAGCCCTCTCACCTCCTTTCTTATCCCCCTGTCCTGCAGCCAGTTTCTTCTTTTTCTCCATATCAGGCGCCCAGAAACAATCACTATTTCTGCCTGAGCCACCACCCAAGGCTAATGCAGTCTCTCATCCATAACGGCACCTGATATATTTAATAGCACTTTATCTTTTCCAAAGGGTTTTACAGGGCGTATCTCACTTGATCTTTACAACAGTGCTTAATACTTTCAATGATATAGTTGCTTGTTTCATAGTATTTTCAAGAATGTCTCTCTGACCTGTATAACTTATATTTCAAATGCCAACCAATCAATATACATGGGGCAGGCAGACCAGCCTAGTTGAAGCAGCAAGGCAGCTGAGGGAGAACCAGGAGAGAGTATGTGCCAATCAAGTCAAGCCACCACTACCACCACCATGATAGAGATAGTCCAGGATGCTAAACACAAGAGCCTTGGGACTGTGATTTTTGCAGCTCAATGATTTCAGACATTATTCAGAAATAATCCCTGTAGCAACCTGCCAACTGCTGCTGTAGGTGCAACAGCCACAGCTACTGCAGACCCAAAAGAGAAGTTCTTGCCACCAAATTCCTTGGCATTTTCAAATGGTTGAACATCAGAAACGAAAGGATCTTCTCAGTGCAAATGGCATTAAAGGATAGGCCCTTCTCAACCTGCCCCCCATTTTCACCCTTACAACCTTCTCACATCCTACACTCTCCCATGTACTGTTCGGTCCAGTGATAGTGGGCTCCTGGCTTTTCCTCAAACAAGACATTCCATTTCCTAACTCTGGGTATTTTCACTAGCTCTCTCTCATGACCGGAATACTCTCTTTCTTCATTTTTGTCTCCTGGATTCCCTGGCTTTCTTCAAGCCCCAGCTAAAACTCTACCTTCTACAGGAAGCCTTTCCCAATTCCCCTTAATTCCAGTGCCCTCCAGCTATTGATTATTTCCTATTAATATGGCTTGTTTGTACATAGTTGTTTGAATGTTGCTTTCCCCCATGAGGCTGTGAACTCCTTGAGAGCAAGGATTGCCATACATGCATATGTGTATACACATGTATTCATATACATAGTCATGCGTATCTAATGTGCTGTTAAGTACTGGGGACACATATGTACGTATATATGTATACATATATGTATGTATATATAAAATATATATATGTATATATATAATATATATACATATATATATCCCCAGTACTTAATTGCACATTGAACCTAGTAAGTGCTTAATAGGTGCTTTATTCTTTCATTTAATCTCAAAGATATTAATATTCCCATCGCATGATTCAGATTACAACCCAGCCATGATTGTGCATCTTACAAAACTCACTCATGTCATCCTAAAAATCTGCTGCAGACTGTCCACCTAACATAATGGGTATTTTCCTCAAATTTGCTTAACATTGTGTGAACACCAGAGAAAGATGTGATATGACCATTTGTTCTTTGAAGGAAGCCTATAGAAAGTAAAAAAAATAATAATAATACTTAATTTTGAACATTTTGAGATGATTTATTTTAAATAACCTTAGGATTCAAGAAAGCATGAAGGATAGCTGTTGTCTACTTTGAGAAGGCCGGAGCCCCAAATATAGTATAGCAGGCACACCAACTTGGCCTGAGTACTCCCTTTAGTGATTCCCCATACAACCAGATCTTAACTCTCTGCCTTCTAAGCCACAAAGATAATGTGCTCAAGGTCATTCCTCAGAAATGCATAAAAATGCATTACGTAGATGAAGATATTGATGTTATTTTCATATCCAGCCCTCCTTATATATAAAAGCCCTTTGCCCCCATTCTGAGGCATTGCTCCAAATGAATCTAATTCCTTTGCAGGTGGGACAGCCAGTAGGATACTCTGGCTCTGGGAATTTTAGGTTTAGAATCATGATGTTGCTATTGGGTTTCTCTCCTGATACTATCCTCATTGTTCTTGTTGTGTTTGTCTTTCCTTCTCCAAGAGGACCATGACATCAGGGAAATGATGACATGACTCGCAGTTGACTTTGATTTGAGTGAGTGAGGGTTGTGCAAGGTCACCAGCCTCACTTTCTCCTCCAGAGCCATCTGGGTCCAGTGACCAGATTTTCATCAGAACTTTACTATGCTTATAGGAAACCTGAAAGCTACTACTGTGAGTACCTGAGCTAGTCAGTTTCTGCACCTCCAAAGTAAACAAACCTCTAACTGGCTGGGCAAATGTTGAGGTAGAGAAACATGGTATTATTGAGTTATCATGGATAGCCATGAGGAACCATGGCTTGGTAGATTTGATTGAGTCTTAATTGAGCTGCCCCCAGCCCCAACATTCTAACTTCATTACAGGCCCACTGTACCTACCTAGCCTTCCCCCCACCTCCCCGCCTAGGAAGTGTCCTAAGTTATGCCTCATTGCTCACTAGAACAACAGGGAATTCCCTGAAATCTTAGTTCCCACAGAAACAGAAACCCAGCGCTGTCCCATAGACCCTTTCCCATGAAACAGGTGTGCTGTCACAATCATACCATCCATCTTGACCAGACAGGACCACAATAGCTAGCCAATCGATCACCTAACCGTAGAAGGAGCGCACCCTATGATAGCACCTGCTCAGTTCCACTAAGGCTGGGACCACTCCTCCATTACCTAATCCCTTAACAAACTCCTCCTGTCTTTTTAATATTAATCATATTCTTATATTCTATGTAAATTTTGATTGTGTAATCAGCATCATAATTCCTATGCAATTGTGCATCTTGCCTTACTGAAATTGCTAGTTCCTCTAGGGACCTTAGCCACTGGCCAGAGTGTGAAGCCTCAAAACTATAATAGATCTTTCCAACTGGCTTGGAGTCGACCTGAATCTTTGTAATTCTTTAGAGATGTCCCACCGCAACTCTACCTGAACCTCATCAGATTGATCCTTGTAGTAAGGAAAACAAGGATTTAAGTTAATGAAATACAGTGTAAAGAACACTGGTTCCAGAGTCAGAGGTCCTGGGTTCAAATCCTGCTTTTGGTACTTGCAACCTCATGTAACATAGAGCAAGTAATTTAAACTTTCTAGGCCCTTAGTTCATTCATTGGTAGAATGATGGGTTTGAATTAATTCACCTTTGCTATCCTTTCCAGCTCCAGATTGATGATCCTAAATCCTCTCTCTGACATTTATTAGCTGTGTGTCCCAGGGGTAGTCTCCTCACATGTCTCAGGAAAGCTCCTAGTCTTTATCAACTGAAAAGGGACTCATCTAAAACAAGGGCACCCTAGATCTTTCCTATATCCTCCTAATGGTGAAATATACAATGCCAAGGTGAAATAGAATCAGTCTCAAGAAGTACAAAATGCATGTGGCTTTGTTACAGTCCTAACCTTTGGTGTTTCATTTGTGTCTTGCTTCAACTTTCCAAAAAATGCTATTAAGACTCTTTTAGATGGATGGGCCGTAATATGAATCATTGATGGAAAATTCATATCTTTGAGATGAATGAAGTGTTTATTAAAAATTATATCCAAAGTACTGATTTAAGCATTGACTATACATATGTGTATTCTATTTCATATATATATATATATGTGTGTGTGTGTGTACATTTATATACATATGTGTACATAAACATGTGTATATCCTCTTGACAGAGCAATCATTGTCAAATAAAATTTTTAGTGCCTTAGTTTCCTCATTTGTGAAGCAGGGGATTGGTACAAAATATTCTTGAAGGTCTTTTCTATGATCCTATAAAAGCCCATATCTATGTAATTTCCCATTTTCCTTTCCTTTCTTCTTTTCTCCCTCTTTTTTCTGCCTCCTCTTCTTTCTTCATTCTCCTCCCCCTCCTCCTATTTTCTAGGTGAATAACCTCTATGAGCCTATATTCTTTTTTTAAAAATTATTATTATTTATTTAATAGTTTTAGTTTTCAGCATTGATTTCTACAAGATTTTAAATTACAAATTTTTCCTCCCCATTTCTACCCTCCCCCCATATATTCTGATTGCCCTGTTCCCCCTGTCAGCCCTCCCTTCTGTCACCCCACTCCCCCCCATCCCCTTTTCCCTTACTTTCTTGTAGGTCAAAATATATTTTTATTCCCCATTGCCTATATATCTTATTTCCCAGTTGCATGGAAAACCAATGTTTTCTTAACATCTGCTTTTAAAACTTTGAGCTCCAAATTCTCCCCCCTCTTCCCTCCCCACCCACCCTCCCTAAGAAGGCAAACAATTCAACTTAAGTCACACTCATATCGTTATGTAAAAGCCTTCAACAACACTCATGTTGTGAAAGACTAACTATATTTTGCTCCCTCCTATCCAATCCCCATTTATTCAGTTTTTGCCCTTGACCCTGTCCCTTTTTGAGGGTATTTGCTTTTGATTACCTCCTCCATCTACCCTCTCTTCTACCATACCACATTTTTTATCCCCTTCCTCCTTTCCTGTGGGGTAAGATACACAATTGAGTATGTGTTACTCCCTCCTCAAGTCAAATCCCATGAGAACAAGATTCACTCATTTCCCCTTCCCTGCCCCCTCTTCCCTTCCAACAAACTGCTTTTTCTTGCCACTTTTATGTGAGATAATTTACCCCATTCTATCTCTCCCTTTCTCCCTCTCTCAATATATTCCTCTCTCATCCCATAATTTGATTTTTTAGATATCATCCCTTCACATTCAGCTCATCCTGTGACCTCTGTTTATATATGTATATATATATATATAATGTATATATATGTATGCATGTATATGTACGTATGTGTACATATATGTATATTTTCAGCTACCCTAATACTGAGGTCTCATGAATTACATACATCATCTTTCCATGTAGGATTGTAAACAAAACAGTTCCACTTTAAACTTTAAAAGTTTACTTTTAAGTAAAGACTTTAAAGTTCCACTTTACTAAGCACCTTATGATTTCTCTTTCTTGTTTACCTTTTCATGCTTCTCTTGATTCTTGTGTTTAAAAGTCAAATTTTCTATTCAGCTCTCATCTTTTCACTGAGAAAGCTTGAAAGGCCTCTATTTTGTTGAAAATCTATATTTTGCCTTGGAGCATGATACTCAGTTTTGCTGGGTAGGTTATTCTTGGTTTTAATCCTACCTCCATTGACTTCCGGAATCCCATATTCTGAGTCCTTTGATCCCTTAATGTAGAATCTGCTAGATCTTGTATTATACTGATTGTGTTTCCACAATTCTCAAATTGTTTCTTTCTGGCTGCTTGCAGTATTTTCTCCTTGATCTGAGAGCTCTGGAATTTGGCAACAATATTACTAGGAGTTTTCTTTTTGGGATCTTTTTCAGGAGGTGATCGGTGGATTCTTTCCATTTCTATTTTACCTTCTGGCTCTAGAATATCAGGGCAGTTCACCTCGATAATTTCTTGAAATGTGAGATCTAGGCTTTTTTGTTGATCATGGCTATCAGGTAGTCCAATAATTTTTAAATTGTCTCTCCTGGATCTATTTTCCAGGTCAGTGGTTTTTCCAATGAGATATTTCAAATTGTCTTGCACTTTTTCATCGCTTTGGTTCTGTTTTATAATATCTCGATTTCCCATGAAATCACTAGCTTCCACTTGCTCCAATCTAATTTTTAAGGTAGTATTTTCTTCAGTGGTCTTTTGGACCTCCTTTTCCATTTGGCTAATTCTGCTTTTCAAGGCATTCTTCTCCTCATTGGCTTTTTGGAGCTCTTTTGCCATTTGAGTTAGTCCATTTTTTAAGGTCTTATTTTCTTTAGTATTTTTTGGGTCTCCTTTAGCAAGTCATTGACTTGTTTTTCATGGTTTTCTTGCATCACTCTCATTTCTCTTCCCAATTTTTCCTCTACTTCTCTAACTTGCTTTTCCAAATCCTTTTTGAGCTCTTCCATGGCCTGAGACCACTTCATGTTTTCCTTGGAGGCTTTTGATGTAGGCTCTTTGACTTTGTTGACTTCTTCTGGCTCTTTGTTTTGGTCTTCTTTGTCACCAAAAAAAGATTCCAACGTCTGAGTCTGAATCTGGGTGCGTTTTCGCTGCCTGGCCATGTTCCCAACCAACTACTTAATCCTTGAGTTTTTCAGCAGGGTATGACTGCTTGTAGAGAGTACTTTGTTCCAAGCTTGAGGGGATGCACTGTTGTTTTCAGAGGTGTTTCTATACAGCAAGCTCTGCCACCCCAGCGCTCTTCCTCCCCCATGGACCGACAACCTGGACCGCAAGTCAGATCCAAGCAGGCTGTGCACTCCCACTCCAATCTGACACTTAATTCCTCCCACCAGGTGGGCTTGGCGCCAGAAGCAACTGCAGCTGTAGCTCTGCAAGCAGCTTCAAATCTGCACCACCTCTGCTGCCCCCAGGGCAGTGGCCAAACCATGAACTCCTTTCACTCTGTCCCAGAAGCTTTTCCTAGTAATCTTCTCTGTTGTCTTTGGTGTTTGTGGGTTGAAACGTCTGGTAACTGCCACAGTTCACTGATTCAGGGTGCTAGGGGCTGTTCCACCTGACTCCTGGTCTGGTTGGTCTGGGCACAGCCTACGCTGGCTTCTGCTGGGATCCACTCCCGGCTCCTTGCGATAGACCATTCCCAGTGACCATCCAGGCTGTTCTGGGCTGGAGCCCTGCTTTCTTTTGCTATTTTGTGGGTTCTGCAGCTCTCAAATTTGTTCAGAGCCATTTTTATAGCTATTTGGAGCGACCTGGTGGGGAGCTTAAGCGAGTCCCTGCTTTCCAGCCTCCATTTTGGCTCTTCCCCCTATGAGCCTATGTTCTTATCTGAAAAAGTGCAAACAGTCCATTTTTATCACAAAAGATTGATGAAAAAGGATTTAATGAGATGATAATATATAAAAAATTTTTAAATTTTAAAATAGAAAACAATATAAGATTTTATATCATTACTCCTCCTCCTCTTCCTCCTCCTCTTCCTACTACTACTACTACTACTACTACTACTACTACTACTACCACTACTACTACTACCACTACTACTGCTACTACCACTACTACTCCAGTGATATCAATTATCTAGAAGTCTGACTGCTAGAAATATTTTTAGAAGAACACTGATAAGATTATCTAAAGAGCATGATATCTGAAGACTATTTGAAGGAAGAAATTGGTCATATTTAATGTGGAGAAAAGGAAAATTCAGGGGGACATCTCCAGGTGTCCTACTACTAAGGGTTCCAACTCTCAATTCTTTACTCTCTCTTACCCCACAATCCAACCAGTTGTCAAATCTTGCCATTTATATTTCCATGATATTTTTTCACATCAGTGCTGTTCTGTTCATTAACAAATCTACAGCCTTAATTATGGCCTTCACTATCTCTTCCCTAGATTTTCACAATGCCTTCTAACTCAAGTCTTGACCATGTCACTGAACTACTCAACAAGTTCCAGAGATGCCCTCTCATCTCTAGGACCAAATTCAATTCTTCTGTTGGTATTTAAAGTTCTTTACCAGCTGACCTTGACCCTACCTTTCCAGACTTATTTATACCACATTACTGCATTTCACATACCCTCTAGTTCAACCAAACTGGTCATCTTATTCTTCCTCATAAATTGTACTTCTTCTGCCAGCCTTTGTCCTGGCTATCCCCCATGCCCAAAATGCACTCAAGCCTCACTTCCACAATTTAGAATCCCTAGTTTCCTACAAGGATCAGCTCAGGTTCCACCTTCCACCTGCTACACAAAGCCTTCCTGATCTCCTGAGTGTCTTCCCTGCAACCTCCCCCAATTATACTGTACCTATATTGTGGATATTTTGTACATCCCTCTATATTTGGTATATATTTGGTATACTCTGGCTAGATTTGAAATTCCCCCAGAGCAGGGACAATTTCTCTCTTGTCTTTGTGTATCTAGGGCTTAGCACAGTCCCTGGAACATAGGAGGTGCTTAATAAACCCTTCTTGATTTCTTGATTGACATGAAAGCTGTCTTTATGTATTTAAAGGACTGTCACATGGAAGCCAATTAGACTTGTTCTGCTTGTATCCACAGAGCAGACCAGAGAGAGCATGCTGGAAGTTTCAGACAGGCAGATTGGTATGGTACAAAACTACCAAACAATTACAGATTTTCCAAGTAGAATGATTGGCTAACTTTGGAGGAAAGTAAAGTTTGGATAATCACTTTTGGGGAGGATACCACTAAGGGGATTCTTGGTCAAGGGTAGGCTAGAATAGATGACCTAATGTCTTCCAGTTTTGAGATTCTGTGGTTCCTAACCTTGTAGAACGGAAGTAAGTTAAGAAGTAAGTCAAAAAAGCTTTGAGCCAAATCACTTTATTCTGCTTATTCCCTTCATAGGAAAACATCCTATGAAACAATAAGGAAACATAGAAATGGAACTTGACTTGGAGTTAGGAAAGACATGGGCTTTAATTCTACCACCTAGAGTTATAACCTGTGTGACTATGATGAATGACTTGAATTCTCTCAGCCTTGGTTTTCTTGTTTTCTTTTTTTTTGAATGCCATGGGTTTTTTCATATTAAACATATTTTCACATTAGTCGTGATATAAAGAAGAGTTAGAAATAATGGGAAGAGCCATGAGAAAGAAAAAAAAATAAAAGAAAACAACAAAAGAAAAGGAGATTACATAGTACACTTCCATCTACATTCAGACTCTAGAATTCTTTCTCTGGATGTGGATAGCATTTTCCATCTTGAGTCTTTTGGAGTCATCTTAGAACCTTGCATTGCTGAGAAGAGCTGGGTCTATCAAAATTAATCATTGCACAATGTGGCTGTTACTGTGTGCAATGTTCTGCTGGTTCTGCTCCCCTCACTCAGCATTGGTTCATAGAAGTCTTTACAGGCTTTTCTAAAGTCCATCTGCTCATCATTTGTTATAGTACAATAGTATTCCATTATGTTCATATACCACAACTTGTTCAGCCATTCCCCAATCAATGGGCCTCCCCTCAATTGCCAATTCTTGGCCACCAAAAAGAGCTGCTACAAATATTTTTATACATGTAGGTTCTTTTCCTGTTTTTATGATTTTTTTGGGATACAGTCCTACAAGTGGTATTGCTGGGTCAAAGAGTATGTGAGTCTAAGTTTTCTTATCTGTGTTGTTGTTGTTAAGTCATTTTAGTCATGCCTGACTCTTAAGTTACCTGGTTCGGGGTTTTCTTGGCAAAGATTCTAGAGTAGTTTGTCATTTCCTTCTCCAGCTCATTTTCAGATGAGGAACTGAGGCAAACATTGTTAAGTCACAGTCCCAGGGTCACATGGTTAGTGTCTGAGGCCAGATTTTAACAAAGGTACATGGGTCTTCCTGACACCAGGCCCACCCCTCTATTCACTGCACCACCTAGCTGCTCCATTTCTTATCTGTATAATAAGGCTAATAAATACCTATAGCAACTACCTTACAGATTTACAATGTGTTAGTCCACACGCTTTGCCTAAATGTGGCTCATGGGGAGGCATTGATAGATATTGCTGGAACCTTGCCCACCCCTTCTCAAGGGGAGACTTTGATTCCTGCTTGGAGGGGAGCAATTTAAAGGGCCAGACTCTAACTGTTCTGTTTTTCTTTTAGGAAAGAGTCAACTGACTAGAATTTGAATATTGCTCATCTAAAAGGAATAATTGGTTTTTTTTTTTTAGATTCAAGATAATATCTTTGTTTTTATTCCTTAAAGTGTAAGGGATAAAACCAAGCTTGCATCTTCAGGCTTTACTCAATTCCACCAAATGCTTGTTACAGAAAGTATCATTATAAATAGTGCATGGTGAGTAAATCCATTTGTCCAAGCAAACAGATAAAGAAATTGTGGTAGTTACAGAAAATATCATTACAAATAGTGCATGGTGAGTAAACCCATTTGTCCAAACCAACATAGAAAGAAATTATAGTAGATAAAAATAGACCAGGAAAAGATATACACACACATACACACACACACACACACACACACACACACACACACACACACACACACACACCCCAGACTGAATAAGCTCTTTAGATGGCAGTGAGTTGACTTCTTGCTAAACAAAGAGAAAGGTGCCATTCTCACTCAGAAATTCACCTAAGTCTCTAGGGAGGAAAGCTGGAAATCAGGTAGATGTTAAGCAACCAACTTTCCCCTACATGTCACCTCTGACTTTTTAAGTCTTTTTTCTCTCTCTCTCTCTCATGATTGTGATCTCTTGGATCACTCCCTGAAGGTTATTAAACTGTGAGATCTTTGAGGATGTAGATTATCTTCTGCCTCTTTTTCTATCCCTAGGGCTTAGCATAGTACCTGTCATACATTAAGTCCTTAATATTTATTGACTGACAAATGTCATCTCTAAAAGACGAGATGAAGAACATTTCTCCTCTCCAAAGCTCTCCCTCCAAATCTGCCCCCCTCATAGCTACACAGGGCCCTATCAGTATTTTCTTCACAAATCAAAAATCAGGTTCTACAACTGGGAAGCAGCAGACAACTGGTAGCACAGGACTGCCCTGCCCTGCCCTGCCCCACCCAACTGATCTGGTTACACAGTGCTATTGGGAGGGTCAAGCAAGATCATTTACCTGTGTTAGCCTATGGTGTAGACACAGCAGGGCTCAAGGTAATACAGAACTCCCTCCAGGTAGATGAACTGAGATGCAGATGCCTCAGTGTGAACAGTCATCCAGTAGCGAGGTGCCTCTGGAGAAGCCCATAAGGGTCACTTTAATTATTGCTCTGGAGCAAGGTTTTCTCCACCTTGGGGAATCTTGTACTTAGCACATTGCCTGGCACATAGTAGGTGCTTAATAAGTGTTTGTTGACTGACTGACTTCAGAGGGCAATAGGAAGACTATGGAGCTATATTCATTACAGGGGCTCAGTAAAGAAGTTATCTACTCAGGCTCCAGTGTTCTTTTGCATCAGACTCGAGCCCTGTCTAAATTAGTGCGTAAGAAGCTTTGTAAAACTTCAAGCGCTCTATCAATGCTAATTGATATTGTTGCTGTCCTTTTCTCTACTACAACTAGGAAATGACATGGCCAGTGCCTGTCACTCACTAAGAAGAGAGAATTTTTTAACTTTCTGTTTATCATTTCTCCCAAAGTACTCTAACACTAGGTGAGTGTTAGAGTAAGTGACTTTTGACTTCAATTGATTTTGTTGAATTTCGAAACAAAGGTTTTAGGAGGTTAAATCTGTTATTAAGGAGAGAGGGGTGAGATATAAGACAAACTATTTAAGAAATGTTAGTATAGAGCGGAAGTATTTACGAAAAGAACCGTGTTATCACTTAGCACTAGTCCTCTAGATATGCCCAAGCAGGAACATTTTATGTACATTATATGAGGTGTATACATGCATATGCATAGAAAATTCACAAGTGAAATATATATTATAATACATACGTGCATTGTATGTGCGTAAGAATATATACACACATATCCACATACCTCTGGGCAATCTGCACATATGTGCATGTTCATGCATATGTAGTCATTGTGCATATTCAATACATATACATGTCTATTATGTATGTATGCACACATGCACATAATATAACATGTATGTGTAGGTACGTTTATACATGTATTGTGTGTATATTTATTCACACACTATATAGAGAGACGGGCAGAGAGAGAGACAGACAAAAACACAGGCACAGACAGGCAGGGACAGATAGGCAAGCAGGCAGGTAGACAGGGATAAAGAGTCTTATTATTCTTGTGTATTCAGAGCAACAAATAAAGACTAAGAACAATATGAAGAAGAATATTTGCTAGTAGCCTTTTACAGTAAAGAAAGTCCTATCTCCCTCCATAACATAGAAAGCCAGAGAACGGATGAGGAAAATAAATACACCTCAACTAATAATCATAAAGTTAACTTTTACTTACTGAGAAAAGTTTAAACTATGTTTACTGAGTCAAACGTGTGTAATATGTTTTAGAAATATTTACTTTAATAGAACTTACATTTCCATAGCTCTTTAAGCACTATATAAAGCACTTTCTGCCTAATAGTCCTCTGAGACAGGTAGTATAATTCTAATTATCCTAATTTTACAGATAAGAAGAGTGAAGCTAAGAGGCGAAAGGCATTCCACAAGATCACACTGCAAGTATATGTCAGAGATTCAAATACTGGTCTCCTCATTTCATGTCCAGTGTTTCTTTCCCTGAACCACACTTTCCTGTATCTGAAAAAAGAATTCACTTATGTGAATTGCCATTTGCCAATTATGAGAGAAGAATGGGTAATTTTTTAATTAAAAGCTTGCCTTTCTTCTCCCTTTCCCCTAATACAAGCTACCTTAGATGGAAAAAAAAATCATTCTACACCTCTCAATCTGGTCCAATATAACAGGATCAGAAAAAAGACAATTATAATCTTGATTTTTATTTTTCTTTTGATCTCTATGGCACATACTATATGAAAACTAGCAGCCAAAAGGATCTATGCAGGGAGAGAACATATTTGGGGTATAAGTAATATGGGAGAGGGCCTACTAAACCATGAGACCATTCATTATCTTGGATATATATATATATATATATATATATATATATATATATATACACACACACACACACACACACACACACACACACACACACACACATATACACACATATATACACATATATGTGTGTATGTATATGTATACATATATGTATATGTATATATCTACGTGTGTATGTGTATTGTATCATATTGCATATGTATGTATGTGTGTGTATATACATGTATACACACATACATGCATAGGTGTGGATGTAGATGTAGATGTGTGTATATATTAGGTGGCATAGTAGATAGAATGCCAGACTTGAAGTCAGGAAAACTCATCTTCCCAAATTCAGATCTGACCTCAGATACTATTAGCTGTGTGACCTTGGGCAAGTCACTTACCCTTGTTTACTTCAGTTCTTCATCTATAAGATGAGCCAGAGAAGGAAATGTAAAATCACTCCTGTATCTTCGCCAAGAAAATCACAAATGAAGAGTCAAGCATGACGGAAACCACTGAACAGCTAGTGTATGTGTGTGTATGTATATGTATATATATATATATATACATTCACATATATGTGTTTATATGTTTGCACACATATGTATATATGTACACATACACATATATATGTTAGAGATGTAACATGAATGTTAGGACTTAACCTTACAAGTAAAATGTTACAGATAGGTATCTCATGTCATAAACCTCTAGAAAGGCAACATAGAATGTTGAAGCTGAAAAGTATCTTAGAATATATGTTATAAAGGAGAAGACTGGTCATCCAATGTAACAGAAAGGAATGTAGAACATAGAATGTCGGAATGTCAGAGCTGGAAAAGATCATAGTGACTCTCTAGTACAACTGCTTTATTTTTTTTTTAATAAATGGGGAGACAGAGGTCCAGAGCAGCGAAAATATTTCTCCAAGTTCACACAGCTGTGAAACTAGGACTGGAAGCCATGTTGTCTCAATCCAAAGCTCAAACCTCACCAGCTAAACTTCCTTCCTTGGGGCCAATTTAGTTAACAGTCTGCTAGGAAAAATTGATTTGTCAAATGTAAGTTTTAAAGGGATCATAACTTAGAACCAAAGCAATAAAAAAGTTCGCTGAGTTGAAACTTGACATAGAAGAATAGACGCTTTAGAGATTTCTGAAAAATGTTCACTTTTGTTACATTAGGGATGAGAGATTCATATCACTCAGAGAGCTTTTTAGACTTTGTAACTATTTTTGTGCGATAGGGCTGTGCAAAAATCTGTCTTTTATTGTTATTTTTTAATGGACAGCTTAGCTATTAATCGGAAAATGCAGTCCCTTGATATTTGTCACACCTTCTCAGAAGCCGAATTCTCCAAAGTTATCAGGCAGGACCTGACCTAGGGAGAAATGACTCCCCAAATGCCATATACATTGTCACACCATTCCTTAATGACTCTCTCCGCTCTTTTGGGCCAATGATCCATGGATAAAGTGCTCCCTAAACAGTAGTATTCTCTGACATGCTAGATCATTATAGTTTCATTAAAGTCTTTTGAGTCAATGATGTGGGAAGAATGGCCTCTCATTTTTATCCCCTTGGGAGTGGAGCTGTTTTACCCTTCTAATCCCCCTGATGATTCCCCAGCCATCATCTCTACTCCTGACATTTTAATCGTCCTCTCCAAGGGTCTCATACTAGGAGCCACTGCCTCATCTGCCTGTTTCTGGAAGTTTAGCCTTAAGCCTTGAACCCCTGGAAAGTGATACTTCTAGAAAGTAGAGACTCAACCCTCATCTGAGATGAATAAAGTTCAAGGCCAGAATTAGTCAAACAAATTACCTGCTTCTCAAAGCAGTCTAGTGTATTTCTTCATAAACTATATCTCTGGTTAGAAGTCACTAATCCATGAGCTCTTTGAAGGCGAATGGACAATGTGGTGTACTTCAAAGGACTGTGAATTTATAGTCAGATATTTGGGATTGAGCCTTGGATCTACCACTTATTGGTTGTGAAGACATTAAGGACCATCTTTATCTATTTTAGGTGAATTAGATTAAAGGCGGGGGGTGGGGGGAACCATTCAGTAATCTCTACTTTTTTCAGTTTTAAATACCATTTAGCAAAATGTTGGTTGAGAGCTTATCATGGATAGAGGGTTCTGTGTAAGTCATTATAGGGGCACAAGTAGTTATGATACAATCATATAATACGTCAGTATATTCAAAACACTTTATGTTCACTATCTCATGTTATTTTTCATCCTTTGTTTTCGAAGAGGACCAATGACATGACAGGTGACATCTTGACTTGTGCATGAATTGGATTTAAGTGAGGTGGAGTTGCACAAAGCCCTCAGCCTCTCTTTCAGAGTCGTTGAGGTCTAGTGGCAGGACAAAAGTCAAGATGACTGGTGATGGCTGGGATGCAGTGGATGACCTTGGAGTCTTCAATGTCTGACCAACCTCTAAGTGCTCCACAGCATCTGCTTCATCTACCTTCGTGGCCATTAGAACAAATTGTTCTTACTTACCCATTCTGCCAGGGGACGTCTTCACATGCTCAGGGTGGACACTCCCCACTACCTCAACCCACCCTCTTTTTGTGCATCTGCTGAGAAGGTTTTACTAAGGTATGGCCACTTTGCATGCTATGGCTTCTTGAGGCTACATGTAATACATGTGAAGTCAGTGTTGAAAGGCAGTGTCATTCTAATCATACTTTTAAAGAAACAGAGATGAAATGATTTGTCCAAGATCACATTGATGAAAAATGCTAGAGCTGGGCCTAGAATCTGGGCAACTAGTTGTTAAAGGGGATAGAACACTGCACCTGGAATCAGGAAGATCTGAATTCAAATTTGGCCTCAGAAATTTAATAGCTATGTGAACCTGGGTAAGTCACTCTGTCTGCCTCATTTTCTTCAACTGTAAAGTGTGTGGGGGGGGGTGGATATAACATACACTTCCCAGTGTTGTGAGGCTCAAAAGAGATAGATAATATTTGGAAATCACTTAGCAAAGTGCCTATCTAGCACATAGTAGGTGCTTAATAAATGCATGTTTCCTATCTTCCTTTTGAATTTGATTCACAATGTTCTTTTCCCTCTACTATGCTATTTTTAATCACTGATATTTATATATCACTTCTAAAACTTTCAAACTACTTCAAGTATATTATCTGATTTTGACCCTTCTAACATTTTGAGACAAGTAGCTTCATAGAGCAATAGATGAGGAATCAGAAAACTTAGGTTCTAATTCTGAGTCTTATTAACTCTGCCTTTGTGCCAGTAACTTCAAGCCTCTGTGCCTCAGTTTCATCATCTCTAAAATGGGACTAAAATACTTTCACCATCTACCTCATAGGTTTCTAAGGAAGATATGTTGCGTTCCTCAATAGGAAACATGTGAGAATAAAAAGCTTCATACAATTGTAAAACACTTATCAAGAAAACAGCCTACCAATAATGTTCATACACAAATCCAGAAACTATCATTAAAATGATGTTCATTTACTTTAAAATAATGTACAGTTTGAGGCAACAGTTATCCCACTATTAACAAGGTTCTTTTTTCCCCTGAATTAAAACATAAGGCTTTGCCCTTCTCAGTCCCAATCTGGCTCAATCAAGATGTGTTTACTCAAGGCCTACAATGTTTCTCACACCAGCTAATTTGGAACTACGTTTTTGGCCTGCTTAATTTTAAATGCACAGGTTCCTTCTTTATTTGTACGCTGAACAAATGAACCAGCCAAGGGTTTATGAACAGTGTGTGGGGGCAGTTGTGGCAATGATGAATAGCAGAGTTGTCTAGGGCTGGATTGAAAATTCATGGAGGACGGAGGAAGGAGACAAAGTAGACAAAGTTCCTAAGATCTTAATGGCTTGGGTTGGCATATGGGAAGTTCATCTCAACTTAATTCAGTTCAGTTCAACAAAAACGTGTTAATGACCAGTTGGTGGGGATACTAAAAGAAATAGTATATAGCACCTGCTCTCAGGGTGCTTATATGTTTTCTGGGGTAGAGGGTGGAGAATAGGAATTGATGAGCATGTAACAGACACCAGTAACTGTGAGATCAGGCTCACTAGCTTCACTAATGAGATTGGTAACTCTAATATGAATCATAATGTTAGAGTATTATCTATGGGTTGCTAACTTCTTTGGTGGAGGGAGTGTAATCAGGAGGAAACCTGACGACAAGGGGTTGGTAAGTGAGTATAAGGTGAGGAAGTACTGTATAAGCAATGAATCCAGACAGCTGTTTCTTGGGGTTTGGCTAAGAACTGGAGAAGAAATATTACTTTTTTTAATCCTGAGGGTATGTTTGGGCCAAGTTTTTTTAAAGATAGGTAGAGTCAGGATAAATTTTTATCAATGGTTCTTCATTTTTTGTGAGTCATAAAGGCCATTTGGCAATCTGATGAAATTCTGATGGACCCATTCTCTGAATAATGTTTTTAAATGCATGAAATTTAATACATAGAATTATAAAGGAAACAAATTACATTGATATAGTTATGATTTATTTTAGGTTAAGAATACTTGTGCTATAGGCACTAGAGAAGGAACTAGTACAAAATGAGAGAGAGAAGATTAGAAAGAAGGAATCCAGAAAGTGAAGTATAGGCTCTGGCAAGAAGACCTCTTTGGTGACCTCTTTGTCTAAGCACAGACCAATGGAAGAGAGAATGGATGATGACATTGTGAGGATCTGAACTATAGAAGTGAGGAGAATAGAGGGTTCTTAATGGATGGCCTTTTTTAAGTTTTTTTTGGATTGTTTGGGGAGAGAAGGGAAGTTTTGGAACTAATTCTATGGAAAATAGGAAAGGGAGCCAATCAGAACAAAGATTGCCATATAGCAGTAAAGGCCCAAATGAGATTGGGTGAGATGGATTTTGTTAATAAAAATATTTATTAATAATTTAAATTAAAAATATTAATAATTAATTAAAATTAACAATATCAAAATTAATGATGCAGAATTAATAATATCAAGTGACAATAACTAACATTAATATAGCACCTACTATGTGCCAGGCACTGTGCCAAGTGCTTTACAAATATCATCTCATTTGATCCTCCAAACTTCCCTGGGAGGCAGGTACTATATCAGCCCCATTTTACACACGGATTACACCACAGATCCATTGGAGTACTAGAAGCTTCCATTCAATTTCAGTTCAACAACATTTATTAAGCATCTCTTCTTTGTAAGTACCACAAGAGAGTGTCGATGGTACTTAGATTTTCTCTCTTCCGTGACAAACACACATAGTTTCTTCAACTAGCCTGAGCACACTATGTTTTCTATTTCCCTCCCCACCCTTCCTTTCATAACTGCTCTAGTTTATAATAATAACTAGCATTATATAACACTTTAGGATTTATAAAGAGCTTTACAGCCGTTTTCTCATTTGATCCTCACAACACCCCTCAAAGGTAGGTATTATTATTATGTCCGTTTTGCAAATGAGAAAACTAAGGCAGGTGGAAGATTGAGCGACCTGTTTAGAACCACATGGCTAGTAAGTGTCTGAGGCTGGATCTGAATTTAGGTCTTCCTAACTCCAGGTCCAGGGTTCTGACGTTACTTCAGGTGTGGCATGATTAGGGTAGAGCACAGGGGGACTATTCCTCCCTTATTCTGAATGATCTGCTACTATTAAGAAAACATTGTTTTCCCCTTCAGTGTCCTACATACAGACAGGTACATAGAAGGTACTTACAAATGATGGCTGAGTTTGAGAATTCATTGGTTATTAAAATGACATCCTGAAGGCATCCTCCAGGTATTGTTGATGCCTCAGAACTGGAAAAAAAAGGCCATGCTTTTTCACAGAAGTCTGTAAATAAATGATTCCAAATTCCTTCAAGGCTACAAAAGAAATAGAGCTTCTAATTTTAATATCCTGTCAAACAGACTCCCATGGTAAAATTTCATAGATTCACTTTACTAACTTCTTTAAGAGAAAAAAAGCTTCACTGGTCTTGATGAATTCTCGCCTGTATTTCTAAGACACCTAAATATTTCAAACCTCTCACACATCCTATAATCCTGCCCTGTGGTCGCAAATGGCTCACAGTATTTTCTTTGCTCAAATTGCATTATACATTTTTAGAGTTGCAGAGAGTAACTTTGCCATGACTGCTTCCCTATGTGTGACAAGCAGGATGATTTGGGATGAAAAGAATTGATAAAACTGCTTGTAAAAAGATTTCCTGGATTTTGTTTAGTTTCTCAGGGAGGCAAAGGGCCCTTCTTGGCTGTGATGGACGGGTCTTCATTTTGAGGGGAAAGAGAAATGTTGGTTTTATATTCTTTTCCTCCATCTTCCTCTGAGCATCTTATTGGTCTGAGAGACAAGCTGGGTATAGAACAATGGTGTTAAACTAAAATAAAAACGGGAGTCACAAAACTGTACGTGAGGGTCTCTGTCAGAGGAATATTAACTTAGAAAAACACAGATCAACACGATCTGTGTTCTATTTCCTTTTTTATCTATTTTGTTAAATGTTTCCCAACTACTCTGATTGGGACCAGACTAGATAGTGTTGCTGGTGGGCCACAGCTGTGAGGTTTACATCTCTGGTATAATAGAAAGGACCCAGGAACCAAAGGTAGAAAGCTATGACACTTGGTGATCCTTGACAATCTAGTCCTTTCCTATCCTTACTGTATTCTTGGATTCTATTTTTCTCTATTCACTTTATGATCCAGCCATATTGGCCTACAGCTCTTCCTCATTTCTTCCTCCCATTTACCGATTTCATGTCTTTATACTGTTTGTCCTCCATGCCTGTGATTCTCTTTCTTCTCACTTCCAGCTCTTAGCAATCCCCCCCCCGAGATTACAGTTTCTGCTGGAGGCTTTTGTAGATCTCTCCCACTCAGTTCCTTCCATCTGAGATGAGCATCCAACTACAATGTACATGTCTTTTAACTCCATGATTGCTTACATTCTCTCTTCCCAAAAAATGTCATTTGTGTGAAGATGGCGACTATGTTATATATAACCTTTCTTTGTATCTCTAGCTAGCACAGTGCATGGCGTGTAGTAAGTGTTTAATAAATGCTTGTTGATTGATATATTGACTCACCCTATATAAGCCACTTAATAATAATCTAAATTTCTATAGCAATGCAAAGTTTTCCAAACAAAACTATTTTCTCAATCTCCAAAGTCACTCTTCCAGTTTCCCCTATTTCTCCCAAGGGCACCTAAGTTCAGAATTTCTTACTCTTCCTAATCTCCTCCATTTCTTTCATTCCCCATATCTTATCAGTGGACAAGTACTATTTTTTAAATAATATTTTATTTTTCTTCCAATTCCATGTAAAAACAATTTTTAACATTCATTTTTTCTAAATTTTGAGTTTCAAATTTTCTCTGACCTTCTCTTACTTCCCCCTCCCTGAGACGGTAAACAATTCGACATAGGTTATTCAATCACACAGAGCATATTACCATGTTAATCATGTTGTTAAAAGGAGACACAGACCCAAGGAGGAGGGTAACCCATGAAAAAAATACAGTGAAAAATAGTATGCTTTGACCTGCATTCTGACATCATCAGTTCTTTCTCTGGAAGTGGATAGCATTTTCATGAGTCCTTTGGGATTGTCTGGGATCATAGTATTGCTGAGAATAGCTGTCATTCATAGTTGATCATTATACAGTATTACTGTTACTGTATACAATGTTTTGCTGGTTCTGCTCACTTTACTTTGCATCAGTTGTATAAGTCTTTCCAGGATTTTCTGAAATCAACCTGTTCATCATTTCTTATAGCACAGTAAGTTGTATTACATTGCAATCACATGACAACTTGTTCAGCCATTCCCCAATTGATGGGCTTCCCCTCAATTTCCAGTTCTTTGAGTGGACAAGTACTATTGATGCTAACTCTCATGTCTCTTCTCTTTCTCTACATAGCAGCAGCAGCAGCAGCAGGATGAGCCACAGCAGCACCAGCAGCAGAAGCAGCATTTCTATAGTGCATTAAGGTTTGCAAAGCCCTTTGTATATGTTTCTTACTTGGTCCTCACAACAACTCTACAAAGTAGGTGTTATTTTTAATCCCAGTTTTACGGATGAGGAAACCAAGGCTGAGAGACATTAAGTGGCTTAACTTACAACACCTTAACATAGATCGCATCACAGGTTGCATTTGAACTTAGGTCATCTTGACTCCAAGTCTAGCACCCATTGCCCCACAGAGCTGCTACTCTCATCATAACCAGGTAATCACTCAATAAACATTTATTAAATGCCTACTATGTGCTAGGCACTGTGCTAACTGCCTCATTATCTCTCACCTGGCTATGATTGTAATTACCCAGTTGTTCTCCCTGTCTACAGGCTTTCCCCTCTCTAATCCATCCCCCACCCAGCTGCCAAATTGATATTCTTTAATTGTGGACATAACTATATCACTCCTTTGTTTAAGAAGGCTTCCAAGCAAAATACACATGCCTCACTCTGGCCTTTAAAAGATCTCACACTCTGGTTCCAATCTGTCTTCAAAGACTGATCACACATCACTGCACTGTCACAGTCTCCATGCCAACTAGCATTTCCCTCTACATTCCAGTCTGTCTCTAGCCTCTGTTTATGTGCACAGGCCATCCCATACCCTCCTGCCTGGAGAGTACATCTTCATCTCCTCTGCCTCTTTGAATTACTAACTTTGAATTACTAACGTAGCACTGTGCTAGGCACTGAGGATATGAAAAAGGGCCAAAAGATATCCCCTGCCCTCGAGGAGCTTACAGTCTAATAGGGGAGACAATATGCAAACTAATACATACAAAGCAAACTACATAGAGGATAAATAGGAAATCATTAACAAAGAGAAAAGAATTAAGAGAGAATGGAAAAAGGCTTCCAGTAAAAGAAAGGATTTTAACTGGAATTTAAAGAAAGAGATGTCAGTAGGGAGAATGCAGGAAAAATGCCCAGAGCAGGCAGAGAGATGGAATATCTCGTTCACGGAACCGCCAGGAGGCTAGTGTGCTCAGGTCCCACTTCCTGCAGAAAGCATTTCTTATCTCACCAACCTCTTGTTTTTCATGCTCTCTATTTCCATTCCCCAGAAACAACTTTGTAATCACTCAATATGCATTTTGTAAGTACTTATATATGCACAGGTTGGACATGGCAGAAAGGAAAGATCCTCAAGGGTGGTTAGTTTCATTATTGTCTTTGAATCCTTAGGACCTAGCACAATGCCTGACATATGGTAGTCATTCAATAAATATTTATTGAATCAAATTGAAGTGAAAATGCTTTTCTTACAACATTCCTGTAAGTTAGGTAGTAGAGGCATACCTTGGAGATATTGTGGGTTCGATTCCAGACCACCGCAATAAAGCAAATATTGCAATAAAGGAAGTCTTATGAATTTTTTTGTTTCTTAGTGCAAATAAAAGTTATATTTATACTATACTGCAATCTACTAAATGTGCAAGAGTACAATGTACATAGCTTAATTAAAAATGCTTTATTGCTAAAAAAATGCTAACCATCATCTGAGCCTTCAGCAAATTGTAATCTTTTTACTGTTGGAAGGTCTTGCCTCAGTGTTGGTGGCTGCTGACGGATTAGGGTAGTGGTTACTGAAGGTTGGGGTGACTGTGGCAATTTTAAAACATAAGATAACCATGAAGTTTGCCACATCGATTGATTCTTCCTTTCACTTGAACACTTGGAAACCATTGTAGAGTTATTGATTGGCCTAATTTCAATATTGTGTCTCAGGGAATAGGAAGGCCCTAGAAGAAGGAGAGAGATGGGGAGCAGCCAGTTGGTGGAGCAGCCAGAACACATACAACACTTGTCGATTAAGTTCACTACCTTACATGGGCATGATTCATGGCACAGCAGAACAATTATAATAGTAACATCAAAGACCCCTGATTACAGATAACCATGATAGTTATAATAATGATTAAAACGTTGGAAATATTTAGAGAATTACTAAAATGTGACACAGAGACATGATGTGAGTACATGCTATTAGAAAAATGGTGCTGATAGACTTGCTTGAGATGGGGTTGCCAGAGATCATCATGGGCCATACCTTGCTGACCTCTGGGCTAGAAAATTGTTACGAATCTAATTAGATTTCATTTGGCTTCAAATTATATAGAAATAACTACAAATTTAGGCATTGAGACAAATCCAACTGAGATGATACGGACAAAGGTAATGCATAATCCCATGCATAATTGAGGTAGCTAGATTAATCTTTCATTAAAATGTTTACTATGTCCTAGGCACTTGGGGTCCAAATAAGAGTCTCCTTCTGAGACTTTTATTGCCCATTGTTGCTTCAAGGAGTTATAGGAGCTATGAGGTGTCATGTGTAATGATGAGAGGTGATGGTGACATTTCGCAAGACAATATTAGCACAATGCTGGGACGTATCCCACCCCTCATCTCTATTCAGGGTGAGTAAGCATCTCTTCATTAACCGCTCAACTCAACTGAGCTCTGGTTCTCCTTTACTCCTCTAGGGGAAGGAGTCAAAGTGAGAAGGAGCTGATTCTGACCCTATAGTTTGCAACATAAGAAGCCATTGACTTCTTCTTGTACAGCAAACTGCTCCCACTCCCCACTCTTTGCCAAATTGTTCGCTGTCTTTTCATCGTTATCATGTTATTCCCCTTAATATAAAAGAAATTTCAGAAGTTTCTAAATCTTCATCTGGTATGATGATGTTGGTTTTGTTACTGTTTTTCAGTCATGTCCAACTCTCTGTGACCCCATTTGGGGGTTTTCTTGGTAAAGATAATACTAGAATACTTTGCCATTTCCTTCTCGAGCTCATTTTGCAGATGAGGAACTGAGGTAAACAGGGTTAGGTGATGTGCCCGGGGTCACACAGCTAGTAAGTGTCTGAGGCCAGATTTGAACTCAGGAAGAGGTGTCTTCCTGATTCCAAGTCCAGTGCCTATACCACCTAGCTGTCCATAATTAATAAAGGCATGTGTGAAGATTAAGGGAAAGGTTTGGAGACCATAGAAGTATGGGAGAGACATTTTTTTTCAGTGTAGCTAAGATATGATGGGACAAAAAGAATGTACTGATTTGATTTGAATGTAAATTCCAAATACAATTGAAGTATATTGGAAACAAAATCATTAACAAATATGTGTTTCTATAGGCAGGGGAACATATATTCAGAGAGGGAATTGCATGTATATGTGTACATGCATACACATATACATGTACACACACACACACACACTGGACATATGCATATTATCCATATTATGGTCTTAATTCTACTAGATCTAAATACATACATATAGACACATGTCTATATGTGTACATGTGTGAATGCATACTCATATACATGTGTTTACATGAACTCACATAAAATTATGTGTATATGTCATGTATACATATATTCACATGAACACATATTAAGAATGTATATGTACATAACATGTATATATACAGTAACACACATGTATGTGTATATGCCTGTGTGTGTGTGTGTGTGTGTGTGTGTGTGTGTGTGTGTGTACTGGACCTGGAGTTAGAAAAACCATAATCCAAATCTAACCTCAGACAGGAACTAGCAAGGTGACCCTCAGAAAGTCACTTAACCTCCTCTAGCTCTAATTTATATAAACCTGGAAATGCTATATTAATGTGAGTTATTATTATTATCATTCAGTGACTTTTTAAAAACTAGAGACAGATAATGAGTGTCTTATTTACCCTAGGCACTTTGTTGATGACATACTAGTTGCTATAAAAGCTGAAAAGTCAGATCAATTTTATGAGCAATTAAATGGAGTCTATCCAAAGGTAAATAGAGCACCTATCTCCCAGGGCTGTTATCAGGATTAGATGAGATTATTGTAAAGCACTTAACATAGTGCCTGGCATATATTAAGCACTATGTAAATGATAGCTATTATTATTATTAGCTAACAATTTAACAATTCAAAGCAGTATAGAATAAGTGCAGACTGCCAGGTGGTGCAGTGGATAGACTGTAGGGCCTGGAGTCAGAAAGACTCATCTTCCTGAGTTCAAATCTAGCCTCAGACACTTAATAGCTATGTGACCCTGAGCAAGTCACTTAACCCTTTTTGCCTCAGTTTTCTCATCTGTAAAATGAGCTGGAGAAAGAAATGTTGAACTACTCCAGTATCTTTCCAAGACAGCCACAAATAGGGTCGTGAAGAGTCAGACATGACTAAAACAATTCAATAATAAAAACAACAGTAAAGTAAGTGGTACAAATAATAATAATGATGATAATAATAATATTAATTTAGATAAGACTTGAGTTTTCATAGTGTAGTGAACTTAAGGTGCAGAAATTCCCTCTACTAATGCAGATCTGCGGTTGTTCCACAACTTATAGTCTTAGGCTGATGCCGGGGCATTGAGAGATTAAATGACTTGCCTAAGGTAGCACGATACCTTACGTCATATGATTCTGAGGTAGTCCTATGGTACCATAATTATCATTCCCAGTTTTACAGATAAGGAAGTACAGGCTCAGAGACTTGTCCAGGCTTGAAACCATAGCCAATACACCACTGTGGACCGGAGCCAAGACATGACTCAAGATCTTTCTAAGGTCAGATTGAGTACTTTTTCCAATATGAGAGCTTAGATAAAGGAAAGATTGCTTTTAGATGAAGCCTTCACAGGCTGATAGAATTTAATGTTTGTTTAATCTAATTCCCTCACAAAGAAACTGAGGCTCACAGACTTTACGTGATTTTCCCATGGTGACACAGATAATAAACAGAAAGGCTGGAATTGCAAACGGTGTCACTTGAGTCCTTATTCAGAGCTCCACCATGCCACCATGTTAACCTGAGGCACTGAAGGATAGGTATTACTTGTATTTGACTCTCTTTACAAATTTATTTCCTCACAACAACTCTGAAGCATAGGTAATCCTCATTTTACTAACTCTATTTAACCAAATATGGAACTAAGGATTCAAGATGTTAATAAATTTGCCAAAAATCTTACATGGAATGAGTGATAAAGTGATTGATTATTCAAAAATGCAAACATTAACCCCTCTAGAAACAAATAACTGACTTGATTCCTAAAGAGACCTGGAAAGTGTATGTCATGCTTGTGCTTACAACAAGGTTCCCTTCAGATCACCAGTCTGACTCCCAAAGGAGAAGATGGCCACCTTCTATCAAGGGTGTTAGCCTACCTAAGATTATGTTTGTTGTACTAGTCTTTTTCTGTTGTGACAGTCTATTAAGGAAGTCATAAAAAATTAAAAGATTTCCCCTGGGAAGCTACATTATACCATTCAGGTATGCTTTGATTTCCTACTTTGTGGGTCAAATCAACCAAGATGGTGAGAGAATACAATGCATGTCTATTGTAGTCTCTACTACCTTCAAGTAGGTACTATATCCTAAAAATAACTCATTACATTTATTTTCCCTCATTGCCTCCCTTCTGGGCTGAGCCTGCCTTAGGGCAGTCCCCTGGCAGTTTAGATTCAACAGTGGAGCCATAGGAGATACAGATAGGTCATTCAACACTTAACAAAAAGAGATTGACATAGCCAAAGCAAGGGATGGATATTTTAAAAGGGTAGGTATCAAGAACCCCTTGAGTTGACTTAGCTGAACAAAGCTGATGGTGACCCACCAATCAAGCATCTGAGAACAACCCCAGCTGCTGGTGTGTGCTTCATATCCAAATGATAGGAAGTGATGTCAACAGTCTGAGCCCTGACTCTCCTGAGCCAACCAAATATAGAAAAATGGCTCAATACCTTTTAAGGAAAAAACAAACTAGCCTAATCTACTTGGGGGAGAGGTTAGGATATTGCTCCCAACACAACCTTCTTTATCATCCAGGGGAAAATCAGATATACTTGTGGATAGGCCATTCCTCACCATGATAACATGTCTTACCATTATCTAATATAAGAAAATCCCCATGTAGAGGCACAAAACAGGTGTTTCCACGTACAGGATTGCTCCCAATTGTTAGTGCTTTCCTTCTCTTGACTTAGATTGTATTGCTTTATATTTACTTAACTCTACTTTGGTTGTTTATCCCCAAGCAGAGTGGCCATCTCTCAGATATACTTTCATGAAATGAAATGTTTAATACTTTTTATCTTTCTAATCGTAGCAACTAGCAGCATCTTTTGTGTAGTAGGTGATTAATAAATGTTTGATGAATAGAATAGAGTTAGAATCTTGGAAATTCATGGCCAATTTCCCTAAATATCTGTATTACAATTCTATTCATTAGATCATTCTAAAAATGTCTCTTCTATCCATTTAGGAGAGAAGAGCTCTTCAGAAGGCAAACAGGCCAGCCAGCGTAAAATATAAATAATGACCCATGGGCGTGATCATTTGGAACCTTTAATAGCTGATGGGCCATTATTTCTTCCTATCATCGATGCATCTAAAAAATGTTATACCATCACCTTGTTCAACCTCCACCATAAAATTAATTACCTTTGGATAGACCCCATTTAATTGCTCATAAAATTGATCTGACTTTTCAGCTTTTATAGCAACTAGTATGTCATCAACAAAGTGCCTAGAATAAATAAGACACTCATTATCTGTCTCTAGTTTTTAAAAAGTCACTGAATGATAATAATAATAACTCACGTTAATATAGCATTTCCAGGTTTATAAAAACCACTTTGCTCATATACCTGTGAGATGGGTATTATAAGCAGTATCACCCTCATTCTACAGCTAGAGAAACTGATGCCAAGGCATTTTTAAGTGAAAACAACAATAAAAGCACACATTTATTAAGTGTCTCCTATGTGCCAGGCCCAGCGTAGGTGCCAAGGATATAAGTACAGATAATGAATTAATCTCTATTTCCAAGAAACTTACATTCTAATGGGGAAGATAATAGGTAAATACATGAGTATTACAGGATAAATGTAAAGAGAATAAATACAAAGTATTAAAAACAAGGTTGTTTGGGAAGGAGAGCACTAACAGTTGGGGGAGTCAGGCATACCCTTATATAGAAGTTGTTTTGTGAATTGTGTCATAAGAAAGAAAGAGAAGGAATTGTTTGAGCCAGTGAAAAGGAGGGACTGAATTCCAGAATGCAGGAGAGCCAGCATTTTTACTAGGCTAACAAAGGATAGCATAGTTCTATTGTTGTTATCCAGTTATTCATGACCCTATTTGGGGTTTTCTTGGCAAAGATGCTGGAGTGGTTTGTCATTTCCTTCTGCCACTCGTTTTCCAGATGAGGAAACTGAGGCAAATTGAGGAAAAAGAGGATTCTTCCTGATTTCAGGTCTAGCAGTCTATCCACTGAGCCATGTTGCTGCATGGTTCTAAGGGATGACAATCAGATGTGTCTTGAACAGTTACTGGAGTCTGAGTATCAGGCCTCAGGACTGGACCAAGTGTGTAGGAGCCCTGAGTCTTGGGAATCCTGAGCCATAGGTTACAACATGATTAGTTCACAATGTGAGGAGCTGATTTTCAACTGTGCTTAGAAATCCTTTCCCTCAGATATTGCATGCTACTTTGTTTGGCATGTCTCTAATAAACAAATTATTTTTCTCCTCCTCTTCCTTCTCCTGTTCCTCCTCCTCCTTCTTCTTGTTTTGTTCTTCTCCCCCATCTCCCCCTCTTCCCTCTCCTCCTCCCCTTCATCTCCTTCCTCATCCTCTTTCCCTTCTTCTCCATCTCCTTTCTCTTCCTCCTCCTTCTTCTGTTCCTCTTCCTCCTCCTTCTTCTTGTTTTGTTCTCCTCCCCCATCTCAGCCTCTTCCCTCTCTTCCTCCCCTTCATCTCCTTCCTCATCCTCTTTCCCTTCTTCTTCTCCCTCTCCTTTCTCTTCCTCCTCCTCCTTTTCCTTCTCCTTCTCTACTTTCTCCTTCTTCTCTTCTTCCTCCTCCTTCTCCTCGCCCTTCTTTTTGTTTTTCTCTCTTCCCTGTACTTCCCTCCCCCTCTTACCTCTCTTCCTTCCCCTCTTCTCCTTCATCATTCTCTTCCCCCTTTCCTTCTCCCTCTCTTTTCTCCTCTTCCTCCTCCTCTTCCTCTTCCTCCTCCTCCTCCTCCCCTCCTCTTTTTTCTCCTTTTTCTTCAGTAGTAGCAGTAGAAATCCTATTTCCAGTTATGTATTGGACTAGATGTCCATTGAAAAATATGATATTGTGTGAACCCTGGTCTTTTAGCTCAAAACCTAGAGCTCCTTTTTCTACACTGTACAGAAGGAAGGAAGGAAGCAAACATTTATGAAGCACCTACTATTTTCAGGCACTGTGGTAAGCACTTTACAAATATCATCTAATCTAATCCTCTAACCAACCCTGGGAGGTGCTATTATTATCATCTTGATTTTACAGTTGAAGAAACTGAGACAGATAGAGGTTAAGTGACTTACCCAGGGTAACTCAACTAGTATCTGAATCTAATTTTGAACTCAGGTCTTCCTGACTCCAGGCCCAATGTTCTCTCTGCTATGCCATCTAACTGTCTCCTGCTACCTAAATTTTGTGTCTTCTCCAGCACCAATATCAGGTATTTGCACACAATAAACATTTATCAAGCATTTTTTGAGTAAAATTACACCCAGCAGTTTAGGATTGCAGGCCAACAAGGAGTTTATAAAAGTCATCCTAGTTTGCCTTTAGACTGGGTTTTGGTTGCTCTCCTTTTAGCTGCAGAAAATCTGATTAACCCTGATTAGGGCAGCCATTGGAGTTGACAGCAGGTATAGTAGAAGGAACATTGGAACTGAGGTCAGACAATCAGGATGTGAATTGTAGCCCTACCAACCCCTCACTACTTAGGTTACCTAGGATAAGTCATTTTATCCCTTTACATCTGTTTTCCTCTTTTATAAAATGAGAGAATTGGGCCAAGGCTCCATCCAGTCCTAAGAGTAATGGTTTACTGAATTCCTGTCTAGGAGCCTGGGTTTTAGACAGTACAGAACTGTATCTTTGAACATTATGGAGCTTGAATTTCGGTCTTCTTTTCATTATGACCTGATATCTTATTCAACTCAGGAGTCTATCTTCCCCTGACTCGCCACATTATGGCTTCACCACCCTTTCAGGGAAGTTTATCACCTGCTATCCCCACACCTCCCATCTCAGACACAGGAGTGAAATAATAATGTTACCTTCACTCTGCCTCCTAATGAAATCCCCCTAGCTACTCAGCAAAGCCCAAGCCAGAGAGAGATTAAGCAATGGTCAGCCAGGGCAGGGTGCAGTGGTCAGGTGAATGGAAAGATAAGCAATTCAGGTCTTATCAGCGTCAGAGGGGGAACATGAGTTTCTGGCACTGAAAGAAGATTAAAACCACAATAGCCCTTCTGGGGGCCCCAAACCCATCAGCTCCAGATATGACAATCCCAGGAAGGCCAAGTTGCTATTGAGCATGGCTGTTTGTCTGGTGTTCACCGGTACTGCTCACATTGGATAAATTACATGGTTCCTTTCCCTTTCTGCATCCCCCCCCCATGCTGCTTTCACGTGTATTTTTCTTCTGGTATGCTTCTATGTCTCTTTTTCTCTCTCCCACTCTCTCTTTCCTCTCCCACCTTCTGTTTCTATCGCTGTCACCCCTCCTCTCTCTTTCTTTCTCCATCAGTGATTTCCTCCCTTACCATCCCTCTTCTCATCACCTCTCTCCCTACCACACCTCAATGAATCCATTAAACATGACAGCTCTGAGAGTGTACTAGGAGGTATCCTTTTCTCCTATGGGGCCTAGACTTATTTTATCTAGTTCCAGAGACATGAGTGGGAATTAGAGGCAGATCTCAGTTTAATGGAAGAATTTCCTTTCAATTACATCTGTCCAAAAGACAAATGGGCTGCTTGTTAAATAGTGAGTCCCCCATCCCTGGACTATAATTAATAATAATAATAATAATAAATATAACAAAGATAAGTTGAATATCTGTTTGTCCAAGGCACTGAGGATGAGTTCTGTGTCCAGTTCTGATGCCTGAGACAGTAGTCTTCCCAACATACCACTGCAAATCCCAAAGGATAAGGACAGCTTTCAGGATGACTTGTTGAGGATTTGTACCCCAAGAAAGGAGTTAGGCAAGATGCATTGTGAGTTCCTTTCTAATTGGGATTCTATGAATCATATGACTTGGATTCCAGTCATATTTTGCCACTAAGTAGCTCTATAACCCTGAGTAAGTGCCATTCTCTCTTTGGTCCCCAATTTCTTCATTAATTGCACGGAAGCAGGGTAGGACAAGTTGATATTGAAGGTCACTTCTGACTCCAAAATTCTTCTAAAATCTTAAAGGTGTATACATTCTCAAAACACAAATTATTTGTATCATTTATATATAAATTTGTCATGCTGTTACTTAATTTGCCTTATGAATGACATCATGGGAATAAATTTATCTATAATTTGAGTGGCCTTGTGGCCCCTGAGGAGCTAGGATACTATAAAAAGTTGGATTTCTTTCCTGCCCTACTAGAATTTCAGTGCCAGTGTGAGATAGGCTTCTCACTAGCTCTGAATGGATGGGTATAACTCTGTGTTTTTTCTCTCTGTTTCTCTATCTCTTTCTTTTCCATTCCACCTTATAACTACCAGCAGGTACCTTATTCCTGGAGCACTGGACTTGGAATCAGGAAGATCTGAGTCCAAATTCTGCCACAAACATTTACTAGCTGTGTGACCATGGAGAAGTCATTTAACCTATATGTCTCAGTTTCTTCATCTGAAAAATGGGAATAATGATAGCACCCAGCTTCTAGTGTTATTGTGAGGATAAAATGAGGTCATATTTGTAAAGTGTCTTCCAAACTTTAAAGAATTATATAAATGCTAGTATTTCTTATGGTTCTCTCTCCTGCATCAAAAAAGACACCTGACTGCTTCTTGATCTCACTTTTTTTTCATCTCTGGGCACTCACCCACACTATACCCTCTGCCTAGACTCATATCATCCTCATCTATGCCTTTTGAAATCCTTCTCTTTATTTGAATCCCACTCAGGTACAACGTCCTGACCTTCCCTGATTTCTGGCCCTGTTAGCTGCAACTGATTTTTGGTATTGAAACATTTCAGCATGTGAGAAAGACCGGACCAGTGATGCTAATAAAAATTAGAGGTCTTGCGTATGAGAAAATGCTTAACTCAAAATACATGGTTGTGCAAGGGAGGGACACAAAGAGAGGGATAAGGGAAGAGGATATATTGACACCACAGTCACTTGAGAGAAAAATTCGCAACCAGATATCTGGAGGGAATGGAATACATTTGTATTTTAGCCAGAAAAGGAATATTGGCCTTGGGTTAAATTATCTTTGAAGCCATAGAAAGAGGAGGTAGAAGAGGAGGATCAATGATGATAAGAGAAGCTTTCCTTATACCCAGAACAACATGCTGGTCTTATGAGGCTCTTGGCCTCCACTGTTGCCAGTTTGTTTCGGGCATACCTGGATTATTGAACACAACAAGGAAGATCAGTATTGCTAGTGATGGGTGTGGGGAATGGGGTGAAAAGGAGGGAAGGAGTATGTCTGATCGCCTTATCAACTCTAATGCCATAGGCAGGAAGGTACCAATCAGTGAGGTTGCATGGAAGATTATAGAAAAGAGAGAAGATATCAGGTTAGAGCATAAATGATCTATCCAAGAAAGACTAGAAAAAAAGAGATTTTAGACTGTGCTGTGACCCCAGATGAAAGGAACCTCTCCCACTTCTTATAGGGTAATGTATTTCTCTTTTTCTTTTCTCCCAATCAATGTTGGGAGACATTTCTAAACATCTGATTTGTAAATATGTAATTTGTAAACATGTCACATCCATCCAGACTATAAACTCCTTAAGGACAGAGCCTATGTTGGTTTTCATCTTTTTTATCCCCAAATTCTGAGCACAGTGTCTTTTCATATAACACTTAATCAAAATTTATTGAATTGAATTGATTCGAATCCATCTCACATCCACTAACCTGCCTGACAAGGGCTATAAGGAACCATCAAGCTTCAGGCAAAAGTATTTCCCATTTGAGAAGGAAAGGAAAAAAAAAACCCAAAAAAACAAAAGTATTACTTTGGACAGAGAGCTAGGCTCAGGTAGTAGCAGGGTGCCTAATTGACTCTGACAATCACTTTTAAATAGACAGAGTGAACTGGAAAAATCCCTTTGAGACACACATGGGAAATGAACGTTTTGGATCAGACCAATAACTAAATGTCAGCCTAGTCTTCTATAGAAGGTGAACTTGTGATTGTGAAAGGGTAGACTTCAAGTACATCTAGTAGAGATAAGATATGATAAGTTATTTTCAGCCCTTTTCAGAGTACAATACAAAATGTTTTAGGAATTCATTCTTCTGGAAAAAAAAATCAAAACAAAATTTTAAAAAAGCAAGCCAACAAACATACAAAAATCATTCTTTCCAGAAGCTGGTCTTTAGGGCCTAAAAAGTCCTCATCCTAAATTTATTCCAAGCCAGGCCTAATGGAAAGAACATGAAATGGGATTTAGGATTGTACTCAAATTGTAGATTGGTTACTTATTAGCTATGTTATCATGAGAAGCTTTTATCACCTTTGTTGACTCCATAGACCTATCACCACAGTGCTGGAAATCACAATGGTGCATACTTACTTTACATGGAACCAAATAAATTAGCCTAGACTATCTGGACTTGGATCACCAAGCATCACTGAATCAAGCAATCAGTGAATTCACAAGCATTAATTAAGTGCATAATATGAGTTAGATGGAGGCTAGGCCCTGGAGATCAAAGGAGAAAAATGAAACAGTCTTTACCTCCAAGGAGCTTCTGATCTAATGAATTGTTCTAAAGCTCCAGCCCAAATCTTCCCACTTACTAACTTTGTGACCTTGAGCTTGTTTCCTCATCTGTAAACAGGAGAAAATAAATTTTGTTTTGCCAATGATATGGTAGTGTTTGTCTGAGGATCAGATGAGACAATGAAAGTGAAAGTGTTTTATTAATGTAAGATTATCATGCAAAACTTCTTGATTATTGAGGTGTTCAATAAGCAAGCCTATGCTGTGAATAAATTGACTTGCTTCCCTAGAGGTGTGGTTTTGGAAAGCACCTTGCATTTAAGTTATTAAACATTGACTTTGGGGGGGTGGAGCCAAGAAGGCGCTGTGAAAGGAGGGAACTACTGGAGCTCTCTCACAAATTCTGTCAGATACATCTAAAAAAGTGAATCTGAACAGATTTGAGTTAGAAGTCACTAGCAGACTGAGTGGGGCAGGAACACCAGGTGTGCAGAATGGCACCAGACCACACCAACTGGGAACAGCAGAGGAACCCAGCCAGCATGCCGGTCTGGGAGAGTACTTGGCTCATGATACGTGGGAGCAGGAGCAGGCCTATGGTGGAAGTACCAGCTATGGTCGCAATTGATCCCCAGGTCTCTCAGCCCAGGATGGGAGTCAGTCAGAGCTACTGGAGACAACAGTGCAGAGCCTGTGGCTGCAGAAGCAGCTACCCTTGAGGCCTCCAACCCATAGTCTAAAGGTTTGAAACTCGTCTTCTTAAACTTCTGGGAGCCATGATGACCAGGTAAAATGCCTCTCATCCCTCCCTTCCTCACCCAGATAATACTCCCATGGGAGAAACCCTGAAATAGAGGAGCCAGAAGTGGGGCTTTAGTAGCCTTTTAGCTCGAGAAGTTGGGGAGAGGGCCCTCCTTGTGGTGGCAGAAGGAGACTAGTGCAGGAAGAGAGATATCCCAACAGGCCCCACCTAAGCAGAACAGCAGGAGTTTCTAAGCCCCAGGGGCATGGAGCCAGCAATCGTCAACACCAGACATGCCTTTGCACAGCCAGGGGAAGTGGCAGACACCAGTACAGACAACAGCTGAGATGACCCATGCTGTAGAGCAGCCCCAGGGGAGAGGAGACTTCTAGCAGTCAGACCTCCCTCACAGACCCTCCCTCACACCTCATGAAACCAGAGGCCACAGCATACAAAGCCAGCGGGCAGGCCCACAGTTCCCAACACAAGAAGATTGGGTCATAGCCCCCTGAGTCCCAGAAGCATACATCCACTTTGAAAGTCAGGGAAAAACAAAACAAAACAAACACCATGAAAACATGGACTAGGTAACCAGCACTATTGATTCCTATTGCGGATACAGGGAAGATCAAAATACCAATTCAGAAGAGGACAGCATTGACACTGTACCCACATCTGACACCTGAAAAGGGAATGTGAATTGGTGTCCAGGCCAAAAAGCATTCCTGGGAGAACTCAAGGAATACTTTAAAAAACAAATTAGAGAGGTAAAAGAAAAAATGGAAAAAAAAATTCATGTATTAGAACAAATTTTTGAAAAGCAAAATTGGCAAAATGGTTAAGGAGGTTCACAAAATAAATGGAGAAAATGTCTCATTGAAAAGTAAAATTAACCAAATAGAAAAGGAGGTAGGGAAGCTAATGAAGAAACAATACATTAAAAATTAGAATTGGGCAAGTAGAAGCTAATGACTCCATGACACATCAAGAATCATTCAAATAAAATCTAAAGAATGAAAAAATAAAAGAAAACGTGAAATATCTGATTGGAAAAACAACTGACCTGGAAAAGAGATCCAGGAGAGATAATATAAGAATTATTGGTCTACCTCAAAGCCATGATGAAAAAAATAACCTGGACAGTACCTTCCAAGAAATCCTCAAGGAAAACTTCCCTGAGTTCCTAAAACTAGAGGGTAAAATAGTCATCAAAAGAATCCGCTGATCACCTCCTGAAAGAGATCCCAAATTGAAAACTGCAAATTCCAAAATTACCAGGTCAAGGAGAAAATACTGCAAGCAGCCAGAAAGAAACAATTCAAATATTGCAGAACTATGGTCAGGTTCACACAGGTTCCTGCAACTTCTACAATAAAAGAAAGGAGGAATTGGAATATGATATTACAGAGGCTAAGGAGCTTGAACTACAACCAAGAACCAACTACCCAGCAAAACTGAGCATAATTTTTCAGGCAAGGAAATCAACATTCAATGAAATAAGGAAATTCCAGACCTTCCTGATAAAAAGGTCAGAGCTCAATGGAAAATTTGATCTTCAAATATAAAACTCAAGAGAGACAAGATATATGGGAAAAAACTATGTAATTCAATAAGACAAATTTTTTTACATCCTTATATAGGATTACATTGATTTATATATGTTATATATGGTCAGTCTTGAGAATGGTAAAAGTTATTACAACAATTGAAAGGGATATAAATAGACAGAAGTGTCAGTATGAAGTAAGTGATGTGATGATAAAAACATAATTAAGGGGTGCAAAAGGATTGGTCTGGGAGAAGAAGTAAGGAAGAGGTAGAAAGGGGTAAATTATTTCACATGAAGAGGCACAAAAACATAGAGGGAAAGAAGGGAGGAGAAAAGAAGTGTTTGAACTTTACTCTCATCAGACTTGGTTCAAGGAAGGAATAACATACAATGATAAGTATAGAAATCAAATTTGTCCTACAGGAAGTAGAAGGGGAAAGGGGAAAGAAAAGTGGGGGTGGATAGAAGGGAGGGAAGGAGTAGCAAGGGTAAAAGGGTAAGATAAGGGAGGGATGTCATTGGGGTGGGAGCATTGAGGAACACAGTGGTCAAAAGTAAAACTCTGCTGAGGAGGAGTGGAAGGGAGAAGGAAGAAATAAAGGCATCAGCGGAGGGTGGAATAGAATGGAGAAAAAGACACAGATAGTAATCATAACTGTGAATGTGAAAGGGATGAACTCTCCCATTAAACACAGTTGGATAGCAGAATGGATTAAAAACCATAATCCTATAATATGTTGTTTACAAGAAACACATTTGAAATGGGGATACACACAAGGTAAAGGTATAAGTCTGGAGCAGAATATATTATGCTTCAGCTAAAGTAAAAAAAAAAAAAAGCAGAGGTAGCAATCCTAATCTCAGACTAAGCAAAGGCAAAGATAGATCTAATTAAAAGAGATAAGGAAGGACACTATATCCTGCTAACAGGCACCATAGACAATGAAGCAATATCATTATTTAACATATATGCACCAAGTGGTATAGTATACAAATTCTTAGAGGAGAAGTTAAGGGAGTTACAGGAAGAAATAGACAGCAAAACTATACCGGTGGGGGACCTCAACCTTCCCTGCTCTGAACTTGATAAACAAGAAAGAAGTTGAGGAGGTGAATAGAATTTTAGAAAGAGTAGTTACAATAGACCTCTGGAGAAAACTGAATGGGAATAAAAAGGAATATACTTTTTTCTTAGTGGAACATGGCACATACTCAAAAATTGACCATGTACTAGGTAGGGCATAAAAACCTCACAAGCCAGTGCAGGAAGGCAGAAATAGTCAATGTGTCCTTTTCAGATCATGATGCAATTAAAATTATTTGTAATAAAGGACCATGGAAAGATAAACTAATAATTAATTAGAAACTAAATATTCTGATACTAAAGAATGTATGGGTCAAAGAACAAATCATAGACACAATTAAAAACTTCATTCAAGAGAATAAAAATAATGAGACAACATACCAAAACTTATGGGATACAGCAAAAGCAATACCTAGGGGAAGTTTTATATTTCTAAATGCTTACATGAATAAAATAGAGAAAAAGGAGATCAATGAAATGGGCATGCAACTGAAAAAGCTAAAAAAAGAACAAATCAAAAATCCTCAATTAAGTACCAAATTAGAAATACTGACAACCAAAGTAGAGATTAATAAAATTGAAATCAAGAAAACTATTGAACTAATAAACAAAACTAAGCTATTTTTATGTAAAAAAAATAAAATTGATAAACTTTTGGTTAATTTGATTAAAAAAAGAAAAAAAATGAATTACCAATATCAAAAATGATTCACCTGCAATGGAAAGGAAATTAAAACAATAATTAGGAATTATATTGCCAAATTGTATGCCCATAAATGTGACAACCTGAGGGAAATGGATGAATATTTACAAACATATAAATTGCCCAGGTTTACAAAGGAGGAAGTAAGAAACCTAAATAACTCCATCTCAGGAAAAGAAAATTGAGCAAGTGATCAATGAACTCCCTAGAAAAAAATCTCCAGGGCCAGATGGTTTTGCATGTGCATTCTATCAAATATTTAAAGAACAATTAATTCCTATACTTTATAAACTATTTGAGAAATTAGGCGAAGGAGTCCTACCAAATTCTTTTTATGACACAACTATGGTACCAATACCTAAGCCAGGAAGAGTCAAAACAGAGAAAGAAAATTATAGACCAATTTCCCTAATGAATATTGATGCAAAAAATTTAAAAAAACTATTAGCAAAAAGATTGTAGAGACTTATCACAAGAATAATACACTACAACTAGGTAGGATTTATTCCAGGAATGCAAGGCTGGTTCACTATTAGCAAAACTATTAGCATAATTGATCATATCAACCATAAAACTAGCAGAAACCATGTGATTATCTCAATAGACGCAAAAAAAGCCTTTGACAAAATACATACACTCCTATTAAAAACAATAGAAAGCATAGGAATACATGGAGCCTTCCTTAAAATTATAAATAGCATCTACTAAAACCATCAACAAGCGTTATATTTAATAGGGATAAGCTAGATGCATTCCCAACAAGATCAGGGGTGAAACAAGGATCTCTATTATCACCCCTATTATCAATTTGGCACTAGAAATGTTAGCTGTAGCAGTAAGACAAGAAAAAGAAATTGAAGGAATTAGAAGGCAAAGAAGAAGTTATCACTCTTTGCAGATGATATGATGATTTACTTAGAGAATCCTAGAGAATCAAGGAAAAAACTACTTAAAATAATAAAAAAAAACCTTTAGCAAAGTGGCAGGATATAAAATAAACCCACATAAATCCTCAGCATTCCTATACATTGCTAGGAAACCTCAACAGCAAGAGATAGAAAGAGAAATTCCATTTAAAGTTACTGTAGACACTATAAAATATTTGGGAGTCTATCTGCCAAGACAAACCCAGGGCCTATATGAACATAACTATGAAACACTTTTCACACAAATAAAGTCAGATCTAAATAAATGGAAAAAAAACCAGTTGCTCATGGTTAGGCCGAGCTAATATAATAAAAATGACAATTTTACCTAAATTAATTTACTTATTCAGTGCCATACCAATGGAACTACCAAAAAATTATTTTACAGAGCTGGATAAAATAATAACAAAATTCATCTGGAAGAATAAAAGGTCCAGAATATCAAGGGAAGTAATGAAAAGAAATGCCAGGGAAAGTGGCCTAGCCATAACAGATAGTAAACTTACTATAAAGCAGCAGTCATCAAAACGACTTGATACTAAGAAACAGGGTGGATCAGTGGAATAGATTAGGTACACAAAACACAGTAGTTAATGACTTTAGCAATCTACTCTTTAATAACCCCAAAGAATCCAGATTCTGGGCTAAGAATTCACTATTTCATAAAAGAACTGGTGGGAAAATTGGAAAGTGGTATGGGAGAAACCGGGCATAGACCAATACCTTACACCATATACCAAAATAAAATCAAAATGGGTTCATGATTTAGATATAAAGGCTGATACTATTAGCAATTTGCGAGAGCAAGGAATAGTTTGCCTATCAGATTTATGGGAAAGGGAAGAATTCATGACCCAACAAGAGATAGAGAGCATTACAAAATGCAAAATGGATAATTTGGTTACATTAAATTGAAAAGTTTTTGTATAAACAAAGCCAACCAAGAGTAGGAGGAAAGCAGAGAATTGGAAGAAAATCTTTACAACCAGTGTCTCAGATAAAGAACTCATATCTAAAATATACAGTGAACTGAGCCAAATTTGTAGGAATACAATAGGAATGACAATATAAGTCATTCCCCAATTAAGAAATGGACAAAGGATATGAACAGGCAGTTTTCAGAGGAAGAAATTAAAGATATCTATAGGCATACAAAAAAATACTCTAAATCACTATTTATCAGAGAAATGCAAATCAAAAGAACTCTTAGGTACCACATCTCTCCTGTCAGATTGGCTACCATGACAAAACAGGAAATAGATAAATGCTGGAGAGGATGTGGGAAAATTGGAACATTAATACATTGTTGGTAGAGTTGTGAATGGATCCAGCCATTCTGGAGAGCAATTTGGAACTATGCCCAAAGGACTATAAAAATGTGCATACCCTTTGACCCAGCAATACCACTTCTAGGGCTGTATCCCAATGAGATCACACAAGTGGGAAACGGACCTGTATGTACAAAAATATTTATAGCAGCTCTTTTCGTGGTGACAAAGAATTGGAAATCAATGGGATGCCCATCAATTGGGGAAGGGCTGAACAAGTTGTGGTATATGAATGTAATGCAATACTACTGTGCTATAAGATACAGACTTCATAATAACCTGGAAAGACCTTCATGATCTGATGCTGAGTGAGGGGAGCGAAACCAGGAGAACATTGTACACAACCACAGACATATGGATTCTGTGATGACTAACTTTGGTAGACTTGGCTGTTATCAGCAATACAAGATTCAAAGACAGCTCCAAAAGATCTACATCCAGAGAAAGAAATACGGAGTCTGAATGCATATCGAGGCAAACTATTTGCTCTCTTTTTTTATCTTCTTTTTTGGTTTTGTTTCTTCTTTCTCATGATTTATTCCATTGGTCATAATTCTTCTTTACAACTTGACTATTATGTAAATAAATTTAATGTGAAGGTATATGTAGAAGATATATCAGATTCCATATTGTCTTGAGGGGGAGGGAGAAGGAGAGGGAGGGAAAGAAAATTTGGAACTCAAAAACTTGTGGAACTGAGTATTGTAAATTAAAAATAAAAATTCTAAAAAAAAAAACATTGACATTGAAGGTGCTGTGCTAGGAACTGAGGCTACAAAGAATAAAAGACAAGATAATTTCTTCCCTCATGAACTTAGAATCTTCTGGGGTAATACTTATATACACCGTTGTATATAAAGGCAAAGTAATTTGAAGAAGGAGATAATCTCCTCTATAACTGGAGGGATCCAGAAAGATTTTCCGTAGAATGTTACATTGAAAGAACACAAGAGTTCTTGAAAGCAGAGATGAAAAGGGAATGCATTCTAAGGCATGGAGGAGAAATGATACAAACATAGCAGTGATAGAATGTCAAGTTTAGGAAACCATGAGAAGTCTAGTTTGTTTGGAGTACAGAGAGCTTGAATGAGTGAAATATGAAACAAGGGTAGAGAGATAGCTAGAGATAGATTGTGCAATACCTGAAAGCTTGAGATCACTGTACCTAATGCTTTCATTTTACACAGTAGAAAAAAGACCCAGAAAGAAGGAAACATTGAGTTCCTACTATGTGCTCTCAGAGTTTTAGAAAAATTATCTAATTTGGTCTTTACACAATCCTGGAAGGGAAGTGCGATTATTATCCCCACTTTACAACTGGGGAAACTGAAGCAGGCAGCTCTTAAGTGATATGCCCAGGGTCACACAGTGCTTGAGATGGAATTTTCAACTCAGTGAGTTGCCCAAGGTAACACAGCAAGTTAGTAGCATTACCAGGAAAGCAAGGGTGGACAACCTGCGGCCTCAAGGCCACATGTGGCCCTCTAGGTCTTCAAGTGTAGTCCTTGGCCTGAATCCAGACTTCACAGAATAAATTCCCTTAATAAAAGCATTTGTTCCTTAAACAGGCCACAGGTTCCCCACCCCTAGGCCTGTTGGCTTGGAGATAACTTTTTTGTTGTTCCATTTTGGATGAGACTTTTCAGCCACCTGTTGATTGTAGAGGACCTAAGTTAGAGAATTAAAGGAATACTGGGGCACTAAGGGCCACAATTTAGTAATGGAAGTAACTTGAATAAAGCAATAGAAAATATAAGGGTGAGTGAGAGAAGTCCTGAGAAAATCCCTGAGGTGTAGTTGGGCTCTCTGGGGTGCTTCTGGCATCGTGAGTTTGGTCTGGATAGAAACCAGGCCAGAGAAGTACTATTTTTTTTTAAAACAGAATTTTATTGACATTTTATTTTTGTATCAACAGCAATTCCCAATGTGTCATATCTTCTTCCCCCTTAAAAGCCATTCCCCATATCAAGTAATTAAACAAAGAGGGGGAATAAGTTTAGCAAAATTAGCCAACATGTGGGAAAATCTGTCATTGTAGACATTATTCCACAGTCGTGGTCCCCCGTCCCTGTACAAAGATTTCCTTCTCATTTCTCTTCAGGGCCATACTTGGTCATTATAATTCCTCAGCTGTTCGGTTGTGTCCAACTCTTCATGACTCCATTTGGGATTTTCTTCACAAAGGTATTGGAATGATTTGCTGTTTCCTTTTCCAGCTCATTTTGTAGATGAGGGACTAGGGCAAACAGGGTTAAGTGACTTGCCCAGGGTCATACAAGCTGGTAAGTGTCTAAGGCCAGATTTGAACTCAAGAAAATGAGTCATCCTGACTTTCGGCCCAGCATTTTCTCCACTATACCACCTAGCTGCCAACATATGGTTATGATTCTTTTGTTGTCCTTTCCACTTATCCTTGGTATTTTCCTGATTCTGTTTACTTTGTAGCAGTACACATCTTACCCCATGCTTCTGAGAAGTACTGGGTTCTTTTTGTGTCTGGGACAGCAATTAGATTCTGTACCCAACCATTCAGCACTTAAGTGAGGTCTAATAATGGAGTCTCTTTGGCCAGGTTCAGGAAGAATCATTATAAATCTTAAATAACCTGTCTTTAACCTAATGTGTCTCCTACGCAAAATTCCTTTTGTCTTATACCAGTGTGTAGTTATATTCTTCAGCTTGAATAAGTGTTAGTCCTATAGACCACAAATGTCAGGAGTGAATTCTGAACCAGATTAAAAGGTAATTGGAAAATGTTTAACAAAATAAGTAAAAATATAATACAATATAAAAAAATGTTAATATGTGGTTTTCTAAGTCAATATGCAGCAGAAGGGATCCATCTTTATTTGAGTTCAACAACATTGCCATCAATGAATAATTAAATTTTATATCACACTTTGAGGTTTGCAAAACTCTATATGTGCATAATTTCATTTGGACCTCACAACAATCCTTTGAGGTAGGTGCTATTATCATCCTCTTTTTATAAATGAGGAAATGGAGGCCAAAGTGAAATGGCTTGTCTGGGGTCACACAGCCAGTAGAGGAAGGATTCAAACTTGGGTCTTTCTTACACTATCCACCACTCCACCTAACTGCATGAATTACAGCCTTAGGAAGTAAAATGGCCTGCCCATAGTCAAACCTAATGTCAGAATCAATACTCAAACCAAGGTCCTCTGATTCTAGGTCCTGTGTTTTGTTTCCTAAGCTACTCTCTCTTTTCTGGCATGTTCTTTCCTAATTTTTTGGTACCGAGTTCCCTGGTACTCACTGCCCAAATTTTGCTTCCCCATTTCCCCCAATGATAATATTAATAATAATAGTTGACATATATGTATACATATACATGTACATATATGTACAAACTTTTTGAGGTTTGCAAAGTATGTTACAAATGATGTCTCATTTTATCTTCACAATAACCCTGAGAGGTAGGTAGAATTATTATCTGAACTTTACAGTTGAGAAAACAGAATCAGATATGGGGTTAAGTGGTTTTAACCCTTGGTCACACAGAAATGAAGTGCTTGACTTTGGATTGGAACTCAGGTATTCCCAACTTCTGATGTAGTGCGCTAACCAGTGGGTCACCTAAGCAGTGTTTTCCCAGTTCTTCAGCTACAATCCTCCTAGCCTCCAACTGTGACATACTTAGGCAGTGTCTTCATTTTTGCAACTCTCTGTTCCTTGGTATCCCCTTCCACATATCATGGAACTCCTCTCTTTAGAGCCCTTGGAAGCCAATAAGAGACATTTTGACCTCCTCTGAATTGTTAAGCAAAGAAAACTGTTCAATCTACTTTCCTCATCCTCAGCAGAGTCACCTTACACCCTTCAAATATTGATAACATTTGCATTAAAACCAGGACATTTAGGATTGGGCTAATGAAGTCAGTGAGAGAAAGAGATATTTTAGGACAGAGGGCTTTTCTTGGCTGCCTGAATCACACCATATTGTCACTTATTTCTGCTGTTAAATAGCATTGAATCTTAGAATGTTAGTGCTGGATGGGACCTTAGAACATAAACTGTTGAAATATAAGCGTAAAATGTTAGATGCAGATGGGATCTTAAAAGTCACTTACACTAAATACACTGACCCCAAGAGAGAATGAATGACATGCCTTTGGTCTGAAAACCAGGCAGTAACAGTCAAGACTAGACTTGTGTTTGCCTAACTCCTGATCCAGTGCTCTTTAGAATAAACCAGAAACCCTTTCTGATGAAGAAATTGGTTCTGTATTAGCACAATAATGAAGGATGTCTCAGGAACAGAAGAAATCCTTAGCTGAATCTTAAGGTATTTTAGGGTAAATCTATGTGAAAATGGAGCTTTTACACCAGTTTGTCAAAACTGAGCTTTCTAAAGGCTGAAGTGCCCCATTTGATGTCAATGGTATGACTTGTTCCTCTACATGTCTTAGACATATATGTTCCCTACATGTCTTCCCTTACCAGGTCCATTCTTGCAACAGGGATGTATTTATAGAAGAGTTTGTTTTAGTTTCATGAGAAAAAATTCTATTTTTACACTTCTTCCTATCCTATTGTATTAAATGCCTTTACTGACAACCAATTCTGTCCTAGGGCTGATTAGCAAAATAAACACACCAGTGGGCACACATAAGCATTTTTTAAATTGAATGCAGACCTACAGAGTGCCATGTAACTAGGTTAATTTTTTAGGGATGCTATATGCATATGGGGTTAATCTTGGTGTTGTTGCTTCAAAAACATATTAATTCCTTTGTGTGTGCACCCCCTTTGTCACTAAATGAACAGAAATCATAAGTTACTGTTTCTATAACAAAATTCCTCACCCATTGGCCAAGACTCTATTCAGCTAAAATGATACCCAGTTAAGGTGACCAGGACATTGTTGGTCATTTTATCTATCCAACTATCTATGTATCTATGTATCTATCTATCCATTTATATGTCTGTCAGTCTCTCAGTATCTATCCATCCATCCATCTACCTCTGTTTTTTCAATTGTCCATTAGATATATTAAAAAATAATAACAAAAATCTGTTTTTTCCCTTCCCCCATCCTTGGTAATTTAAAATCCCTTTCCAGCTTGGTAGATGCTGCCAAAAGTTGACACAGATTTTGAAAATCCAAGATAACACCCCCCCCACTGAAACCTCCCCACCACAATGAAGCATCAGATGAAATATTTAGGCTAGTGATCATAATTGGATATAACACTTCAGAGTTCACAAACTGCTTTCACATAATTATCTCATTTGATGCTTATAATAACCTTGTAATGCAAAAAATCCCCTCCCATTTTAAATATTAAGAATCTAAGGATTAGGGTGACAGATAGGTGGTACAGTGGCTAGAGCACCAAGTCCAAAGTCTGGAAGACTCATCTTCCTAAGTCCAAATCTGGCCTCAGACATTTACTAGCTATGTGACCCCAGGCAAGTCACTTGACCCTGTTTGCCTCAGTTTCCTCATCTATAAAATGAGCTGGAGAAGGAAATGGCAAACCACTCCAGCGTCTTTGCCAAGAAAACCTCCAATGAGGTCATGAAGAGTAGGACATGAGTAAAACGACTGAACAGCCACAACAACAACAAAGGATGGGAGAGGTTAAATGATTTACTAGAAGTCACAAAACTAATAAGCAGCAGAGCCAGGACCAGAATACAGATCCGATCCCATGGCTACAAATAAATCAGTCTTTCTCCAACACGGTGCTGCCTGTCTCTGTGTATGTGAGTGTTCTGTAAATACATTCACCACTGCCTATCTTCCCCCAGAACATCTCTCCTATTCCATGATCTATTTGGGACCTCAGGTAGAGGACTCAGTCTCTCCAAAGGAAATCACATTCTCTTCATTGCCTTTGAATTCTTTTTTTAGCATAATCTGAGAGTGCTAATTTGTGGGTACCACTTTGAGACACAAGTTTTACCCTCTTTTCAAAAACAAAACCCTGTGGGTTTTTGCCAAATGTATAAACTGCAAGGGAAAATGTCTATAAGTGAGAGAAAATTTGCAAACTTGGGTTGACATCTGGTGACAGCTCATGTATTAAAACATGTCTCTGAATCCTTTTTTTTCTTCTACTTGAGGCACTCTGTGTGTGTGTATGTGTGTGTGTGTGTGTGTGTGTGTGTGTGTGTGTGCATGTGTGTATGCTTATACTAACAGCCAGCCAGCCACCATCACATCATTGGATAGAATAGAATGTTATGGGAAATTTCAGATAAAATCTAAATGATGTCTCCTTCTCAGTCCAATCAATAGGATTACACCAGAGATTTGGGCTTCTTGATGTATCTCATGTCTTGACAAACACTTAGCTTGATTTGTATTTCTAAGCAACAGTGTTATTTACCAGTATTTGACAAAAGTTCCTTCCCATAAGATTCCCTAAGCCCCTGTGTCTGAGGTCACTAACAATACCTAGACAAGCCCAGTGAACTTGAAGGAGGCAGAGTGATTGCCGTTCTATGAAAATGTTGAATCTGTTGATTATAGTCTGACTCCCCAGGCTGGTTTTCAGGAGTCAGTGTTGTGCCTTCCTTGCTAATGATGACCCAGAGATCAGTCCAGAGGACAGTCAGCTCACAACCTTCTCGCTTGTTGTTTGCCAAAGTTTCTTACAGTCAAGAAATAGAAAGAAGCATGTTTAGTTGATGGGACTGAGAAGTCTTATGCCTTGATTCCTGACCTTGCTTCTCTCATATTTCTCTGAATGGTCTGGCTAAGTTTATTCCTCAATAGTGCTTTAATTCTTGGCTCTGTGTAGAGATTTAAATGTTTTAAAAAGTGGCACAGACAGCTGCTGTAAATTTCTTTATATTTCTGAACCTCAGTTCCACCGGAAAATAAGCATAAAATTTGATCTACCACCTTAACAGGGTAGTTATAAAGAAAATGGGGTGTAGGGTGTGTTCAGGGAAGATTAGTACCTCTGCTTTGAGCTCTTTTCACGGTTGATTTCCACCTTTGGTGTCCACCTGATTCACCTAATTCTCACCTGTGGCTCCAAGAAGCTATAGCATGTGCAGCAGCCACACCCCAATAAACCCTTTCAGAAGACAGGCTAAACCAGGTTGAGGGTAATCGAGGGGATATGAAACCCGCTGGTGAGTTTGGGGGGTTTCTAGCCCAGGCATGTGAAGACTTTCCCTGGTGGAATGGGCAGTAGGGAACAATTTGTTCCAATGGCCATGAAGGCAACTGTGGAGTACTTAGTGCTTGGTTAGACATCAAAAACACCAAGGTCATCCATTGCATCCTGAGTCATCACCAGTCGTCTTGATTCTACCTGCCACTGGACTGGAGGAGAGAGTGAGGAAACTCTGCCTCACTTAAATCCAATTTACACATGAATTGAAAGACATCTATTTAACTATTTTTACCTATGTAAAAGTCATGTGCTGGCAGTCAAGTGACGAAGCAGCAAGTGTGGATCCACTGGGAGCCGTAGTCACAACCTTGCATCCAGGCAGCCCAGGCCATACGGTCGTCTTCTCACTGGAAGCAGCAATGGGATTCAGAAGCTGCCTGGGTATCAGAGCAGCTTTTTAAGGACTGTACTGCTCACCTCCTGGTGTGAGAAAGGAGCTAGAAAAGGTGCCCTAAAATTTGCCTTGCCTGATTACCACAGCAGGTGGGGATCTCACTCTACAGTCAAAACACACAGACAAAAATGTACAAAGACTTCTGCAAAGATGATTCCACTCACCATTGGTACATGGAATGTGCACAAACTTAGAGAACAATACATAATTCAGTAGACATGAAAGATGAGCAGCTCTTATTGTGAGAGAACTCAGAAGGTATTGAATTCAAATAGCAGCTCTGAGTGAAACTAGGCTGGCAAATGAAGGTCAGCTTACTGAATTCAGAGCTGGATACACATTCTTCTGGAGTGGCCACAGCAAAGGGGGGCACCATGAAGCTGGTGTAGTTCTTGCAACCAGAACTAATATAGTCAACAAGCTTGTACATTTACCAAGAGGAGTGAATGACAGGCTCATGACAATACAATTGCCACTTGCAGGAAAACATCATGCCACCATCATCACTACCTGTGCTCCCACCGTGACAAACCCTGATGAGGTCAAAGAACAATTTTATGAAGACCTGGAGACCCTTGTCATCAATGTGCCAAAAAATAACAAGCTTATAATTCTGGTTTACTTTAATGCTTGAGTACGCTCAGACTACCAGACATGGCAAGGAGTGCTTGGGAGGAATGGAGCTGGAAACAGCACTTAACCTGGCAGTATACTTTCCAGGGATGTATTCATTGATAACAAAATTGACCCATGCATTGCTAGAGTTAGCTCAATGTTTGGGAGGCTCTGAAGGAAAGTGTGTGTGAGTAAAGATATTAGACTGACTACCAAACTGAAGGTCTACAGAGCCATTGTGCTGACATCATTGTTGTATGCCTGTGAAACCTGGACAGTCTACCAGAGCCATGCCAGGAAGCTGATCACTTCCATTTGAATTGCCTTAGGAAGATTCTGAAGATCACTTGGCAGGATAAGATGCCAGACACTGAGGTCATTTCTCAAACTAAACTGTCAAGTATTCAAACTTCACTGCAGAAAGTGCAACTATGATGGGTGGCCACATTGTTCAAATGCCCAATGTATGCTTGCCTAAAAGACTATTTGTGGAGAACTCACACAGGGCATGGTGGTCAGAAGAAGCAATATAAGGACACTCTCAAGGTCTCTCTTAAGAACTCTGGAATTGTTAGTGTGACATAGTAGATACTGGCACAGGACCACTCAGTATGGCATGCCCACATCAGAGAAAGTTCTGTGCTCTATGAGCTAAGCAGAACTGAAGTAGCTCAAAAGAAACATGAGATGCATGTATTTAGAGGATCCACCTCAAAAGTTCACATGGACTATTTGTGCCCAACCTGTGGTGGAGCATTCCGAGCTAGTATTGGTCTGATCAGCCACAGTCAGACACACTGTAACTTGACTCTAACATAGTGATGTAATTTTGGTCCTCTTCGAGAATGAAGGACAACCACCATGAGGAAAGCAATTTGCATATGTTAAAATATGACATGAATATAGGATATTACTTTCTAACTTTGTCGAAGAAGTTCCACTGAGGACCTAATTATTTCTATTTCTGAATCCTAACACTGACCAGCTATGAGGATTTTGGCTTGCCCCCTCTTCGTCTTGTTGATTTTACCTTCCCCAATATCTCTCACATTTTTCCTCTTCTGTCTACTCCTACAACGACCACTTTAGCTTGGGTCTTTATTACCTTATGCTACCACTATAGTAACTCCTTATTATATCTCCCTGCTTCACATCTTCCTAAGCTCTAATCCATTGTCCACCCAGCTGCCAAAGGGATTTTCCCATAGTACAGATTTGATCATGTCACTCACTTGTTTAATAATGTCCTGTGGTCCTCTATTGCATTAAGATCAATACAAACTTGATTGTTTATCATTTAAAGTCCTTTACAGTACAGCAACAACTTACCTTTCCAGGCTGTGTAATAAGCCTCAGCCTCTCCTCCCTCTGATTGGCTGGTTCTATTTTTGAGAAAGATACCCGAGCACACCACATATGCATTCTTCTCCAAACTCTATGCTGGACTTAGGTCCCTTCCCTTTCCTTTATGTATAATCTTCCCCCATGAAGCTTTTTGCCCTGGGAGGGAGGGGACTATCTTTCTTTCTGCTTGTATTTGAATTTCCAATGCTTAGCACAGTGCCCAGCAGAAATTAAGCATGAAATACATGCTTGCTGACTTTCGTCCATCCTCAGATTTTTGAAAGACCACAATATGGAAGAGAGAAAAGAGTTGTTCTGCTCCTTCCTTGAGGTTAGAAGTCAGGGCAGTATGTGGAAGTTGCAGAGGGCTAAATATCCACTCAATATATTAAATTACATAAATTTTTATTAAATGCTGACTACACACAAGACACTGCACAAGGCATAAGCCATATATAGAAAAAAGCAAAGTAATTTCTGCTGAATTCAAGAGCTGCAACACACGCACAAATACGCCAAATCAGGGTAACTTGAGAAAGGAAGGAATACTCAGCTCTGAGAGGGATCAAGCAAGGAGACAATTGCCAACAATCAGCATTGCCGATAAATACTACTTGGCTAGCTCATGAGGTAATGAGTTCTCCATCATTAGAGGTCTTCAAGCAGAGTGTAGAAAATTACTAATTGAGGGTGTCATAGATGTAATTCCCTCTTAGGCTGCTTGAGCTAGATAATTGCAGAAGTCTCATCTATAACCTTGGATTCTAATATTAGCCAAGTTTGGAAAGTTTGGCCTTAGCAAATAATGAAACCATCTACTGAGGCTTGGAGTGGATGTGAGCTTTAGTGGAGGGGCTACTCACTCCAGTTAAAGCACAGACCCTCTGAATTAGGAAATAGTAATGATGATGATAATGGCATCATTAGCACCATAATTAACATTTATATAGTGCTTGCCATGTGCCAGAAACTTTGCAATTATTATTTTATTTGATCTTCTCAACAACTCTGGGAGGTAGGTGCTATGATTAGCTTCATTTGATGGAGGAAGAAACTGAGAAATACAGAGGTTAAGTGACTTGACCAGCATCATACAGCTAGTAAGTATCTGAGAAAAGATTTGAACTCAAGGCCCCCTGATGCTCAGTGCTCTGTCCACTTCACCACCACCAGCACCACCACTACCACCACTACCACCACTACTACTACTACTACCACCACCACTACTACTACCACCACCACTACCACTACCACCTACTAGAGGTTGTTTGCAGTGGAGGAATAAAGTCTTTAGCAGGTTTTCCACTTATTGCATTTGGAAGAAATTTCGTACAAATAAACCCTATAAGTTTATTATTATTGTTATTAGTGTTATTTTAGAGGGGGTATCAATGCTATGTTTTGGGTAATAGCAGATATTAAAAAAAAGAAACCAGTTACTTGCAGATTCCATCCAAGCCAGTGGTTCTGAAAGAGCATTCCGTGAATTTTACTGTGTTTCTATGAAATTTTGGTTGTTGTTGCATATCAAAAGAAACTCATAAATAATTTTGTTTAATGGAAGTTTTACTTTTGCAACATAAAGAGCATGGTAAGTAGTCTTTATAAAATAAGCAAAACTTTACTATTACATATATGAAATAACCTTAGAACATGGTCAGGCCTTAAACTAACAAAGAACTGAACAAGAATGACCTCCGGTATTTTAGGGAAACTTTGCATATGATCTCCTAATTCTTACATAATATTGCTAAATTAAACACGTGGCTTGATTCCCAACAGTGAAGGAAGGGTGGTTAACAATGGACAAAACAAAGTATTTGATAGCCTCGGACCTAAGCTACACGTCCAGAAGTGACACAGCCATTGACCAAGTGTAATGAATGGGAATTTTGCCACTGCATGTTTCTGGGGGCCATCCAGGAATGGGAGTGCATTTGCCCTTTATGACATTCCCACTCCTGATTGTAGCTTTGACTGCTGGAGAAGGCAATGAAACATTCTGCACACTGAGGTCTAACCCAGTCTGTAACCCCACGTACTCCCTATGGCCCCTGGCCCTGACTATCCCCACTGTAACCTAAATATAATAAAATCTGATCTGGTCAGGTATGAAGGACATCTGAGTGAACAATGGACAGTGCATTGGGACATGTAGGGAAAAACAGATTTTTTTGATAGGACATTCAAACTATAGGGAGACATAGCATAATCTTTGGGGGATGGAAGGGGCTTCAGAAAAGACAATGATGGAGGAGATCATACAGTTGATCTATCCATCTGTGTGATTTGACAGATGAGAAAACTGAGGCACAGAGAGTTGGAGTCATTTTCTCAGGGCACAACTAGTTAGCAATAGCACTAGGAATGGAACCCAGGTCCTGTTCTCTGCTGTTACCACTGCACATATTGTTTTGCTTCTGACAGATCTTCTCATTACCAGAATGTTATACAGGAAAGATGCTCTCCCTGTGAGAAGACTCGCAGAGAAGAGATCTGTAAATGAAGCTGGAATTTACACTTGCTGATGGCAGCCTTGACAACATCCTGCACGACCCTAATTTGAAAGAGAGTTATTGGATAAATACTTCTCGTGTTATTCAAACAACAGCATGTCTCCAGTACGACAGGCTCACATATTCCAGAAATAGTGATAATAACAGCACCGTCCTTCCCCAGGGACCTGAAGTGAAGTATCAGTAATGAGAGGGGGAGGATTTCTAAGTGCCCCCGCTGAAGCCTCAGTTCGCTACAGACTTTGCAAATGGTGTCTAGTAAATGTCATAGGAAAAGCCCAGGGACTGTCTCTTTCTCTAGAAATAAGAATTTAACCAGAACTATACCCTGCATGGTACAGGCCATCATTCTGGCTGAACCCTCAGCAAAGCAGAAAATCCAGTTTATGATTATCTCCTAAGCACATCTGTCTGATCAGAGAATTGGGGGGTAATAAGATTGCAACATCCTAGAGCTCTAAGGAAGCTCAGAGATCATCAAGTCCAACTCTTTCATGTTACCAAGGAGGAAACTGAATTCCAGAAAAAGAGAAGGAATTTAGTTAAAGTTACTCAGTGACAGTGAGTTAGTAGCAGAGATAGGTCAAGAATAATAGTTTCCTGATTCCAAATTGTACTGGATTGGAATTCATGATGTTTGCATGTTGGAGACAAGGCTGTGGTGTTTAAAAAGTTCAAGAGGCATGGTTTCTGGGTAATTAATCATTTTATTAGCTAGAATTTTATTAATAATAGGAACGGTCATTTGGCTGTCTCTCTTGGACCGAAAATGACTCATGGTGGTGGGCTGACAGTTTATATGCCCTTGAAAGAATGGGTGTTCTCAGGGTGGCAATCAACTCTGATTGGTTAACAATTTAATGAGCGAATGAATATTAAGAGATGTTGGCTTATTCCAAGGAGTATCTTGAGGAACATGACATTGAGTAGCCAAATCATGGTCAAAGAGACTTACCAATTTCCATATCACCCATCTGACTGAAGAGAGAACCCACATTTTCTCAGACTTATCTGAGTAAACACAATAAGCAGGAATCCACACAGTTGCCTACACTTAGAATTTGTTTACTGTCTTTGATTAGATCTAAGCTTGGGTAAGTCTGACTAAGATTTCCTACACTGGTTGATTTTTGGATGAGGAAGTAGAAAAAAGGGGGAAAAAACCTTGGTCTTAATATAATAATTAGTTATCAAACAGAAGAGTGAAATAGTCATTTCTCTCAAAGCAAAGTCACTTCCTAGATGGACAACCATAGGGAAGTGATTTACCCTCCTTTAATCACCATTTCCTTACCTATAACATGTGGTCAGTTATCTTCAAGTATTTGGAAGGAAGGCTGTCATGAAGGAGAGCAATTAGTCATTTTCAGTTTTGCCCCAGAGAGCAGAGACAGGAGAAATGAGAGGGAATTGCAAGAACTCCCATTGTGGCTTCAAGTGTGTGTGTGTGTGTGTGTGTGTGTGTGTGTGTGTGTGTGTGTGTGTGTGCATGTGTTCAAGGGGAGATATTCATAATGGTTAGGGCTCTCTGAAAGTCAAACGTGTTGCTTAGGGAAGTAGTAGGTGCCCCTTCACTATAGGCCTTCAAATAAAAAAGATGCATGATCACTTGTTGGGTCAAGTATAGTACAGATATTATTTCACATACAAGTTTGACTATATAGTGTCTAAGGTCTCTGAAATTCTGTGACTCTGCAATTCTAGGGTAGTAAATACTTACACTACTCCCCTCAGAGGCTTGTTGTGAAGAGAGCACTTTGTATACTTTAAAAAAATAATATAAATGCTAATTATTTTTAATTCAGCTACAGCATGCCACTTTCATCAGGATTTCCCTTTGTCATACTGGGTTGATCAAATGAATTTTCCAGGCTGAGGGAACTCAGAGATTTTAGAGGGAAATAATATTATCACACATGGCTTCACCACTATGGGTCCACTTTTCAACGACACAGATAATGAATGTCCCCAGACTTTCGTCTGTTTTGTGACTTGCTAAAGTCAAGATAATTTATCACCTGGGGGGTAAACTTTGTGGTGATGAGAACCCCTCCAAACTTAGTTAGCCTAAGCTACACCAGGCTAGGCTAGGCTAAGCTGACAATAGATGCTTTCAGTGTTGCCTGAGCCCCTAATTAAAGCCTTTTCTACCTTGGTAGGACCAAGCTGGGGAGATAGCATGATGTCAGATGTTCATGTGTTAGAGCTAAGAAAATAGACATTTAGAAGCTTCCCTATGGTTGCCCAGTTAGGAAGTGTCAGAGCAAATGTTTCTGATCAGTATCTAGGCCTTGTTACTGTATTTGGCATCAGAAGGCCTCCTGGGTTCAAATTCTAGCATTCTTAATGACTACCTCTCAGATTGTGGAGAAGTTACTTTAGTCAGTAAGTCTTGGTACTGTGCTAACCACTGGCCATACAAGGGGAAAAAAAGTCCCTTTACACAAAAAAGCTTATCTTCTAATGGAGCTTACATCACCTTTCTGGCTCTCAGTGCCCTCTGTTATAAAATGAGGGAGTTCAACTATATAATCTCCATAATTCCTTCCACTAATCCTATGACTTGCTAGAGTTTGTGCTCTGCCTGGAGTCAGTGGAGTATCCAAGCATCCATACATGACATGAAGAGGCAGAAAAACAACCTTAGAGGAGGCCCTTGCTGTTTCTACTTCCTGTTAAACATAGCCTTGAATCCTATGTGTGGACTTTGTGGCCTTCTACATTATCTTCCTACCTTATTTATTGTTTTTTTTTTCTAACCACTGTCCAATGCCGTCTACTTCAGTCACAGAAATTACCTCATTGTCCCATGAAACATTACTACTCATTCTATTCTCTGTGCCTTTGATCATGATGCTCTCTTCTACCGGAATGTATTCCCATATAGGCAGAATACAAATCAAAGAATCACAAATTCACAGTTGGAAGGAATCCCCAAATTAATATTTGCCAGACCAGTACTTGAATCCAGGTTCACTGAGGCCAACAGAATATGAATGATAGGACAGTCCTGCTCATTCTTCTCGCTCTTTCTCTGAATCCTGCCTTGTAAACTAGTTGAGGCTCATGGACAGATGGTCTGAAAGTGATAAAATAGCCATGCATGGAAGGACTCAGGCTCTGGACCACTAGGAACTGCTGTTCGTTGTCATGTCACAGAAAGAGCAATGTATATGAATTTTTCAAATGTTCACCCATTGGTTTTTCTAGTTCTAGCCACCAAAATCAAATTTAACAGGTCTGACTCTTCTTTCTTCTCGCCTCTCTTCAGCTCTTCAAATATTTGTAAATTGTCCCAGTGTTTGGAAACACATCCAGACACCATGATAATAGGCAGCCAGATAGCAAAGTAGAAAGAGTATGGGCTAGGAACAAAGAAAACCCATTCAAATTTGGTCTCAGGTTCTCACTAGCTGTTCGCCTCTAGGCAAATCACTTAACCTCTCCTATCTTCAGTTTCCTAATCTGTTAAGTTAGGGTAATAATATAACCTACCTCACAGAGTTGTTGCAAGGATCAAACAATATAGTATGTGCAAAGCATTTTGTAAATCTTAAAGTATTATACATATTATACATTATACAAATAAACGTTGTTATTATCAGTCCTATTCCACCTACTTGGGCAGTTCCCTCAAACTCATTTGTTCCTCTAGTGCTCTAATTGGATCTGTGATCTCATCAATGTAGTTGTTACCTCCAGTCTTGCAGATTCTAACTCATTGATACTTGAACATCCTGTCAGATGTGATCTTCTCAATGGAAATGACACTAAGGAAGATGCATTGGCCACCTGCTTTGCCACTTCATCCTAAGGATGACTGAGCCTTTCCATCTGAGTTACATCAGAAACTTTATGCGTTATCTCCAATTAGAATGGAAGCTCCTTGAGAGCAAGCACTGTTTTGCTTTTTTATTTGTATCTACAGATATAGATAAATGTTTTGCAGTTATGCACTTAATAAATATCTTTCTTTTATTTATCCATTTAGTCCAACCCATAAATGAACGAGTCCCACATAAAAGGTACATGACAAGTGCCCATGCAGACTTTGCTTAAATGACCTCCAGTTATGCAAGACCCAGAACATTTTAAGGCAGCCCACTCTGCTTTGGGATAGCACTAATTAGGTTTCCCTTATAATGTGCCCTCTCCCTTTTAATTTTAATCCATTGATTCTTCTTCCATGTGAAAGCTCTTTAAATATTTGAAGACATTGATTTTTCACCCTAGGTTTTTATCATCATTGGGCTAAACATCCCTGTGTCTTCTGAGTAATCCTCAAATTCCATGAACTCAAGACCCTTCACCATCCTTGTTACCTTTCTTTGGATGTTCTCTGGCTTATCATTTTCCTTCCTGCAGTGCATCCCCTAGAACTGAACACATTAGCCATGGAGAATTCATCTGACCAGGGTGGGTTATAATCATACTGTCACCTTCCTAGTCTTGGTTACTATGACTCTTAATGCAGACCAAGGTATAATTAGCTTTTGGGGCTACCACATCCCACTGTAAATTCATCTTAAGCTTGAAATCCACTAAATTACTCCAGTTTTTCAGATGTGTAAACATACCTTCTCCACCTTATATCTACAAAGTTTATTTTTACATTACAGTATATGATTTAGCTAAGGTAATGAGTAATATTCCTAATTATTGTAGGAGTATGGAGATCCTGAATTCAACACCAGACTTGGCAGTGTTTCAGAATACTATTCACCGTGCTGCATGGGCAGCTAGGAGGCTCAGTGGATAGAATGCTGGGTATTGGGGCAGGAAGACTCCTTTTGGCTTCAGATACTTACTAGCTCTGTGACTCTGGGCAAGTCACTTAACTCTGTTTGCCTCAGTTCCTCCCTTATTGTAAAATGAGTTGGAGAAGGAAATGGCAAACCATTGCAGTATCTTTGCCAAGAAAATGGGGTCATAGAATTAGACACAATCGAAAAATGACTCAACAAGTATGATTTAACAATATGTTAGCAATGCCTTCCAGGTTAATCTATAAATTGATACACATGGTCTCTCTGCATTAATCCAAGCCATTAATAAAACTAGCATAGCAGAGGACCAAGTTCAAAGGTAGGCCACTCCATAGTAGGTCTCCTTCTAAGTTCACAATCAGCCACTACTGACTGCCTATACTTTCCATTTATCTAGTGCAGTATCTACCTAATTGTCATGTCCAGATCTTTCTGATTTTCCAAAAGAATAGTATCAAAGCCTTTTATTAAACAGCTCACTAAGATCTAAGTAAGGCATATCTATAGGGTTTCCTTTGATCTACCAAGCATGCACCTAAAAAGGCAGTGAAGTTAGTCTAGCATGAGCTGTTCTTAAGGAAACTATGCTGGCTCTCTGTAATCCCAGTTCTTATTCTAGATGTTCATTGATCATTCATTTAACAATCTAGTCTAGATTTTTTCAAGGAATTGAAGTCGTACCAAATGGCTGAATAGTTTGCAGACTCTGTTCTCATGACTTCATTGAAAATAAGAATATCTGAGCATTTGTCCTTCCTCCAACCTGTTATACCTCTCCTGTTCTCCATGTGTTTTCAAGGATCATTGATTATAGCTACAGGTTCTTCTAGTGCTTGAGTAAGTAGGTCAGCTGTTACTGGCAACTCGAATTCATCAAGGACAACAAGTAGTGGGAGGAGTACTGGATTGGAATTCAGAGACGCAGATCCTCTCTCTGCCAGATTACTCACTGTATGACTTTGGGCAAATTGCTAAACCTCTTGGGGCCTTAGTTTTCTTATCACTAAACTGAAATAGTTGCACTACATCAAATCCAAGAGCTTTTGGGGGCTAAATCTATGGACTATGGTTCAGGGAAAGGATAGGTTGGATCCTCTGGACTAAAATTCTACAGGTAAAGTCAGCATAGACAGAATGGGGGAAGCTTTCTTATTATCTCCTCAACCAGCTTGTATTTTTATTTTTGTTGTTTAGTCAATTAGTTGGTTGTTGTTCAGCTGTTTTTCAGACATGTCTCACTCTTTGTGACCCCATTTGGGGTTTTCTTGGCAAAGATGTTGGAGTGGTTTGCCATTTCCTTCTCCAGCTCATTTTATAGATAAGACACTGAGGCAAACAGGGTTAAGTGACTTGCCCCGAGTCATACAGCCAGTATCTGAGGCCTGATTTGAACTCAGATCTTCCTGACTCCAGAGCGGGCACTCTATCCATTGTACTAACTAGCTGCCCCTTACCTTGTATACTAAATCCCTATGAACCATCTCTGTTTTACTAATTCAATTCAATTCACCATTCATTCATTAAATGTCCATTATGTAGAAGGCATTGTACTAGGTACTGAGGACTGAAAAGACAAGATAAACAAACAAGAATAGTCCCCTGTGTCAAGGAGGGGAAAAAAACAAAACAAACAAAAAAATTGTTAAATGTCTACTATGCAACAGGCAAGTGTCTAAGTGTTTTATAAATGTAATCTCATTTGGTCGTCATGGAAAGACTGATAGATGCCACTATTATTTTTTTGAAGGGTGAAGTCAAGAAAATTGGGGTTAAGTGACTTGCCCAAGGTCACACAGCTAGTAAGTGTCAACTGTCTGAGGCTGGATTTGAACTCAGGTCCTCCTGACTCCAGGGTCAGTGCTATATTCACTGTACCACCTAGCTGACCCAATAAATGCTATTATTATCTCCATTTTATAGATAAGGGAACTGAAGTAGAGAGGTCTAATGATTTATCCAAAGTCACACAGCTAGTGAGTGTATCTTCCTGACTCCAGGCTCAGAACTCTAATCACTGTGCAGCCCAAGTGTCTCTTACATTCTACAGTCCTGGCCAGTTTTGCAAGGAAAAATACAAGAAGTAAAATAAGACTTAAGAATCTCTAGTTTTTCTCCATTATCACTTATTTCCCCGAATATGTATCAAACAATATTCTTAATCCTTAACAGCCTCAATACCCCTCCTCCATAGAGTCTAAAAACAACGAAACAGAAAACAACCCTCAAGCCAGACTTTTTCATTGTCCTGATTTTCACCCAACCTCAGATCATTCTGAGCTATAGCACTTGTAGCGCTGTTCTTAGAACATCACCCTTTCATATCATCTTCTGTTGCCTGAACTTGACTCCATTTCCTGTACATGTCATTTTAAAATGAGATCCTTCCTCATACACATCAGTCTCTTTGGACAACATTGGCATTTTTTCTCTTTGTGCCTTGAGAATTAAGAGCTTTCCCGTTCTTCCTCAGCTGACTTCTACCATGAAATATTAGCATCTCTAGGACCTTACCTTTCCTTTCCCTGAACCAAGAGAAATGTGTCCTTTTAAAATTGACAGTGCATGTCAGTTGATGCATAGTTTGCTTCTTCTATTGAAAACCAAAAACATAAAATCAAAAAACCCCAAACCTCTAAAGTGGAGGAACTGCTTTCCCCAAGGTTCCCATTGTTTTCAGCCCAGAAGCAGGTTCCTCCATATTGGTGGGAATCGAACAGCCAGGTCCAGGATAATTCCCTTGGTTGATTCCTCCTCATTTTGGAAGCATATAAAGTAATTAATATTGAATACTAGCTAGTTTAAGTTCTGTATCTTCTCTGAAACCATCCTTTCTGCTTCAACCCCTGATCTCCATCCCCTGGGGAATGAAAATACTTGCAAACACAGAATCACAATGTCAAAGCTGGAGGAAAGCTTAGAAATAGGTTGATTCACCTCATGCATTTTGACAAGTGAGGGACCTGAGGTCCAGGGAGGCAAATAGAATTACTGAATAACAAACCACAGACTATTGAAAGAAATATTCATTTTAATAGCAACAACTACATTTTTATGGGGATTTAAGATTTATAAGATGATCGATCTTATTCACGACAAACATAGATGGTAGTGCAAATATACCCATTTTAGAGATAAGGAAACAAATCCAGGATGGGGCACTGACTTACTCAGGGTTACACAGGAAGTGTCAGAGTCAGAATTTGACTCCAAATCATATCTGACTCCAAATTAGATTTTTTGCAACATAGCAACACTATGCTGCCTTTCAATTAGATCGCAGGTCTTGTGATTTCCAATAAAATATTTCTTCTACATGACCTTTTTAGCACTTACTGAGGTTCTGTTTTGTGATGTTCACTTCCAGTAAATTCTTCTTTCAATACTTAGTTATGGCATGGAGATGACTGATTCTTTCAAGGCAAGGGCAAGTAGAAGGCAACCTTTATTATATCCCACTAATCTGGGAAAGCTTTGAGTGTGAGTCTAAGAATGAATTGTTATCCATCATCACAGGTCCAACTGAGTGCAGATAGGCTCAGCCTTGGAAGGCTGGCCACCAGATGGTCAATAATGTTTTGGCCAATAATACTCATGCAGTCAGTCTACTCATTTTCAATTAATTTCAGTTGAATCCACTAGATATTTGTTAAGGACCTACTGCATGCAAGACACTGTTCTAGATATTAAAGAAACAGATAAAAAGAACACTTCCCTATCCTCAAAGCATTTACGTTATATTGGTAGTAGAGTAGGGAATACAAAATGATCATAGATATGGAAGTCCAAGATACTTTGAGGAAGAAGAGAGCACAAAAAAAAAACTTGTGATTCAGGAAAGACTTCAGATAAGAAGTAGCTCTTTGGCTGGGCCTTGAAAGAAGTTAGGGATTCTAAGAAATTAATGTAAAAGGGAATATTCTCTAGATTTGGGGGATAAAAATGAGAAAACTTAGAGAGTGGAAATGGAATTTCCAGGTATGAGATCAGTAGTAGGCCAATTTGGATGGAATGTAAAGTTTGTGAAGGTGAGAAATATGAAATAAAACTGGAAATGTAGGAAGGAGCTAAAATGATGGTAGAGGGGTGGTAGTAAAAGAGTTTGTATTTTATCCCATAAATAATGGGAGGCTACTGAGCTTTTGAGCAGGAGGATTACATAGTCAGATCTGTATCTATATCTTAGGAATATTAATTTGCAGCTCTATAGAAGATGTTTTGGAGGGAGAAAAAATGACCAATGAAGATTAATTATTAATTATGAATTTTATAACAATTTAATTGAAAGGTGATGAGAAACTGAATTAGTATTGTGGCTCAATGCATGGAAAGGAAGAACTGGATTTAAGAGATGACATGAACTGTCATTTCTCCCATGTGTGATGGATTTATAATCAGATGGTTGAATTCAAATCCAGATTCTTATATTTACATGTGTGATCTTGTGCGAACTACTTCAACTCTTGGATTCTCAGTTTCCTTATCTGCAAAATGGGGGATTGGACAAGATGACCTCCAAGGTTCTTTCAGCTCTAAATTATGATCTTATGATCCCAACTAGACCATAATGTTCTCAAGGGCAGTGACTATGTTGTGTTTTTCCTGGATCCCAATGTTCTCTAACATGGTGTGGGGCTTAGAATATGTGGTTGGACATATGTGTGTGGGAACGGGTGGTATACATAAATAGTGTTCAAACTACTTGATTAATTGAAATTACAATGAAAATTGGAATTTAAATGGTGCTTTAATGTTTGTAATATGTTTTCTTCATAATAAGACTCTAAATGGACTCTAAATGTGTCATCTTCCATTGATGGATCAAGAACCATAGGGAAGGTCAGAGTAGGTATGTGGGCTGCCCATGGTCATACACCTAGTAAATGTTAGCTGTGGTAGTTGATCCTGGGTCTCCTGACCTCAAATCTAGCAGATAGTGATAGGATAGATGAGGTTGTCTTCTTATTGCTCCTTTCCCCCCCCTTTATTGCAAAGTGAAGTTTTGTGGGCAGATAGATACATAATGCTATACTGGGAAATGATTGTGATGCAAACAAACAAAGTTGTCAATAAAACTAACAAAAATGTGATCTTATGGCTTTGGACTGGAAGCTTGTTGTGCCGCCATTGTTGTTGTCATAGAGTTCTTGGGGGTAATGCTTGTGTCAGGATATGAGCTGTCAGCGTGCAGCCAAGGTTCAGGTAAGCTCAACAGATACATCACAGGTGTGAAAAAGTCCTTCTATCCCAAGACAGGAGATGGAAGCCCAGTGCAGCCTTTTATGAGGGAGGAGCTCAGTGTAACTTAAAGGCAGTTTTCTGTTGGGACCTGGCAATCGTTCTATTAAGGGACAGTCAAATATTAAAACCGAGATTAAGGGGGCTGTGAGAATCAATGTTTATCTGACATGTGGCACATGACCCAGAGGAATACCAAGGCTTATCGAGAATATAAGCAGAATTCCTGTGTGTAATTTGGAGCCAGACACGGTACACTGCATTATGCTAAGTAAATCAGTTCAGAGTGTTCAGAAGTTTTATGATAGAGCTGATTTGAGGAAACACCTGGCTTACAGCATGTAAAAAAAAACCTTTTCTGTTATAGACGCAAGTATTTAAAATGTTTAGAGTGAAAACTGCTCAGCTTCTTTAAGAAAAAAAGGCATGTTCTGTGTTAAAAGTTAGGACTTGTAGAAACCTCCAGAATATTCTCTAGCTCCATCTTTTTCTGTCTCTCTCATTATTCTCTCAATTGAAAGTTATAACACTGAACTTCTACTCAGGAAGTGGAAGTGTTGGATGTTTTGGAATTTACTGACTCTGCTACCATGGGTAAGTCTCAGCTTTCATGAGCCTTGATGTCTCCATCTGAAAAATGGAGGAAGAGGGGGAAAATAAGTTTTGCATTTTCTAAATCTTTAAGTTCTGTCTAATTGTGAGTTATTTTTTTCTGGCATGGACCTCAGGAGCTAAAAATCATGTAACCTGACTCCACCAATTTGTAGATGAGGATACTGAGGCTGAGAAGGATGTGATTACTTTCCCAAGCATCCTACCCCATTCAGTAGGGGAGCCTCTGCTCTGGAGTTGTCTAATTCCAAGTCCAATGTTCTTTCTAGGACACCACACTGCTCTCTCTCCTCACTATACATGCTGATAAACACACACACACACACACATACACACACACACATGCGCGAATGCACACACACACACTCCTTTATTTCTAGTAAATGAAACATTGATAAAGCAAAAAGTAATGGAATAAAGTTGAATAGAAACCAGATACTTGTTGTGTGACCCTAAGCAAGCCATTTAACCCTGTTTCCTCAGTTTCCTCATATGTAAAATGAGCTGAAGAAGGAAATGGTAAACCACTCCTGTATCTTTGCCAAGAAAATCCTAAATGGGGTCATGAAGAATCAGACATGACTGAAAAACGGCTGAACAACAATAACACAAAAGAGACCTGGTTGCCAAGGAAACCTTTTACTGATTGAGAAGAGACTTTTCCCCTACCTGTGAGGAAGGACATGAAGTTGGGCTATAATTTCTATTTTTTTCTGTTCTAACTTTGAAAGGAAAAGGAATCAGAAATCCAATGTCCTCCCACAAGTACAAATGAGAACTGGGGTTTCCGGAGTTAATTAAAAAAATAAAGTGGGAGTGTTGTGGCTTTTACTCAATAAGGCAAAGAGATGATTAAAGGCTTTTCATACCAATGCTGTTGGAAAATCAGGCAGAGTAGACAATTTAGGTTTAGTGATAGAGGCTCTAATTTGTGTTTGGGACTTTACATTTCTTTAAAGAAAAAAAACAGAAAATAATGTATTAGGATGGGAGAGTGGAACATAAGCAGTTTTTCAGACAGAAGATATAGCTTTGAATTCCACCTCTGCCATGTATGTGACCACAAGTTAGGTGGCTTCTCTAACTTCATCTTTAAAATGAGGGAGCTTGGGGCAGCTAGGTGGTGCAGTGAGTACAGCACCGGCCCTGGAGTCAGGAGGACCTGAATTCAAATCCGGCCTCAGACATTTGACACATGTACTAGCTGTGTGACCTTGGGCAAGTCACTTAACCCCAATTGCCCTGCCAAAAAGCAAATAAAATAAAATGAGGGAGCTGGATAAGGTGATAACTGTGGTCCCTTCCAGCTCTAAGACCATGATCCTTTGGTTTTGCAAATTCTAGAAGTTACAGTTAAATTAAAACATGTCCGTTACTTTTATTATAAAGTTAACCTTTAAAGATTTTACTTCTTAGTTCCAGGTATATCTTCCCATTGGACCAGTGAAATGATGTCCGATGTTATAATAGGCCTACCTCCTGAAAGGAAAGAACTAACCACCTAGGCACTAGCTATGCCTATCTGTTAAGTGATGGTGCATAGAATATGGAAGCTGAGAAGTACAGGTGGGAAATGGGGTCTAAAGACTTTCCACAAAATCACAGAATTTCACATTTGGAAGGTATATCCCTGCCTATGTACTTCAATTTATATGTGCTACTAAATTCATTAAATTATTATACAAAAACAATTTGTGGTAAGTGCTGGAGATATGAAGAAAAAAAACAAAAGGTTCCTTGACCTGGAGGAGCTTACGTTCTACCACTCCATTATTATTTGCTCACAATTAAGCAAATGGAATATTATTTCAAGAAAAAAAGAGTGTAGTAACAGAATGATCAAGAAAGGTCTCATGGAGTAGGTGGCACTTGAAATATTCTCTGGAGGAAACTCAGGGTTTTGTGAAATGAAAATAAAGAAGGATTCTATTCTGCACCTGAGGGACAACTTGGGAAAAACCACAAAATCAAGGGGAATGTTATGTCTGGAGAACAGCTAACAGACCAGTTTGACTGGAGCAGAGCATTCGTGAAAGGGTAGGCAGAAAAGATAGGCAGAAACCAGATTGCAAAAGGCTTTAAACTCAGCTAGGCTGAGAAATTAGTATTTTATCCTAGAAATATTTGGGCCAGCTAGGTGGTAGACTGAGCATTTAACTTGGAGTCAGGGAGACCTGAGTTCAAAGTCTTCATCAGATTACTTATTAGCTATGCTTCCCTGGGCAAGACACTTAAGCTTCCTGAGCCTGAGATCATTTATCTGTAAAATAAGGATAACAGTAATAACCCCTCCCAGGCTTGTTAAGATCAATTGAGATGCTGTTCTTCAAGTGCTTTGCAGACCTTGACACACTATTAAATGACAGGTCACGTTATTATTAAAGATTTTTGAGGAGGAGAGCAACATGGAGTGACACATATTTCTGTGTTAGGACTATCAATTTGGGAGCTGTTTGTAGAATGGATTATGGAAGGAAGAAACTGGATTCAGGCATAACAAGAGACGTAAATATCCAGGAAATGTTGGTCAATGAACAGTTTTAAGTGCTACATGTTAAATAGCATTATTATTATTTAAGGTCAATAAACATTTATTAATTAAACATATTCTTTATCATTAAGTGCCTACTATGTACCAGGTTAAGCACTAAGAAGATAAAGAAAAAGACAGCCATTACCCTCTAGGGGGTCATTAACTAATAGGGGAGATAACATGGAACAAGCTATGTCCAAACTATTTAGAAGGTAAATAGGAAATAAATACAGAGGCAAAGAGCTAGAATGGAAGGGGATCAGGAAAGACTCCCTGTAGAAGGTATGATTTAAGGTGGGAATTGAGGGGAACCAGAGAAGCCAGGAGGTAGAAATAAGGAGCAAGACCATTCCATATATGAGTGACAGCCAGTGAAAATGCCCAGATGGTCAAGAGATGGAGGGTCTTGTTCTAGGAACAGCAAAGAGTTCAGCATCACTGGAGTGAAGAATACGTGGTGGGCTATAATAAATTGTTGCTAGGGCAACTAGGTGGGGCAGGAAGATGAAGACTCCTCTTCCTAAGTTCAAATCTGGCCTCAGACACTTACTACCTATGTGACCCTAGGTGAGTCACTTAAAGTGGTTTGCCTCAGTTTCCTCATTTGTAAAAATGAGCTGGAGAAGGAAAAGACAAACCACTCTAGCATCTCTGCCAAGAAGACCCCAAATTTTGTCAAGAAGAGTTGGACATGACTGAACAACAACAATACAAAATTAATCTGAAGAAATATATTGCAAAATTTAATATACTATAAAATGTAAGTTGTTATTATGATTTTAAGGTCAGGGACAGTATTTTGTCTAAGTTTTATATATTCCCTAGCACATAGTACACTGCTCTACCTGTAGGTCCTTAATATTTTTTTCAAATTAATATTTATGTATTTTATAGTTCATGGAGCACTTCTACATACATCATCTCCATAATAACCCTGAGATAGCTAGTGCAGCAGAATTCTATCTGTTTAACAGATGTTGGAATGGAGGAATTGGGACATAGAGAAGTAGGAGGATGAGGCTTACCTATACAAAGTCCATCACTACCTTAGTCTAGAGCTGGGGCACAAGCTAAGGGTTTCTGAGCTAAGGTATATAAAGTGCTTTTAAAACTTTAGAGGAATAGACAAATACTGGGCATAACAACACGTTTCTATGCGCTACAAGGAGACACATAAGAACATATATGCTAGACTCTGGGTTTGATTGAGGCTGTTGAGGAGAAAGTTGATTATTCCCGTGGGCCCCAGGTCTATAAATCTTTCTGACTGAGTGGACAGGAATGGGCTGGTACTACAAACAGTGAGGGAATAATGTAAAACAAAATAGGAGACACTAATTTGCTCTTAATAAAAGCCAGCCTTCAGGATAGCAGTGACAAAGGTGCGAGTGAACTGCTTTTCTAATTTTTTTTTCCTTAGCCCTGAAGTGAGGAGAGAGGGTAGAGATATGCTCATCTTTCAAGTAGAAGCCACAAACTTCAGAATCTTCTTGTCCTTTGACCCTCAGGAGCTCTGAAGTATTTTATGTAATTTTATATTTATTGGAAGAACTATGATGCGGTGGGAAAAAGTCCCAAATTGGTCCTCAGAACTCCTATGTTCATGTCCTGGCACTTTGCTGATATCACTATGTAACCTTGAACAAGTCATTTCTGTCACTGGGCAGGAAGGTAGTACAATAGAGAGGCAGGAGCCAAGAGGCTAGCAGGGATGGGGAACCTGCAGCCTTAAGGATTTGTTCTGTAAAACTTGGACTCAGTCAAAAGACCGCCCCAAGGACCTAGATGGCCATATGTGGCCTGGAGGCTGTAGGTTGCCCACCCCTGGGAGAGGGGAGAGGCAGAGGCCATCAATCAATGAATCAAGAAACATTAATTAAGCACCTACTATGTGCCAGACACTGTGCTAAAATGAAAGTTGGGACTTTTGAGAGTTAAGTGGAAATGGAGGCCAGGCATGGACCAAAGTAGGGAACTACAAATTGGTGGTGCTGTGATGGAAGGCAGGGCATGAAAGGAGTAAGAAAGCTATGATAGAGGACTGGCTTTTTGCAGGCCCACTAGGGAGGAAGAGCATAGCAGGAAGGCAGAGATTCTGAATCCTTACTGAGACTCATCTTTGCATTCCTGCTGCTGGAACCTTTCTGGATTTTGTACAAGACTTTTTCAGGGACCCTTCCTGAGACTCTGGGGAGAAGAAAAGAGAACAAACCTTTATTAAATACCTATCATGTGTCAGACACCATGCTAAGAATTTTACAAAAACTATCTCATCTGATCCTCACAACAACCTTGTGAGGAAGGTGCTATTCTAATCTTCATTTTATACGTTAGGAAACTGAGGAAGGCAGAAATTAAGTTACTTGCCCTGAGTCACTCAGCTATTGAGTGTCTGAGTCCAAATTTGAACCCAGTTCTTCCTGATTCTAGGCCCAGCACCCTGTACCAAGAGTGGGGAACCTGCAGTCTTGAGGCCACATGTGGCACTCTAGGTCCTCAAGTGCAGCACTTTGACTCCAAGTTCTGTCAAGGGGCTACACCTGAGGACCTAGACAGCCAGTTATGACCTTGACATAGCAGGTTCTCCACCCCTGCAGCCTGTACTTAGACCTGGCTGTCTAAATTAGGGAAAAGGAAACTGAGCTCACTGAACCTGGGGCCATAACTAACTAATACTTTGCTGAAAGAGCTTATGTAGGATTCTCTTTTCTGTTTTTATTTTTAAACTGAGCTCATGATTTTATCACTATAGATAGCTCCCAGTGAGGAAATTACCACTTGAGACAAATGAATAGCCCTAAAGACAGAGTTTCTGGGTAATTAATCAATGTATTAATTACTCTAGTGGATAATCAATAAATTTATGGTCAGTGGTTTCTCCAGGTCAGAGCTGTCCAACCTTAGGTTTTTATTGAAACAATAGACAATATATTTTGATTTGCCATTTGTTTTTTGTTTTTGCAGGGTGGAAGGCAGGGCAGTTGGGGTTAAGTGACTTGCCCAAGGTCACACAGCTAGTAAATGTGTTGTGTCTGAGGCCAAATTTGAACTCAGGTTCTCCTGACTCCAGGGGTAGTGCTCTACTCACTGTGCCACCTGGCTGCCCTAATTTGCCATTTTAATGAGAGCTCTGCAGTAGCTTGACTTCCTTTACTAAAGCATTTATGTAAATTTCTATGCTTGTAGGCAGGGCTGCATAAATCTGACTGCAGCCACGTGTGAACAATTAATGAGGGGGTGGGCATATTAATGAGGAGGTGGGCTAAAAGTCTTCAACTCCTCCTGCTGAGAAAGTGGCTTGACCATGAGACTCAGCCCCCTCCAGCAATCTGGACAAAGGAATCCATCTCTATCCAGACCACTTTAGTTGTTTTTCTCTTTCAGGAGATGGGATTCACCTAATTTACCCACTAAACATAAGTAAGTATATATAAGTAAGGTCTCCTAGTTGAGTGGGGTCCTGCGCAAGACCAAGGAGCATGTTCCCAGAGGATTTCAGCAATCTCATCTGTTAGCAGTGTCCTTCAGAGGAAGACTGACTCAAAGGAGCTGGTCCCTGAATGAGGAAATAGAAGAAGCCTTAATCCTAATTTAATAATTGGTTATTAATATAATAGAAAATAATGATTTCTCTCACACTGAAGATTGGCAGTTTCTCCGTAACTTACAGATTTTGAGAGATGCTTTAGGTGCACCTGGGGTCATACAGCCAGAATGTGTTGAAGGTGGGACTTGAAACTAGGTCTTCCTAACTCTCAGACTATCTGTCTGGCATGTCAAATTGCCTTTCTAATCTTATATGTCTTTAAAAAACCTATTCTATGTTAATGTTGGAAGCCTGATGCTTGCAGGGACTTAGGAGTCTACAAGAAATGTGAAGCATATTCTCCAGAGGGAACTTCAGGCTGGGTTCATCATCAGATAGGAATAGAGAATATATAACAAGGATATCAAGGGGAATTCTCTTTTGGGTATTGGTTGAACTAGATGAACTCTGAGGTCCCTTCCATCTTTGATCATTATTCTGAGATGGTATGCATGTAAAATAAAATACTGTTATGTTACTGTCCTAACTTACAAAAGGTAAAATTTAATTGGTTTTGTTCTCAGGCTGCTTTTCATGTAGAGAGCCAGTGGCTCAGTGGATAGAGCACTGGGCCTGGAGTCAGAAAACTTGAGTTCAAATGCAGCCTCAGATACTTCCTAGCTGTGTGACCCTGGGCAAGTCACTTAACCTCTGATTGTCTGACAAAATGGAACCACAGGATCCATTGAAGAAGGAAATGGAAAATCACTCTAGTATTTTTGCCAAGAAAATCCCAAATGGGATCATAAAAGGTTGGACATGACTGAAATGACTGAACAACAACAGCGACACCAACAAAAAGGCTCAATTGGAATAACTTCAGCTCCATTCACTTTCTGGAGTCTTCTCTATCCTCACCGGCAGACTTGCCTACCTCAAGACACTTTTGCCCTCGGGTCTGTTCTCCTGTTTGAGTCCCTGGAGGAAATCAATATTTCACGAGAGATCACCATTCACTAGGGGCTCCCATCATGCTAGATTCACACTGAGCTTAGCTCACCGCCCCATCTCCTCCCTAGCATCCTCACCTCTGGGGGGGGGGAGGTACTCTTCCCCACCCCAACTTTTTGGCTCTTCTTTGTGCTATGTATCCATCTTCTTCAGGCTGCACTCCAGATTTCCCCTGCCCCATCTTGATGCCTCATTCCAGGGCTGGAATTCACATATTGGAAGTCCCCTCTGCCCCTGTAGCCTCTCCCTCTGATTGGATGGTTCCTTCCAGAACCTCCATTTAAGAATGATGCCCAGGTCAATCATATTTGTTTCCTCTACCAAGCCCCAGGTCAGGGTACCTGTATGTCCTCCATTCCTTATTTTTAAGCCTCCTTTTGTGTGTTGTCTTATCCCGTTAGAATGGAGGCTCCTTGAGAACAGATTACCTTTCCTTGTATTCAGATTTGTATTCCCAGCTTTTAGCACAGTGCCTGGCATATCATAAGTGTTTAATACATTATCTATCTATCTAATTATATAATATAAGGTGAAATATCTTTTACCCCTAAATTGTTCCTTCATTAGCAAAGCAGTAAAGCCATTACTGTTACCACCAGATACTAATTTGCTTGGATTAATTGTCTTCAGGTTATTTTTATCAAAAAGTCTTACTCAGGAAAAAGATTATTAGACTTGGGGTCAGAAAGATCTACTACTTACATGCTATGTGACTCTAGACAAATCACTTAAATTCTGTAGCCCTCAGTTTCCTCATCTGTAAAATGGGGATAATGTTTTGTTCATTAACAATAATCATGTGAAAAAATAAATAGATTATAAAATGCCATAGAAAAGTAAGTTTTTGTGATTAATCAGAAAGAGTAATAGACAAGCCATAATCATTATCACCAATGTTTGTTTCCTGAAGGGGACTCAATGCTATAGCTTCCCTCTCCTCTTCATTTATAATTTATTTCTTTTAAACATTCTTTTCTTTTTAAATTTTGAGTTCTAGATTCTTTTCCTCCCTCCTTCCCATCTCCTACCCACTGAGAATAGAAGCACGATTATATCAGTTATACATGTGAAATCAAGTAAAATATATTTCCGTATTAGTCATATTGAAAAAAAGAAAAAAATAAAGCAGGAAAATTATACTTCAGTTTACACTCAGAGTTCATCAGTTCTCTCTCTGGAGGTGGATAGCATGTTTTTCATGCTGAATCCTTTGGAATTGTCTTAGATTATTGTGTTGATCAGAGAAGCCAAGTCTTTCACGGTTGATCATCATTACAATATTGCTGTTACTGTGCATAATGATCTTCTGGTTCTCATTTCACTTTGCATCAATTCAGATAGGTCTTGCATCCCTCTTTCTCATCCCTACATTTTTTTAGAGATCATCCCAAGATGATCTGTTCGCACCTGTGCCCTCTGTCTGTGCAGATGCCTTCTAACTGTTCTAAGAAGGATAAAGTTCTTAGGATATATATATATATATATATATGTGTATATATATATATATATATACACATATATATGTATATATATATATATATGTGTGTATATATATATATGTATATATATATATCATCCTTCCATATAGGAATGCAAACTCTTTAACTCCATTGAGTCTCTTAGGATTATTCTTTCCCATTTTTCTTTTTAGGCTTCTCTTGAGTCTTCAGTTGGAATGTAAATTTTTCTATTGAGTTTTGGTCTTTTCATCAGGAATGCTTGAAAGTCTGTATTTCATTAAATATCCATGTCTCTCCCTGAAGGATTATACAACACTCAGTTTTGCTTAGTAGGCAATATTTGGTTGTAATCCTAGACCCTTTGCTTTCTGGAATATCACGTTCTAAATCCTACCCTGCTTTAAGGTGGTAGCTGCTAAATCTTATGTGATCCTGACTGCGGTTCCACAATATTTTAATTGTTTCCTTCTGGCTTCTCACAGTATTTTCTCCTCGACCTTGTAACTCTGGAATTTGGCTGTAATATTCCTGGAAGTTTTCATTTTGACATCTTTTTCATGAGGTGGTCGTTGGATTCTTTCAATTTCTATCTTATCCTCTGAATTTAAGATATTGCTGCATTTTTCCTTGATAATTTCTTGAAATATGATGACTAGGCTCTTTTTTGATCATGGCTATCAGGTCGATCTATTTTCCAGATCATTTTTTTCCAGTGAGATATTTTATATTTTCTTCTTTTTTTCATTATTCTGTTTTTAAATTTGTTCTTGATGTTTTATGCAGTTATTAGCATCCACTTTCCCAATTCTGATTTTTAAGGAATTGATTTTCTCAGTGAACTTTTTGTACCTTTTATCCATTTGGCCAATTCTGCTTTTTAAGGAGTTCTTTTCATCAGGGAATTGTTGTGCTTCTTCTACCATTAGGTAAATTCTTTTTACCTAATTCTGTTTTTTAAAGTACTTTCTTCAGTATTTTTTTGCCTCTTTTACCAAGCTGTTAATTCTCTGTTCATATTTTTCTTGAATCACTCTCATTTCTTTCCCCATTTTTCCCTCTATCATTCTTTTCTCTTTCTTTAATTCTTTCAGGAATTCTTGCTGGCCTTGGGTCCAATTAACAATTTTTTCTCTGAGGCTTTGCTTGTAGGTATTGTCACATTATTCTCTTTTTTGACTTTATGTCTTGGTCTTCCCTGCTGCTGCGTAGCTTTTAATAGTGAAATTCTTCTTCTCTTTCTCCTTCTCCCATTCCTTCTTCATTTACTCATCTTCCCAACCTTTTTCTTCACTTTGAACTTTATGTTAAAGTTGGGCTCTGCTTACCTGGGGGGTGGAAGGACATTGTGCCAAGTTTCAATCTTTTTTGTGCTGCTGTTTTCAGAGCTAGTTTGGGGGCTCTGAAAAATTTAGTGCTTCCAAGGTGAAGTCATCCTGGTATAGGTATGGTCGCTGTTTTTCTGGCCTGTACCCTAGTTGTTACGCAGGAAATGCCCCTGCTCTCCTGAAGCTGCAAGTCCTAGTGTTCCTCTTGATTCTACAAATGTGACTATGCTCCCTGTTCCCTTGTGAATGTTAACAAACTTTGCTCTCTGCCCTAGAACCACAACCTAGAACCTCTATGTTGCCAATCAGTGCCAGCTACACCCAGTATCAGTGTAGGGCCCACTATAATTTCTTTCTGAACAATTGTCTGACCACCTTACTGTCTCTAGGAGAGCTCCTAAATCTATTCACCTGCTGTCATTGCTGCCTCCAATGTCAACCACTGGGGCTCCTGCCACATTCTGGGCCTTCACCCACCCCAGTGCTATAGACTTTTCCCATTGACCTCCTAAGTTGTCTTAGACTGATCTGATCTTTTGTTTGCTCTGCAACTCCACAATTTGAGTTGAAGCATTATTTTAAAGTTGTTTAGAGGGGAATGTTGGGAGAGTTCAGCTGGGTCCTGGTATATGCTCCACCATCTTGCTTCTATCAGTTCAATGTTATACTCTTTAAAAGCAGTCAATAGTAAATCAGGAAGTTGACTCACTACTTTGATCTCTTTTAATAAATACAACTCATATTTGTATAGTAATATAAAATTTACAGTGATTTCACATAACAAAAACTTTGAAGGGCTCTGAATGAAATCTGTTGATTCCTGTCTTGCTGCCTATAAACACACTTACTTCCCATCCCTAAAATATAAACACAAATTTACACACACATACATACAAACAATTATACATGTATACATACACACAAATGCACACTTCTGAAACCCTCTGTAGATGCTGCTATCTCCACAAGTATTATCCCTAAGAGACCCCTAAGAGCCAAAAACTAGTATTCATGTGTATTCATGTGGCCTTACCCCCGGAGAGCCATCCTGATCTGCTGAAGTGGGTGCATGTGGGGTGAGCAAGCCAGTCTTAGCCCAAAGAAAGAGAAGATGTTGGTGGAGAGAAGGGTTGAGGCTATTACCTGGCTCTATATTTGTATGTAGCTGATCTTTGCTGCTTCTACAGCTATTTCCATGGAAATTTAGGAATTGGGGAAGAATCTGCCCTTTGGGTAGACTATTCAGCTTTTGACTCTGGTCTTGTTCTTACCCTTGAACCTGAATAGTCTTCCGGAAATAAGGAAAAACAACCACTACCATAACAATAACAACAAAAGCCAAAAAAAATGATGGAAGACTCCAAGAGAGTCTCCATGAAAGGCTCATGGCGGGTAAGAATACAGCGTGTGAGTATGAAAGAGAATAGTTGAAAGGAACAGATGGGTGGTGAGGAGGATTGGATCAGAAAAATAGATGACTTTTTCTCCTTCTATTTTTCTTTCCCAAGTATTTAGCCAACATTTCCTATTTGCCAGTCAATCCCTTCACCATTTTCCCCCACTGTCCCTTCTGGTTGCTTCATTCACCATTGAGTTCTTCAATATCCTTGCTTAATTTTACACTTAATCTATTTAACTGGTTATTATAAAACAAACAAAAGAATACTTCATTGGCCCATGAGTCCAAGCTGTTAATGCTGCCTGTAAAATTATATAAAAAGGATAGAGAGGGAAGACCTTATTAGATTAAAGAAGAGGAGACTTTTCCCTAAGTACAAACTGAGGAGCAGGGATGAGCTGAATTGATATTTTCATAACCTTGTACATTTCAAGAGTCTCCATGTGAACCACAAACTCATTTTATTTTCCTTTTGGAAAAAATTCCCCAAGCCAGATAGCTACATGGAGGAGCCAAGCAAATTTGCTATGTGAGATGATTTGCAAGAAGAGCCCGGCCTAATGGGGAAGGATGAGGAATTCATACAAGGATTAATTGTTCTGAACTGGAGGGCTCTCAACATTCTGCTTCATTGCTAACGGGACTGTCAGTGCAGGAATTGTCAACAGCTGGGGCTGGTTAGCTTATGACCTCAGCCCCAAACTCTGTTTTGCGGTTAGATGTATATACTTATATACTCACATGTCACCTTCCTTTTCTATATTTTAAGCTCCTCCTACTCAGGGAATACTCAGGGAATATTTTAGTTCTGTCTGGTTTTTTTTGTTTGTTTTTTGGCAGGGCAATTGTGGTGAAGTGACTTGCCCAAGGTCACACAGCTACTACATGTGTCAAGTGTCTGAGGCCAGATTTGAACTCAGGTCCTCTTGACTCCAGGGCCGGTGCTCTACTCATTGTGCCACCTAGCTGCCCCTAGCTGTGTCTTTGTATCTCTGGTGCCTGGCAAATAAGTATTAGCTACTTAACAAAAGCGTGGATTGGGTGATTGCTCAAAGGGAATTTGGGCCCTGGGATATGAGCATCATGATAACAGGGCCCTAAGCATGCAGCCCAGTACAAAATGAGGAGGAAGGGATGGTTCATACGGCATAGGGCTAATAAGCCAAATGACTACCATGGGGAAGAAGTCCATTCCTCTCTGATATTGGCATTTTGAAAGCAAGGTCTTACTTACCTTGCCACAATTAAGATTATACATGTGGAATATTATCCTCACTGCAAGGCACTGCATTTTTAGAATAAGTACATTTGTAAAATGGAAAATATCCAGGAGACAGTGATCAGAATGGTAGACGACCTTGAGTTTACACCATAGGCCAATCATTTTAATCAATCAACGAGCATTTATTAAATTCATATTTTATGGCAGGAACTGTGGTGGGTACTAGGGTTAGAAAGACAAGTACAAAGCGGTTCTTTATCTAAAAGATCCTGGGTATATTTAACCAAGGAAAGAAAAGTCTTAGGGGAGCACTGGGGAAAAGTTATGGTAAGACAGATTTAGGCATATTGGAGGAACCGACATTCCTAAGTTTAGAACTATCCCAGCGTGGCTCCCTCAGAAGGTAGTGAGCTGCCCCTCATGGTAGGTATTCAAACAGAATTTGCACAGCAATCTGGTAAATGTGTTGAGCAGAGTATTGTTGGACTGGATTGGTCCTGAGTTCTAACTCTTAGATTTTTTGATTTATAAAGCTTTTTATAGATGAGAAACTAGGCATGTAGGTCATTAGTAGGTTATGTCTGTTAGTCAACATTTTCTGGTAAGAATAGTATCCATGATTTCACTCTTCTGGTAGCTTCTCATCTGTGTGATATCTTGAAAATCTCTAGACTTTAGAAATTTAATTACTTCCCATCTCAATTTCTTCTGTGTGTACCTTTTTTCATCATCCCTCTATCAGAGACTTCATTATCTTAAGTGACATTTTGTACTTCTCACATAGTACATTGGGTGCTAAAGTCTGAAACCTCCAGCTGTGGTATTTCTACAGAGAGAGAGAAAGAGAGAGGGAGAGAGAGAGAGAGAGAGAGAGAGAGAGGAGAGAGAGAACAGAGAGAGGAGAGAGACAGAGAGACAGAGAGACAGAGAGACACAGAGAGAGAGACAGAGACAGAGAGAGACACAGAGAGAGAGAGACAGAGAGACAGAGAGAGACAGAGAGACAGAGAGAGAGACAGAAACAGAGAGAGACAGAAACAGAGAGAGACAGAGAGACAGAGACAGACATAGACACAAAGAAACAGAGACAGAGAGAGAGATAGAGACAGACAGAGATAGAGATACAGAGACAGAGAGAGGTAGACAGAGAGAGAGATGTAGATACAGAGAGAGAGAGAGAGAGAGAAAGAGAGAGAGAGAGAAGAGGTTGTATTTATAGAAGAAGCTACATGATAGACTGATAGAGATAGAAATGATAGATGAATGGATAGATAGATATAGGTAGATAGATAGACAGACAAGACTGATTGATTGACAGAGAGAAGATACCGAGTACTTACTGTGTACCAGACATTGTACTAAGCTCTGAACCTACAAACATAAGCAAATAAGACAGTCTCTGTCCCCAAAAACTTATCTTCTAGTGGGGAGACAATATATAAAGGGAAGCTAGAAAGGGTGGGAGCAAGCAACACAGTGTAGAGATGTTTGGGAGTGATATGGAGGCCTGGTTCTGGGTAAGATAATGTGAAAACTCACTTATCAGAGCCCAGGGTACTAAGGGAAGAATCAAAGGTTCTTTTAGAGGAGAAGTGGAAATGATAACTCAATGGGGGAAGCTTGGTGTGGAGTTATCTAGGTAATAATGAGGAATAGATTGAGACAGATGAGAATATATTACTCTAAAAACAATGATCAGTCAGTTCAATTTTTTGTGAATGGGTTGTCCTTCCAGTTTTATCTATGTCCTTTCTTTGGATGTTCAGGTTTAGTTGGTTATCGGGACAAGTTTCCTTATTCTCATTTTTCAATCCTTTTTTGTTGCTATATGCAACAAAATTATTGCAATCTTCATTGAAGATACTCTGGTAATGAGCTTGTATGCTTAACCAGTGTCATCTTTGTTCTCTTGTCTGTGAACGTGGTAATGATATTGGTGGTTGATTAGAGAGGTTTAGAACTTTCAGGGACTACTTCTTGTGGTATTGTCTTATGTTGGCTCAATATTTCTAAAAATGACAGTATTCAGAGGGAATACCTTCAATGTTAGTATATATAACGATTCAATTCAATTTTGCAAGCATTAATTACTAACCATGTGCCAAGTACTAAGATTGGTGTTACGGATAAAATAGAGGAAAACAACCAACTCTGCCCACAAAGAACTTACAGCCCAATAACAAGCATATTTACACATGGTGCAAGGTAGAATGCAAAAGATCAGAGAACAATTTGCCCTCAGATAAGTTGAGGAAGCAGAAAATATAATCAAAGTTTGGGAAGAAGGGGGAAGGTCACGGAAGGCCTTTTTATGGAACTAGCATTTGAGTTAGACTTTGAAAAAGGAGACACATTTTCACAAGGGATGAAGAGGAAATACATTCCAAGCATAGAAGATGGCTAGTTTGTATATGGATGTTTCTGTTAAACGTGCCTTATATACTATACATTCTAACATGGCAGGGGCTACTGCGTCACTAAGCGTACTGGCTCCCCATTATTGAGCATATAGTTTGCACATAGTAGGTGCTTCTTGGTTGCATGCATGAGTTATTCCATAGTTAGCACTTAAAAGTTGGATTATTAAGTTTAATTAGTTTAGTTGGATTATTAAGCATCTATTTGTACAAGGTACCCACACTGCTAGTCTAAGTTTATATGGTGCAGGTGAATGTGTCTATTTTTTAGCTGCCCTGTAGGGGCATGGTCACTAGTTATACTTATAAGAGGAGATGATAAATCACTGGTAATGCTGAGATCCCCCCCATAGACATGGAACCATAAGAAAGGGAAAAGCCCCAGAGCAATTCAAACTCAATTACTTTGCTCAAAGAGTGTTTCAAATGGAAATAAATGAAAAGACACAACAGAAGAGGCAAGAAGCATTAATCAGTACAGCTGGATGTTTTTTGTCCAATGCTACAGTTCAGGTTTCTGTTGATGAAAAGAGGGAGTGGCACAGATCCTTGGTAAAATCACTAGATGGATGAGGCTTAACCTCAGTGATTCTGCCGCCCCTTTCTGTGTCCCCTTCTTCTTTCACCTCCTATCTGCGTTCCCTGTCTCTTTTTAGGTATCCAACGTCCACGTGCTTCCCCAATTGCTCCTATGAGGGCTGGAGGAGGGTGGGAAAGGATTAGCATCTTGGATTAGATACTTTCCAGCTCTTCAGTCATAGGCGAATCACATAACCTCTTTGTGCCTTAGTTTTCTCATTTGTAAACTTGAATAACTCCCCCACTATAGCTCCTTGAGAACAGGGACTGGTTTTTTGCCTCTTTTGATACCCCCAGTGTTTAGCACAGTACTCGGCATGTAGAAGGCACTTAAAATGTTTATTGATTGACTAACTAACCAGGCTATTTTGAATAAAATATTTTGCCATTCTTAAAGTGCTTTAGAAAAACTGGTTACTATCATAACAAATTCTGATGTTTACTATTGAAGCAGCCATGCTACAGTCGAAAGAGATGACCCGAGTTTGACTGGCAGAGAAAAGATAACTTTCTCTTCCAACTCTGAGAGTAAAGGATCCTGTGAAATGGGCTTACTAGTCTAATCCATATCTAAACTTTCCTGAGGACAGAAGAATGAGGAGGTACTCACCATCTTCCAGTGCAATGTATTCCACTACTGAGTCCATGGTTCTAGTTATGGATTATTTTAATTTGTGACCCTAAAACTGCCTCTCTGTAACTTTTACAATTCTAGGTAAAATCCCTAATAGTTCTAACATTCTTTTCTACATGTTCTAAGATCTTCAATCTAATATCCTTTTCACCTTCCATTAATCAATACCTAAGTGCTTACTATATGCCAGTCACTATGCTGATGAGTTCAAAAACACAGTATCTTTCTTCAACTACCTCACCCTCTAATGGGGGAGACAACATATAAATGACCAGGCACATACAGGGTATAATAGAATAGATCAAAGTAATCTCAGAGAGCAGGTGTTATTGGCTAAGGGAACCATGAAAGGGTCCTTGCAGGAGTTGGCTTTTGAACTGAGCTTGAAAGAAACCAGATTTGTTTCTCACTCTTAAGAGGTAGAAGAGAGGAGAGGAGAAGAGAGGAGAGGACAGGAGAGGACAGGAGAGGAGAGAAAGAGAAAAAGAGAGAGAGAGAGAGAGAGAGAGAGAGAGAGAGAGAGAGAGAGAGAGAGAGAGAGAGAGAGCATAGGGACAGCCAGTGCCAAAGTACAGGAGGTCTGGGAGATGGAGTGTTTGTGTGGGAACACACAGGGTAAACCATTGTGGCTGGATCTTATGATAAGTGGAGGGGAGTCAAGTGTAAGAAACACTTTAATATTGTGTGATCAAAAGCTCTTCTTAACTTTAATGATCTCTGATTCTCTGTTCCTACTTACATGTAGGGTCAGTCCCAAAGATGATGAGGACGTTATGTTTTCAAGAGAAACAAGTGTTACTCCTTCTTGTCCTTAAATATCTCTCATGTCAGGGAGAAAGAGTACAGCAGACATTGAACATGGAAAGCAACAAACAATTTATTTTCCATTGAGAAAGCTACTCTTTTTTGTGTTCTTTCCTGAAATAATATGGTTAATTCAGTGCCATAGCAACACAAGTCCAGACAGCATTCAATAATTTTTTTTAGTATTGAATCCTAAGAAAACCAAGTCTTCAGTCACATCTCCCTTCTATATACAATGAAATTGGCAAAAAATAGGAAAACCAGAAAGTGATTGCCTTCTGAAAATATTTCAGAAAAAATATTTGCATAAGTGCATTCCTATTATAATTAGGAAGGGGACAGGGGATGAGGAAGTAATGGGGACTGTTATAGACAACTAGTCTGTTTGATTTTCTATGGGGGAATAAAATGGTGCCAGTGCCATAATAAAACAAAATGGATTTGAGTTATTTGGGGCCAAATTTAATTTACAGGAAATGTGAATAAGATGTGGCCTCAATTTCAAATGCATCTTCCCATAGGGCTACAGAATTATGGAAATGCAAGGAGGGTTGATCGCTTTGGTTATTTTAATGAGACATCTCCTCCCACCCTTCCCCAAATCTCAAGCAATCCATGAACCTTGTGAATCTGGGATCTTTTAACATTTGGGGTCAAGACACCTTGTCAAATTAAGTACAGTAACACATTAATAATGCATGCATATTTCTCCTAGCAAAGGAGAGTTTATCAAGCTCACAGAATTAAAGCATACATGGATTACTTTGGGGAAATTTGAGCTCAAAATGAATATGTTCATTTGCAAGATAACTTCTTTGTGTAAAGGAATTATAGTTCTAATAAAATTCTTGCACGACCTTCCCACAAAGACAGCATACATAAACACAAAAATTTGATAGAATCGTAGAATCCTAAAGGTGTAAGGGGTCAAAGAGACCCTCTATTCTGGCCAATACTTAATGGCCACACTCTTTAACATACTGACAAATAGTCATCCATCCATTGCTGAGGAAGCCCCTTATACTTTTGTGTACTTCCAATTGTTAGGAAAATTTATCTTAAATCAAAACTTAATTTGTCTTGTTTCACCTTCTGCCTTCAATGGAGATATTTTGGGGTTTCTAGTGGAAATTGGGATGAATTTTCCAGATCTATAGGAGGCAGAAATTTGAGAAAACCTATAAAGGTCATGACAATTCCAAAGGACACATAATGGAAAACTGCTATCCACCTCAAGAGAGAGAACTGATGAACTCTGAGTGCAGATTAAAGCATTTTTCACTTTTTTTTTCTTGCTTTTTTGTAACATGGCTAGTATAGAAATATGTTTTGCATGATTTCACATGCATAAACGGGTATCATATTCTTTACCTTCTCATTGTGTGGGGGAGGGATTGGAGGGACAGAGAGAATTTGGAACTCATATTTTCTTTTTTTCAAAATGAATATTAAACAACAAGAAGCCATGAAGGTCCCAACCACAGGCAAAAGAAAACCAAACCACAGCTCTCCAGGTGTATGTACCTTCACTACTTCCTAAAGGATACATCTCTAGTCACAGAATGACAATGTCACAGATTCAGAAAAAGGGAATTTGGAAGGGCTCTTAGCTGTCATTTGCCATCTAGTCAAACCCATACATTAAAGGAATCTCTAACGTAATAAGCCCAACAAGTGGCTATTTAGCTTCTACTTAAAAACCTCCAGGGAGGGACAACCTTCTACCTCTTAGGGCAGCTCATATCACTTTTGATTAGCTTTAAATTTTAGGAAGCTTATCATTTTTTAGTAGACAAACATTTTATTTTTTATATTTATTGAGTTTTGGTTTTCAACATTCATTTCCATGATTTTTAAATTTTCTCTCACTCACTCTCTTCTCCCTCCCCAAGATAGCATGCAATCCAATATGGGCTCTACACATTCATTCCTATTAAATGCATTTTTCACATTAGTCATGTTGCATAGAAGAATTATAATGAATGGGAGAAACCATGAGAAACAAAACAAAACAAAAGAGAAAAGGGTCAGCTTCACTCTTAATTCTGACTCCATAGTTCTTTCCCTGAATGTGGATGGAATTTTCCATCCTGAGTCCTTTGGAAAAGTTTTAGGTCCTTGCATCCCTGAGAAGGGCTAAGTCTATCAAAATCAGTCCTTGCATGCTGCGACTGTTACTCTGTACAATGTTCTCCTGGTTCTTCTCACTTCACTCAGCATCAGTTCATATAAGTCTTTCCATGTTTTCCCAAATTCTGCCTACTCTTCATTTCTTATAGCACAATAGTATTCCATTTCATTCATATATCACAACTTATTCAGCCATTCCCTGATTGATGGGCATCCCCTTGATTTCCAGTTTTTGGCCACCACAAAAAGAGCTGCTATAAATATTTTTGTACATGTGGGTCCTTTTCCCTTTTTTATGATCTCTTTGGGATACAGCCCTAGAAGCAACATTGCTGGGTCAAAGGGTATGCACATTTTTATAGCCGTTTGGCCATAGTTTAGGAGGCTTATCTTGACACAAGCCTATTTTTCTTCATTACACCTTCCACTCATTATCCCCACTTCTGCCCTATAGGGCCAAACAGAATTAGTCTGATTCCTTTTTCCATATGACAAACAATCAAATACTTTAAGACAAAACAAAACAAAAACAGCTGTTATATTCCCCTCTGTGTCTCTTCTTCTTCAAGGCTAAGCTTGGTAAGTTTCTTAAATCAATTCTCACATGACATGGACTCAAAGATCTTTACCATCCTGTTTGTTTTCTTCTGGGGACTGTGCAGTTTGTCAATATTCTTCTCAAACCTAAATGCCCAGAGCTGAACACAATTACCACCATTGAAGCCTTGAGATATCACAGTAACAGAGATAGAAGGAAGAAGCTTCACCTAAGCAGCTACAGGGACTCTATCCTTTCAATTTTTCATTTGTTTGTTTATTACGAACTTTAAAACACGAATATTTCAGAACCACTCTTTCTCAGAAGAACAGATCATGTTTCTGCTTGTTGCCTCTCTCTCCCTTCTTATTGTGTGTGTGTGTGTTCATGTAGGTCTGGGTCACCTTGTTTACATAACGCACAGTGTGGAGATGACCTTGGGTTCTTGATGGCCGTACCAATGGAGATGAAATTCTGGCAGCTCCCTCACACCCACCCAGAAAGGCTTTGAGTATTTGTTTTATTCAGTTAAATTCAAGGAACTTTTGTTAGATACCTAGCATGTACCGGGACAGAGCTAAACCTTGGGATATGAAAGAAAAAAGGATAGATAGATAGATAGATAGATAGATAGATACATAGCCCTTAATACCAAGGACCTTAGATCCTTGTGGGAAGTAAATATCACACACAAGTAAAATAGCAAATATTTGCACAGAACAAAAATAAAATAATTTTGAGGGATAGGGAAATCATTAACAATTGACCAGACTAGTATGTCTGCTTAACACAGCTTTGCATGAGCTAGATATTTATGGAAATAAAGAACATTTCAGGCACAGGACTGACTATACAGAGGTACAGAGACTGTCTGATCTTGTAGAAATAATCGTAACTCTGGGTCTGCCCCCTATCTGTGAGCATATCCCAGGGCTATGCACTGTCTTCTCATCTTCTCTTCTTTCTCTCTGCTCTCCATCTTTTGTGACCTCATCAGCTTTTATGGGTTTAATTATCATTTCTCAGTGGGTGGCCCCTGGATCTGTATATCCAGCCCTAGTATTTCTCATGAACTCTAGTCCTATTACAACAACCATTTATTAGACATTTTGAACTGGATGTTCCAGAGACAGATCAACTTAATATGTCCAAAACAGAATCTGATATTCCACCCCACCCAAAAAACAAGCAAGTAAACAAACAAACAAACCAAAAACCACCACCCATCCTTCTTCGGAACTGCCATTTCTGTCAAGGACACCATCATTCTCTCTGTTGCCCAAGTTTACAGCTTCATTGCCAAGTTGACTCCACATATTCATTAAAATAACAAGTCTTATTGACTCCACTTCCAGGATCCATTTCTTTCTACTCAAAGGACAACCAGGGAGGGCAGGAACTACTTTATTTCTGTCTTTGTATCCATAGAATCTAGGACACTGATCAGCACACAGCTGGTACTTAATAAATGTTTGTGTCTTGATTAGTAGAGACTCAACGTTTAAAGACTGGTCACCAGAGGTCATCGATATATGAAATAGAAGGGAACCCTGAAGGACATTAAATCCAACTCCTTCATTTTATAGAGGAGGAAGCTTAGGCCCAAAGAAGTGGAGATTTTCCTAGTGCCGCCTAGGTGGTAAGTATATGAGGTAGGGTGTTTCCACCAAGGTCTTCCTGAGCTCAGTTCCGGGGTCCTTTCTATTATACTATCTTGCCTTACAATGTGGACAATTGCTGTTATTGTTGCTTTACTGCAAGAACTAATGAAGACTGTATAATACTTTTCAGGATGGTTATTATCAGTGCAGGGGAAGGAAGAATGGGAGGAAATCATGGATTCTTGAAGGATTATAATTACATGTGTATAATGCCCCCTGATTAATCTCAGTACTTAGGTTGGTGAGTAGGGATGAAATGAGTGTTATTGGTGAGGGGGGGGGGGAGGTGTTGAGTACAAGCAACTTTCACTTTCTCATGTTTTATTCCTAGTTTTACTAACTCAACTTAGTTTAACAGTGGGGGGAGGTGTTGAGTACATGCAACTTTCACTTTCTCATGATTTATTCCTAGTTTTACTAACTCAACTTAGTTTAACAATGAGGTCAACGGTCATCTAGGTATGGGGAAATGTCTTTCATGTCCAATAATCAGTGGAGCCTCCGATAGAGCCAATACCCTCTTTGTGTGGCCACTTCTAGAATTATATTATATTGTTACTGAAATCTCAACTATGCTGTCATTCAAAACATAGGTCTATACCCTGTAGCTATCTCACTAAGCAACTGAGAGGAAAGCAGACATTAATTAGTTTACATCATGATCACAGTAGATATTTGGCAAGTAGGCTGCCACTAATCCTTTAAACAAACAAATGTTGTAAAGTATCTGTTGTATTCTAAATATTGGAAGTTTTATATAGTTTTATATTTGGAACTGACCTTATATGTCTTCTATTCAACCCTCTCATTTCACAGAAGAGGGAAGTGAGGCTGAAAGATGTCAAATGAATGGCAGTACTAGGACTTCATACTAGGTCCTCTAACTTAAATTCTATGTTCTTCCTTCTGTATCCTTATGTCTGGCAGTGAACCAACCATAATAAAATTATAAGTTAGTTTCTGACTTTGGGCTTGGGGTGAAATTACACTGACCTAAATATTTCAATTTTTATGAAAGACTAAAGAGATCTTGACATCCACTAGCTAGTTCATCCATTTAAAATTATCAACAAAACAAAACAAAACAAAAAAAACAGTAGTCAATCCAAAAAGCAGTTGGATTTTTCAAAACAGGTAATCAGGATAGTGAGGGCACAAGGAACCAGAGCATTTGAAAAATACTTCAAGGAACTGAAATATTTTATCTTAAGGAAAAGAAGACTTGAAGGGTTGGGGGGAACTTGGTCTATTTTCAAGTATCTGAAGGATTGTCATATGGAAAAGAGATGGGAATTATTCTACTTGGAACGTAAGGGAGATCTGGGATCCAAGAGTCAAAGTTATAGAGAAAGATTTTTGCTTAATAAAAATAAAGAACTTCCTAACAATTACAGATTTCTGAAAATGTAGGTTGGTTGCTCTTTGACACTACAAGTGTTCTAACATAGCTTATATAACCATTTATTAGAAACATAAAAGGAGTCTTCTTGCTTTGGGGTTAGTAGAGTGTTAAACTTCATTATTTCACAGGTCTTTTGCAACCCTTGGACTCTGAGATTCTATAGCAGTAGATACTAGATAGAATAAAAAAGATGAAATATTTTCAATTTTAAGGAGAGAAGAATGTTTTAGCCAAACTAAAAATATGCTGTTATTTAAATAAGTATGTAAATTAGCAAAAGAATATTTGTTTAAAAAAAAAACTAAAGGGCATTGCAATTAAAAGTTCCCATAAACTGTCACTTGTCTTTGAGTACTAATCCCTGGAGTAACACTAAAAAGTTACAGTTTAATATATACATTTAATGTGTACATACAGTTTAATATGTATATTTTTCAAATACAATTATAAAATCAGACCCACATATTATCATAAACTCCCAGAGATGGAGGGGGCCATATAAAGGTCACCTCCTTATTTGAAGCAAGAATCCTGTTTACAACATTTCTGACATTTGGTTTCTAAAGATGAAAAGATGAACAAGTACAGGATTGAGAGGTCTGGTTAGGCAGTACCATGTCTTAAAAAGATCTGGGGAGGTTGATGTGGGAAAAGACAAGATGGTAAAGTAGAAAGGCACTCAACCAAGCTTTCCCAATATTCCCTTCCAAACAACATTAAAATAATTCTACAAATCAAATTCTGGAGAGTCAGAACCAACTAAAGGTTAGAATGAGACATCCTTCTAGCCCAGGACAACATAGGACATATGAAAAAGAGATCTGTGGCATGGTGGAGGAGCCTGACCTAGAACTCACCATGAATGAAAGAACAGACATGGGACTAGGTGATGGTGACAGACACAGGAGAAGCTTCTCAGGCTAGAGATGGTAAGGGTACCTCACAACTGGTTAGAAAGAGATTACAGGGAACCTCTGTGCTGGCACTGGATATAGGACCATATGCTGTTTGGTAATTCCATCACCCACTTCTGAGTCATGTTTCTAGGGCAAAGATGAGCACTTTTGGTGAAGAGGGAGTGGGAGACTTGAGAGGCAACTGTTTGGAAACTATATTGCCTATGGTACTTCTGGGTTCAAGGGTAAAAAAGGAGCACTATAAGTCAAAAGGGAATAGAGATCCTGAGGGGAAGTAAAAGGGCTCCAAGAGATCAGAGACCTTGAGGAACACTATTGGTTCCAGTCCTGAGGGAGGAAGGACCATGAGGAACAGTACTGATTTCAATCCCAAGGGATCAGGGACCAGTCCTGGACAATGACTAGAGTACAGAATAAAAGAGCAGTGAATACACCTCTCCCTAGATCACAAAACCTTGGAAGCACCAAAAACTTCCAAAACCTCAGAACAATCTCTGAAAGGAGCAGTATGAAAAAATCTAAAGCTTGAGACAGATCTCCTCTCCCCCTGCCCCATGCTGGGAACAGAGACTAACATTAACATAAAGTTCCAAATCAAGAAATAGGGTGGGAAAATGAGCAAACATTAAAAAAATAATTTGACCATATAAAGCTACTGTAGTGACAGGGAAGAAAAATATACAAACTCAGAAGAAGACAAATGAAGTCAAAACAGCTACAATTAAAGTTTCCAATAAAAAAAGTGAATTGGATATAAGCCCAAAATAATTATTAGAAGAGTAAAAACTGATTTTTAATATGAAATAAGAGTCCTAGAGGGAAAATTGGGTAAAGAAATGAAAATGAAGGAAGAAAATTATGAAAAACAAGGTAAAAGAAGGATGAAAAATTGTGAGGAAAATAACTGCTTAAGAAAAGGGGGGCTAGAGCCAAGACGGTGGCTGGAAAGCAGGGACTTGCTTAAGCTCTCCCCCAAATCCCTTCAAACACTTTTAAAAATGGCTCTGAACAAATTCTAGAGCTGCAGAACCCACAAAATAGCAGAGAGAAGCAGGTCTCCAGCCCAGAACAGCCTGGATGGTTGCTGGGAAGGGTTTATTGCATGGTGCTGGGAGCAGAGTACAGCCCAGCATGGGCTGTGCTACAACCAACCAGACTAATGTCAGGTGGAGCAGGCCCAAGGGCAATGAATCATTGAGCTGTGGCAGTTACTAGACTTCTCAACCCACAAACACCAAAGACTATGGAGCAAGTTAGTGGGAAACTGCTGGAAGGGGTGAGGGCGGTCCAGCCCCAGCCCTGGCAGTGGTGGAGGTGGTGTGGCAGTGGCTGTGGAATCAGCAGGAAGCTCCTGTAGCTGCTTCCAGAGCTCCAGCATCAACTGCTTCTGTAGTCCTTGGCTCACACGGTGGGAAGAATCAATCAGTGGATCAGAATGGGAGTGCAAAAGGAGCTCTGCTGGTGAAGGGGCAGGTTCTCTTGCTGTAACCTACTTGGATCTGGGTCATGTCCTGGCTGTCGGTTCTTGGAGGAGGAGGAGTACTGCTATGGCAGAGCTCACAGTGACTGTGGATCAGAAGTAGCTCTGAAAACAGCAGCACAGCCCCTAAAGCTTGGAACAAAGTACTCTCTACAAGCAATCATACACTGACAAACAGCTCAAAGGTCAAGTAGTTGGCTGGGAACATGAACAGGCAGTGAAAACAGACTCAGACTCAGACTCAGACTTTAGAATCTTTTTTGGTGAAAAAGAAGATCAAAACATATAGCCAGAAGAAGTCAATAAAGTCAAAGAGCCTGCATCAAAAGCCTCCAAGAAAAATATGAACTGGTCTCAGGCCATGGAAGAGCTCAAAAAGGATTTGGAAAAACAAGTCAGAGAATTAGATGAAAAATGGAAAGAGAAATGAGAGTGATGCAAGAAAACCATGAAAAATAAGTCAATGACTTGCTAAAGAAAAACCCAGAAGATACTGAAGAAAATAACACCTTAAAAATAGACTAGCCCAAATGTCGAAAGAGCTCCAAAAAGCCAATGCCTTTAAAGGCAGAATTAGCCAAATGGAAAAGGAGGTCCAAAAGACCACTGGAGAAAATACTACCTTAAAAATTAGATTGGAGTAAGTAGGAGCTAGTAACCTTATGAGAAATCAAGATATTTTAAAACAGAACCAAAGAATGAAAAAATGGAAGACAATGTGAAATATCTCACTGGAAAAACCATGGACCTGGAGAATAGATCCAGGAGAGATAATTTAAAAATTACTGGACTACCTGAAAGCCATGATCAAAAAAGAGCCTAGGTATCATCTTTCAAGAAATTATCAAGGACAACTGCCCTGATATTCTAGAGCCAGAGGGTAAAATAGAAATTGAAAGAATCAACCGATCACCTCTTGAAAAAGATCCCAAAAAGAAAACTCCTAGGAATATTGTCGCCAAATTCCAGAGTTCCCAGGTCAAGGAGAAAATACAGCAAGCAGCCAGAAAGAAACAATTTGAGTATTGTGGAAACACAATCAAGATAACAGAAGATCTAGCAGCTTCTACATTAAAGGATTGAAAGGCTTGGAAAATGATATTCCAGAGGTCAGTGGAGCTAGGATTAAAACCTAGAATTACCTACCCAGCAAAACTGAGTATAATGCTCCAAGGCAAAATATGGATTTTCAATAAAATAGAGGAATTTCAAGGTTTTCAATGAAAAGACCAGAGCTAAATAGAAAATTTGACTGTAAAATGCAAGAATCAAGAGAAGCATGAAAAGGTAAACAAGAAAGAGAAATCACAAGGGACTTACTAAAGTTGAACTGTTTTGTTTACATTCCTACATAGAAAAATGATGTGTGTAATTCATGAGACCTTTCTCAGTATTATGGAATATACATATACAGGGGATACTTTCTCAGTATTTAAGGGAATATACATATATACAGACAGATGGCACAGGGTGAGTTGAATATGAAGGGATGATATCTAAAAATCAAATGAAATGAAGGGGTGGGAGAGGAATATATTGAGAGAGGGAGAAAGGGAGAGATAGAATGGGGTAAATTATCTTACATAAAAGTGGCAAGAAAAAGCAGTTCACTGGAAGGGAAGAGGGGGCAGGGAAGGGGGAATGAGTGAATTTTGCTCTCATAGATTTCGACTTGAGCAGGGCATAACATACACACACAATTAGGTATCTCATCTCACAGAAAAGTAGGGAGAAGGGGAAAGAAAAGAAGAGATGATAGAAGAGGGGACACATATGGGGAAGAGGTAATCAAATGCAAACACTTTTGAAAAGGGAACAGGGTGGAGGGAGAAGATTGAATAAAGGGGGACAGGATAGGATAGAGGGAAAAATAGTCTTTCACAACATGATCATTGTGGAAGTGTTTTGTATAATGATACATGCGTGGCCTATGTTGAATTGCTTGCCTTTTTAGGGAGAGTGGGTGGGAAGGGAAGAGGGGAGAGAATTTGGAATTCAAAGTTTTAAAAGCAGATACTCAAAAAAAGTTGTTTTTGCATGCAACTGGGAAATAAGTTATATAGGGAATGAGGCATAGAAATCCATCCTGCCTTACAAGAAAGTAAGGTGGAAAGGGATGGGGAGAGTGGGGTGACAGAAGAGATGGCTGACTGGGAAATGGGTCAATCAGAATATATGCCATCTTGGAGTGGGGTGAGGGTAGAAATGGGGAGAAAATTTGTAACTCAAAATCTTATGGTAATCAATGTTGAAAACTAAAATGTTAAATAATAAAATATGAAATGAAAAAAAAAAACAGAATTGGCCTAACAGAAAAAGAGAAATGAAAATTCACTGATGAAATAACTCTTGAAGAAGTACAATTAACCAAGTGGGAAAAAGAAGTATTAAAGTTCACTGAAGGAAATAAGTTCTTAAAAATTACAGTTAGCCAAGTGGAAGCTATGACTCCATGAAACACCAAAAAGCAACATAACAAAGTCAAAAGAATGAAAAATAGAATAAAACGTGAAATATCTCACTGGAAAAACAACTGACCTAGAAAACACATTGAAGAGAGATAATTTAAGAATTATTTGATTACCTGAGAGCCACAAACAAAGAAAGAGCCTAGACATGATGTTTTAAGAAATTATCAAGGCAATCTTGTTTGCCTCAATTGCTTATCAGTAAAATAAGCTAGAGCAAGCCATTCCAGTTTCTTTGCCAAGAAAACACCAAAATGACATCACAAAGAGTTGGATAATTGAAATAACTGAACAAAAACCCTAGCAGTGGAGGGAAAATAGAAATTGAAAGATCCACCAATCACTACCTAAAAGAGATCACAAAATGTAAACTCTGAGGAGTATTATAGCCAATTCCATAGCTCTTGGGTCAGAAAGAAAATACATCAAGCAACATGAAAGAAACAATAAAATATCATGGAGCCACGGTCAGTTTAACACAAGAGTTAGCAGCTGCCATATTGAAGAACTAAAGGAAAAGGAGCTAGTATTACAATAACCTACCCAGTAACACTGAGCATAATCCTTCAGGGGAAAAATAAATATTTAACGAAATAGAGAACTTTCAAAAATTCCAATGAAAAGACCAGCACTGAGTTGAAAATTTGACATTTAAACAGAAGATTCAGGAGAAGCACAAAAAGATAAACATGAAAGGGTAGCCATAAGAAATTCAATAAAGTTAAATTGCTGATACATATAACTACTGAGAACTTTATCTTTTGTGGGGCAGTTAGAAGGAGTCTACACAGAGAGAAGACATGAATGTGAGTCAGTTATGTTGGGATGATCTAAAAAAGTAATGAAGGTGTGAGAAAGAGGGATGATCTAAAAATAACAAAGAGGTGAGAAAGAGGGATGCCCCAGGTGAAGGAGAAAGGAAGAGGTAGAATAGGAACATTTTTCTCACATAAAAAAGCATACAAGGAAGACCTTTTTTGGTGGAGGGGAAAATGGGAGGGGTGTTGGTCAATGTTTAAAACTCACTCTCATTGGAATTGGTTCAAAAAGGGTAGAATACATATACACATTCAGTTGGGTATAAAAATCTATCTTATCCAATAAGGAAATAGGAGGGGAAGGGGATAAGAGATATGGGAGAAAGGAAGAATAAAAGGGAGGGCAAATTAAGGGAGACAGTGGTCAGAAGCAAAACAGGTTTTTGAGGAAGCACAGGATAAAAAGAGAGAAAAGGATGAACAGAAGAAATTAGGATGGAGGGAATTCCAGAGTTAGTAATCATAACTGCGAATGTGCATAGGAGGAACTCACCCATAAAATGGAAGCAGATAGTGAAATGGATTAGAAACCAGAATCCAACAATATGCTGTTTACAAGAGAAACATTGAAAAAGAAAGACACACACAGAGTTAAAATAAGGTGCTGGAGCAGAATCTATTATGCTTCAGCTGAAGTAAAAAAAGGCAGGGATAGCAATCATGATCTCACACAAAACAAAAGCAAAAATAGACCTAATTAAATGAGATAATCAGGGAAACCACAATTTTCTAAAAAGTATCATAGACAATGAAATATCAATTTTTTACAATAATTTCTCTGATCAAGGCCTAACTTCTCAAATATAGGGAACTGAGTAAAATTTCTAAAAAAATAAGCCATTTCCAATTGCTAAATATTCAAAGGATATGAATAACAATTTTCAGAAGAAGAAATCAAAGCTATTTATAGTCATATGAAAAATTCTCTAAATCACTACAGATTAGAGAAAGTCAAATTAAAATAACTCCAAGGTGCTACATCACATCTATCTGAAATGACAAATGCTAGAGGGGGTGAGGGAAAATAGAAATACTAATAAACTATTGGTGGACTGACCCATTTATTCTGGAGAACAATCTGGAATTATGCGTAAAGTGCTGTAAAACTGAGCATACTCTTTAACCCCAAAATGCCACAATTGGTCTGCACCTTAAGGAGATTAAAGGAAAAAGAAAAAGACCTCTATATACAAAAAATATTTATAGCAGTTCATTTTTTTAGTTGCAAAGAATTGGGAATTGATGGGATCCTCATCAACGGGGAAATGGCTGAACAAGCTGTGCCTTATGATTATGATGCAATGCTATTGTGCAATAAGAATGACAAGATTAGTGGTATCAGGAAGAAAAAAAACATATTAGAACTTATATGAATAGATGTAAAGTAAAGTGAGAAAACCTAAGAGATCATGGTGCACAGTGACAGCAATATAATAATGATGTAATATGGAAAACTTGGCTACTCTGATCAATAAAATGATTCTAGAATATTCCACAGGACTCATGATGAAAAAAAGAAATGCCACCTCCAGAGAGTGAATTGATGAACTGAGTGCAAGTTGACATAATTTTCTCACTTTTTTTTTGCAATATGGCTAATATGGAAATATTATTTTGCATGATTTCACATGTGTAATTGATATAATTTTGCTTGTCCCCTCAGTGGGCAGGGGAAGTGTGAGAGAGAGGCTGAGAATTTGAAACTCAATTAAAAAAAATGTTAAAATAAATAAATAATCTTTTTAAAAGAGAAAAAATCCTATTTGGCAGGTGCTATTATATCCCCATTTTACAGATGAGGTAACTGAGACTTAAGAGATGCTAAATGACTTGACCAGAATAATATGCTTAACAAGTATTTAAGGTGGGATTTAAATCTAGGTCTTCTTTCCTTCAAGGATAGCACCACGTATTCTTTTCCATAAAGGAGAAAATCTAGTAGGACCAGGACAATGATGATCAAAAGCTGCAGAGAGGTCTAGGGGAATGGGGACTTTAAAAATGCCATTACATTCAGTGATTGGGAGATCCTTGATAATTTTTGAGCAAGTAGTATAGTAGAATTTGGAGAGCATTGAGGGACACAAAAGCAGTGGGATGATAGCTGAACAGACTGGAATAATACTCACAGTAGTTAACATGTCCTTGGCGCTTTAAGATTTGCAAAGCATTTTAAATATGCTACTTCATTTGATCCTCACAACAACTCTGAAATATATTATTGGCCCATTTTATATATGGTGAAACTGAGGCTGAGAGATGGTAAGTAACTTTCCTGTGCTTACATAGATAGTAACTATCTGAGGCAAGATGAAAACTCAGGTCTTAGTGATTTCAAATCTAACATGCTATCCATTGTGCCACCTAGAAGAGTCAAGTGAAGACTTTTTTTGTTTTGATTTGTCAATACTTGAAGATGTTTATAAGTAGATGAAAAGATGCCAGATGAAGAAACAAAGGTGAGAGACCATACGAATCATGGATTTGGAGGACGTGGGCAAGAATGGGATAATGGGACTGGTAGGGAGATTAAACTTAGTGCTGCTTAAGAATGTGACCTTCAGCCAGAAAACAATAAAAGAAGAGACAGTGGGTGATGACACTAAGAGATTTTTAGGGAAGTAGAAAGGCATTGAGGGAGCCCCCATAAGACAGCCTCAGTCTTCTCAGTAAAGAAAAATATTCACCAAAAGTGTTGGGGTCAGAATGTTAGAAGAGAGGAAAGTGTTTGTAACAGTCACTAAGGAGGATGGAGATTGGGAGGTGATAAGAGCAGATGCATTATCAAGCATCAGCAATGTTCCAGCTGAGGTGATGCACCATAAATTTGTAGTGGATGAATTCAGCTCAATTTCATGAATAGAGAATGATGATGACAAGAACAGACTATGTCTAGGTTTTCTCCATTTTATATGCACCCTAGCAAGCACAGTGATGAACAGCGGCATGTAGGAGAAGGTAATCAGCTATCATTTGATGATCACTAAGAAAACATGTCTCGGGAAAAGTAGTACTGAATGTGCATTTATTTTTAAAGTTCTTTTCCATGTCATGAAAACCAAGTGCCTAGTTCCTGGGTCTGAGATTTGGTCTTAGGCAAGACTTGTGAATCTTGCTACGAGAGACATACACGGATGACACATGAATTTTTGTCAATCTTATTGTCACAGAGAATGTTGCAGATCAAGTTCCATCTTGTCTCCCAGGCCTAGATCTAATCACTGATAGATGAGTAATCCAGTCTTCAACTGAAGATCTCTAGTGATGTGGATTCGGGACCTCCCTACTTATGGAAGTGCTGACCCCTAGTTCACAACTGGACAGTTGTAACTGTAATGAAGTTAGTGGCTGAGTTACTTGAACAGAAATCTTTTACTCTTTAACTTCCCCCATTGATCCTACTTTTCCCTCCTAGGGAATGTGGGGTCTACCACCACCACTACCACCACCACCACCACAGCTACCACCACTACTACTACTCCTACTGTTACTATTATTACTAATACTACTTCTGCTGCTGCTACTACTATTACTACTACTACTACACTGCTACCACCACCACTATTACCACTACTCTACAACTAGTAAGAATAGTAATAAAAATAGTAGTAGTTGTATCAGTCATAATTTTTATGGTAATTAATAATGATAATAATAATCCTTCTCCCATAAGACAATGCATTAAATTCTCAGAAATAGTTATCATGCCTTCTCTCAGCCTACTCACCGACTTTTCCTAGCTAGATCAAGCTTCTCAGTCTCTTTAGCTTTTTCTATATACAATGTGATTTTACTACCTTCTACAACCTAATTAATCTGTTTGATATAAGTGATATGAGTGTATGGTTCTGGTCAAGACCCTTACATACTGTGAAGCTCAGTTTCCCCATATACAAGATGTTAATGATAGTGCTTACATACCCTATCCCCCTACCTCTGGGGTTGTTGTGATGACAGTGCTTTGTAAACCTTAAAGTACTTTAGAAATATGAAGTATACTCAATTTGTAATTTCCATTTTAAGGATCTTGATAAGAATGTATAATTTGGAAATTTTGGTAATTGGGACAAATCTCTTCCTCAGTTCTGTCATGAGGGTAAAAATTGTCTGGATCTTTATATTCTCTAATATTTTTACCATTAGTACAATGATGATGATGTGCATAGTGTTGGTGATAAAGATACATTAATAACTTGAAGAGTACTTAATATTTTGCCTTGCATTCTTACATCTCTTATCAAGAGACAGTGTGGTATAGTGGGTAAGGTATTACACTTGGAATTAGGAAGACCTGAATTTACATGCCACCTCAGATACTTGCTTGATGTGTGACCTTGGACAAGCCACTTTAATTTTTTTCTGCCTCAGTTTCTTTATCTGTAAAATGAAAGGACTGAACCTGATGGCCATTAAGATCCCTTTAAGCTCAAAAATCAATGATTTTATGGTCTCAGCTCATCTTTTTATAGACCATGTCAAAATGTAGGACATGTACTATGATCGCCACTTTACAGATAGGGAAAATGAAGGCATAGGAAGGATACTAGGACTACAGTTCTGTCCTTAAACATTCTGCCTCAATCTTCCGGGAAATTCCTTCAGCCATCAAAGAAATAGTAAGAGTATTTCATTGGTCAGCATTCCCTGCAGAGGTAAATAACTCCTTGGTTAGTCCCAGCCTAGGAAGAAGCAAGAATTTAATCTAGAAGATAATTATAATTTGGTCATGTTAATGCAAATATCTTGACAGGCTGTCTAAATCATTAGTTTGTTTTAACCTAGAGTCAGTCAGTCAATAAACATTTATTAGGTGCTTACTGTGCTCCAGGCACTGTGCTAAGTACAGGGGATACAAAACGAAACAAAACAAATGTAAATGACAGCCCCAGCTCTCTAGGTGCTCCCAGTGTAATGGGTAAGGCAACATGAATAAAATTATGTACCCCCAACAAACAACATAAAAGATAAATTGTAAATAATTAATAGAGAGAAGGATGGTGTAAAAGCTTTTGATGAATTATCAGTTTTTAGAACCCATGAGATTGTGGGCTCCTTGAGAGGAGAGGTTGTTTTATTTTTATCATTTCCCTGTATTCCCAATACTTAGTGCAGCACCTGAAATATAGTAGGTGTTTAATAATTGCTTGTTAACTTGGCATTCCTAAACTATTTGGGGAAGTGAGATGGGGAGAGGGGAAGGAGTGTGAGCTTGATATCAGATGGCCCTGTAGGTACTTGTGTCACTTATACAGTTTGTCCCTTGTGATATTCCATAGACAGATTCACTCTGTTCCACAGAATCAAGTTATGGAAGAAAGTGGGTATAATTCAAGAGAACTAAGTAACATCTCATTGACAAAGAGACCATTCATTTTGATCAGATACCTCTGAATCACATAGATTCTGTCTCTGGTGGTTGGCCAGTCATTAAGATTTCTCCTCAGAGGCAGAGCCAAGATGGCAGCTGGAAAGCAGGGACTAGCGTGTGCTCCCTGCAAAGTCCCTCCAAAAACCTATAAAAATGGCTCTGAACTAATTCTAGAACTGCAGAACCCACAAAACAGCAGAGGGAAGCAGGGCTCCAGCCCAGGACAGCTGAGATGGTTGCTGGGTGAGGTCTTTCGCGCATGGAGCTAGGAGCGGAGCAGAGCCTAGCATGGGCCACATGGACCAACCAGACCAGGAGCCAGGCGGAGCGTGCCCTAGCACCCTGAATCAGTGAGCTATGGCAGTCGCCAGACTTCTCAACCCTCAAACACCAAAGACAACAGAGAAGATTAGTGGGAAAAGCTGCTGGGGACAGGGGGATAGAGTTCACGGTTCAGCCACCACCCTGGGGCCATGGAGGTGGGGCAGCTACAGATCTACAGCTGCAGTTGCTTCTGGCCCCAGGCCGACCTGGTGGAAGGAATTAAGTGGTGGATCAGAGCAGGAGTGCAGAACCTGTGGAAGATCTAAGTCCAGTCTGGGTTGGGGGTTCTTGGGGAAGGAGGAGTGCTGGTGTGGCAGAGCTGGCTGTAATAGCTCTGAAATCAACAATGCATCCCCCCCAAGCTTGGAGCATAGTACTCTTCACTCTACAAGCAGTCATATCCCACTAAAAACTCAAGGGTCAATTAAGTTGGCTGGGAACATGGTCAGGCAGCGAAAACACACCCAGATTCAGTCTCAGACTTTGGAATCTTTCTTTGGTGACAAAGAAGACCAAAACATACAGCCAGAAGAAGTCAACAAAGTCAACGAGCCTACAACAAAAGCCTCCAAGAAAAACATGAACTGGTCCCAGGTCGTGGAAGAGCTCAAAAAGGATTTGGAAAAGCAAGTTAGAGAAGTAGAGGAAAAATTGGGATGAGAAATGAGAAGCATGCGAGAAAACCATGAAAAACAAGTCAATGACTTACTAAAGGAGACCCAAAAAAATACAGAAAAATATACTGAAGAAAACAACACCTTAAAAAATAGACTACCTCAAATGGCAAAAGAGCTCCAAAAAGCCAATGAGGAGAAGAATGCCTTGAAAGGCAGAATTAGCCAAATGGAAAAGGAGGTCCAAAAGATCACTGAAGAAAATACTATGTTAAAAATTAGATTGGAGTAAGTGGAAGCTAGTGACTTGATGAGAAATCAAGATACTATAAAACAGAACCAAAGGAATGAAAAGGTGAAAGACAATGTGAAATATTTCATTGGAAAAGCCACTGACCCGGAAAATAGATCCAGGAGAGATAATTTAAAAATTATTGGACTACCTTAAAGCCATGATCAAAAAAAGAGCCTAGATCTCATCTTTCAAGGAACTGCCCTGATATTCTAGAGCCACAGGGCAAAATAGAACTCAAAAGAATCCACCAATCGCCTGCTCAAATAGATCCCAGAAAGAAATCTCCTAGGGATATTGTCGCCAAATTCCAGAGCTCCCAGATCAAGGAGAAAATACTGCAAGCAGCCAGAAAGAAACAATTTGAGTATTGTGGAAACACAATCAGAATTATACAAGATCTAGCAGCTTCTATATTAAGAGATCGAAGGGCTTGGAATACGATATTCCGGAGGTCAATGGAGCTAGGATTAAAACCAAGAATCACCTACCCAGCAAAACTGCGTATCATGCTCCAAGTCAAAATATGGATTTTCAATAAAATAGAGGACTTTCAAGCTTTCTCAGTGAAAAGACCAGAGCTGAATGTCAAATTTGATTTTCAAACACAAGAATCAAGAGAAGCATGAAAAGGTAATCAAGAAAAAGAACGAGAAAAAGAAATCACAAGGGACTTACTAAAGTTAAACTGTTTTGTTTACATTCCTACATGGAAAGATGATGTGTATGATTCATGAGACCTCGGTATTAGGGTAGCTGAAGGGAATATGCATACATATGTTTATGTATATATATATATGTATATGTATATGTGTGTGTATGTATATATGTATGTATGTGTATATATATATATACAGAGAGAGAGAGAGAGAGAGGGCCCAGGGTGAGTTGAAGATGAAGGGATGATATCTAAAGAAATAAAATCAAATTAAGGGATGAGAGAGGAATATATTGAGAGAGGGACAAAGGGAGTGATAGAATGGGGTAAATTATCTCGCATAAAAGTGGCAAGAAAAAGCAGTTCTGTAGGAAGAGAAGAGAAGGCAGGTGAGGGGGAATGAGTGAATCTTGCTCTCATCAGATTTGACCTGAGGAAGGAATACCATACACACTCAATTAGGTGTCTTATCCCACAGGAAAGAAGGAGGAAGATAAAAAAGGGGGGATGATAGAAGGCAGGGCAGATGGGGGAGGAGGTAATCAAAAACAAACACTTTTGAAAAGGGACATGGTCAAGGGAGAAAATTGGATAATGGGGGATAGGTTAGGAAGGAGCAAAACATAGTTAGTCTTTCACAACATGAGTATTGTGGAAGGATTATACATAATGATATGCATGTGGCTTATGTTGAATTGCTTGACTTCTTAGGGAGGGTGGGTGGGAAGGGAAGAGGGGAGAGAATTTGGACCTCAAAGTTTTAAAAACAGATGTTCAAAAACAAAAAAAAAAGTTTTTGCATGCAACTAGAAAATAAGATCCACAGGCAGTGGGGCATAGAAATTTATCTTGCCCTACAAGAAAGGAAGGGAAAAGGGGATGGGAGGGGATTGGTATGACAGACGGGAGGGCTGACTGGGGGACAGGGCAACCAGAATATATGCCATCTTGGAGTGGGGGTAGTGTAGAAATGGGGAGAAAATTTGTAATTCAAACTCTTGTGAAAATCAATGCTGAAAACTAAATATGTTAAATAAATTAAAGCTTATAAAAATAAAATAAAAATAAAGAATTCCTCAAAAAAAAGAAAGACTTCTCCTCTTTTCAAAGCCTAGTCCATTGGTGAAAATGATAAACACCCTGAAGAGAGATCCTGTTAGGGGCATGTTTTCACCTCTCTCTCTGTCTCTCTCTCTGTCTCTCTCTCTCTGTCTCTGTCTCTCTTTCTCTCCATATACATATATATATATATATATATATATATATATATGTATATATATATATATGTATATATATATATACACACACACGTGTGTGTGTATGTATGCATATATAAATATGTAAACACACACACTTTTAGAAAAAATAATGATGCTTCCAATTTGGAGACTAAATAACTGGAGTGCTTTCAGTATCGTGAAATATGAAAAACTTCATTTTCTGAAGCACTTCTCATTGGTGAACAACAGGACCACCACTAGCCATCCCTAATGAACGACTTCTCCATTGAACGGAAGTGAAATTGGCAAATTAGAGAGCTAGGCAGGCCAGACATTTTCTTTCAAAAGACCTAACTCATTAGAGCTAAAATATAGGTCTGGGCCACAACCCCACTATAAAGAATGCAACTGTCAGTTGAAAAATATGTGACTTCCGATAAATATTACAATCTTTTACGGATGATTCAGTGAACATTCTCTGGTCATTGACTGGAGGCTATGGCATTAAGCTTTTGGTCATTAAAAGTCTTCTCTGGAGAGGAGTGAGCCTGCTGGATTTACAGTTAAAAGAGAAATCCACCTAATAAAGACTAAATAATTTGATTAGTGGGACAACGTGCAGTTATGTGTATGCTCTCCTGATTTTCTTTCAGACTGTTCTATTTAGTGGCAGATATGGGGCATGGGAGAGGGGGGGTTTGAAGCTCAAGTTTCATACATAAGCCTAGAGATTGGCTAGTGTCATGCCTAATAACACCATTTGTAGACTCCCTACCAGAATCATTCTGGTTCCCAACAGCTCTACCTAGAGATGGACAGTCAACGACATTAGCAAAGGAATGTACTTTCACAAAGGATATATAGGAGATGAAACCTCTCAAGATACTTTGGGTCTATGGGTTATATTTTTTCCTTAAGCACCATTCCTTAAACCCAAATCACTCTGGTTCTCATTGACTGGCCAACAGCAGGTCTGAGGCCAAGCCTCACCTAGCCATTGTTTGGGCTCTGACGGCTCAGAGTGAATGTAAATACCAACTGTTTCTTTTGGGGGCCAGAAACCCTGAGGGTCTTCCCTCTCCCATATTGATTTTTTTTGACTAGGTAGAAGATGCCATTTTTTGCCTCATTTCTTACCTAGACTTAATCATTGATGGGCGTTGCCTCAGTCAAATTGAGACCTGGCAAGATCTTCTACTGCATCCAGGGCCATCTCTAGTCATTCTGATCTATATCTTGCCACTGGGCCCTGATGACTCTGGAGGAGAAAGAGAGGCTGATGTGTAAAGTTACACAGCCCTCCCTCACTTAAGTCCAATTCATTTGCAAGTCATGTCATCACCTTCCTGATGTCATGGTGTAACAGCAAGCACCCTGCATACCCAGGATGGCCAGCTAGCACAGGTTCTTTGATCTGCTTTTAAAGGAAAGATATCCTTAAAGGGATTTGTAATCTTCTTTTAATTATATTCACTAGTTCAGGGGAAAAGTCAGTACCCTGAACATGGAGAAAATACAAGCAGAGAAATTGGCACAAAGACTAAGAGACAGGGCTCCAACTGTCTGAGTAAAGTAACATAACCACCTACATATACCACCAGATCAGGGGAGCACAGATACGTCTGAGTAGTCAGGGGGCTCTGAACAAATGGATAGTCAGAGTCCTGTCCAGGGAATCAAAGGGTCCTTCTCATAAGTGAACCCCCAAAGCAAAATCTCACCTCAAACACTTCTCAGAGCCAGTAGGTATCACAACCCTCATAATTCAGTGCCTAATTAGCTTAGTACCAACAGATGTGAAAGCCTTCCTGCAAACAAGCATTCCTTAAGCAAGCCCCCCACTAAGCAAGTTCCTCCTTAGGAAAGTTCCTCCCCACATTGGGCTCTATGTGACTCAGGATGTATCACAGCTGTGATCGGACATATGTGGTCATATAAGCCTTAATTAATGGATGGGGAAGATCTTCCTATTCCATAACATTACACATGATCCTCTTCCAGGATGAAGGATTGTAAAGGCAATCAGTGAATGGGAAGATCTTCCCCACCCATCTGAGTTGGTTTCGGGGGCGGGGCTCTCAGCGTCCTGGGGGGAGTGGCTAGGACTGGAGCCAAGTCCTGGAGCCAGAACTAGGTGCCTGAGTTCTGGTCCACGTGATGACATCAAGCTTGTCATGGGAGGAGCTTGCCGAATGGTTGGAGCAGAGCTAAGAGGCAGTTGGTGAGGCAGTTGGTGAGAGCAGTTAAGAGCTGAAGGAGAGAGGAAGCAGTCAGCTAGGTGGAACACAGGTTGGAGACTGCGGCGGAAGTGGCAGCGATGGTGGCAGGCGCTACAAAAGAAACAGGACTGACCCTCGTGGAGACCGGAGAGTGCTGAGCAGGGGCTTGAGGCCAGTGGGTGGTCTTCTTGCTGGAGGGCTCTGGCATTGAGGGGGGAAGCACCAGTATGGCTTGGCTTGCTGCCATAGTGTTTTCTCTGTGGCCTCCTGGTCACTATTGTGAGATGGGCATACTGGTTTTGGAAAGTTCTTGCCAGGATGTTGAATTGGGGACACTGGTCTGTGGGTCTGCTACTTTTGAGTTTCAATAAATCCTTTAACTCCTCTGCCTTCTACTTAGAGAATTCCTTATATCCTGCAATTCTGGACCATTCAGGCACATTCATGGTTATCTTTGAAGTCATGAATTCTGCCTTAATGATATAAGGACAAACAGCAACAACCTGTAGGAGACAAGTGTGTCTGTGTATGTGTGTGTGTCTGTGTGTGTGTGTGTGTGTGTGTGTGTGTGTGTGTGAATGCTCATCTATAATTATTCTGAAAAAAATATTCTGAAATTATTCTAAGCAATATGGGGAAATAGTTAACATAAAGTCATCGAAGCTCATCAGATCATAGATTTAGAGTTGGAAATAGTATTGGATATCATTTAAATTAACTTCCTCATTTTCCAGATGAGGAAACTGAGGCCCAGGGAATGAAGTGATTTGCCCAAGGTCACAGACTCTTTGATTAGTAGCAAAGCTAGGATTTAAACCCAGGTCATGGTTGTGTTTTTGAAATAATTTTTAATTTTTTTTCTTCTATCACCAAAATTTCTCCCAGTATTCCTTTCTCTTCTGCCTCCCAAAGAGATATCCAAAATAACAAATAACATTTGTAAAGAAAAGAAAAAAAATAGAAAAATCAGGATAACTGAACAATATGAAAATATGTTCAACGTGCTACACCTATAGATAACTCATGTTTGTAAAGGATTGGGGTGGGAGTTTCATCTTATATCTCTTTTATGAAGCCATATTTGGTCTTTTTAATTCTGCACCATTCTTTAATTGTTTTGTGCTTATTCTTTACATTTACATTGTTATAGCTGTACTTATTTTTTCCTGTTCACTGCTTTCTTCATTCTAAATCATATAAATCTTTCCATACTTCTATACATTCATCATGCTTGTCATTTCACATAACAAAGTAGTATTTTATCATATCTGTGTGCCACAATTTGTTTAGTTATTGCCCACCTACTTCATTTCCAATTCTTTGCTATCATAAAAGGTGCTACTGTAAATACTTCGGTGTATATAAGAACTTTCTTCTAATCAATTACTTTTTTAGGGAATAATCCTAGTAGAGTAATCTCTGGGTCAACAAGTATGAATATTTTAGTCATTTCATTTGCATAATTTATTGATTCACAGCACTGCCAACAGCACACCAGTGTGCCTATCATTCCATCAAATCTTAGACTTATATTGTTCAATGGGTCTTTACAGCCAGATGAGGAAAAGTGAGATCACATTTGGAGCTAATTACATGAAATATTTGGAAAGAGGCACGGGATTATTAAAGATATATACCCTTTAGATTTTGGTGAAAAGTAGTTCTCTTGCTCTTTAAGTTTGACCACAGATGGTATATAGTATATATCAGTCAGATTTCACTGTAGTTCTGGGAAGATTTTATTTTCCATCAAATATATGCACAATATAAAATATAACATGTATAGATAATTATGATGCATATACACATACATACATGAATATTTATACATAGGTCCTCCATCAGCCACTACCACACCATCCATACATGTAACCATCAGTTACAGTAAACCTTGGTAGTGTACTTTCCAGGTATGTATTCGTTGATTATGAGGTTGATGCACACATTGCCAGAGCTAGCTCAGTGTTTGGGAGGCTACGAAGGAAAGTATGGGAGAGAAGAGGTATTAGACTGACTATCAAATTGAAGGTCCACAGAGCTTGGTGCTGATCTCATTGTTGTATGCCTGTGAAACCTGGACAGTCTACTAGAGCCATGCCCAGGAAACTGAATTGCTTCCATCTGAATTGTCTTAGGAAGATTCTGAAGATCACCTGGCAGGATAAGGTACCAGGCACTGAGGTCCTCACTCAAACTACACTGCCAAGAATTCAAACTATGCTTCAGAGAGCACAGCTCCAATGGCCTGGCCACGTTGTTCGATGCAAAATGTATGCTTGCCAAAAAACTATTTTATGGAGAACTCATACAGGGCAAGCGTTCACATGGTGGTCTGAAGAAGCAATGCAAGGACACTCTCAAGAACTTTGGAACTGATTATGTGACATGGGAGACATTGGCACAGGACCGCTCAACATGGTGTGCCTGCATCAGAGAAGGTGTGCTCTATGAGCAAAGCAGAATTGAAACAGCTTAAAGGAAACACAGGATGCACCAGTTTGGAGTATCCACCCCAAATGTTCAAACAGACTATTTGTGCCCTACCTTTGATAGAGCATTCTGAGCTCATATTGGTCTGATCAGCCTCAGTTGAACACACTGAATCTTGACTCAAGCATAGTGATGTCATTTTGGTCCTCTTCAAGAACAAAAGACATATGCATATGCATGTATGTATGTATACATATATACACACATATGTATATGTGAACATATATACACATATGAGAGTATATATACATACACACATATGCCAGGTTCAGACATCCAGACTCTGCATGCACTATTGGTGTATGTGAATTGATAAGGTGGAGTTTTAAGACAGGACTTCTCTATGCCTTATTTGGAGATACGAGAGCCCCCTTGCCAATCTGGTGGACTTAATGATGCCTCCCACATCATGGTGGGGAGAAAGAGTAGAGACATCAACCTAGAAATGGAAAAATCCCAATCTGAGCATGAGTTTGGAGTCAGTGTGGTAGAGCAACAGGCACAGAACACGGGTTCTAGAATCAGAGAAGCTGTGTTTAAGTCCCACCGCTGATGCTTACTCTGTGGTCTGAGACAAGTCATTTAGCTTCTGTGCATTCTCATTGTAAAATGAAGGAATTGCCCTCTATGGCCTCTGAGGCCCCTTCCAGTTCTAAGTCTGGGGAACAGGTTCTATCCCATATGGAGTTACTGCTGTAAGGAAAAGTAACATGATTCAACAATTGACCCTGCTCTTATGGATTTATAAACCTCACTCTGATCCTTGGGCAGGAGTCAGAAGATCTGGGTTCAAATCCAGCCTCTGACATTCAACACTACCTTTGTGATTATGGGCAAGTCACTTAACTTTCCTCAGTCAGTTTCTTTTGTCAGCTATGAAACTAGGGGATTGAACTAAATGATCAATGAGGCCCGGACCATCTCTAGATAGCTAGAAAGAGCTAGAAACTGTATAGTAAAGATGGAGGAAGGGCATTTTGGATAAAGGTCCCAATGACCATTACTTTTGTATTTTAATGGATCCTTATTCTTATCCATTTGGGCATTCATCTCCTCTGGAGCAGCTCATCACCCATCTGTGCTTCTTATTCTACTTGACTCTTGTCTATACTCTCCATGTCAGCACTGGATGCCTTCCTATAATCCTTTTAACATTCAGATCAGGTTTATCTGATAGACTGCTCTTGTTATATGACTTATTTTTCTAGTCACCCTTTGTCCTTAATTTTGCCTTCGATGACACTGCTCAAATTAGAATCATAGTTGATACTACAGAGTGCCCCTTAAAACTAAACATCAATAGTTTAAAACTGCACTAAGACTTTTTGGACACTTTTCTGTGTCCTTTGTTACTTGAACTGTCAAGGTATCTTTCCACTGTCCTTTAGTCTCCTTAATTGCAACATTAATTAAGATTGCTCAAAGATTATGTATGTTAGCCCATGATCTATATGCATACAGCAACACTAGGTGAATTTTGTTGTTCTGAAGTGTGATTGACAATCATGAACAGTCTTCTAAATGTGATCTAGCCCATTTTCTCTCTCCTATTCAATTCTAGGCACAGTCCATCATCCATGCACCAGTATAAATAGACCGCCTTTGCTCCCCAAAGTTGCTTTTCTTAAAACTTCATTTAAGAAATCCTCCATGATGGATTAATTATTAGGAGTGGTGCAATTTTGATGATGAATATCAAACTACATTAATTTCCATGAAGCCCAAGTTACAGCAGATTTTTACTAGCATCGATCACAGTTACAACATCCATATGGATGAACAGATTGCATTGTTCATAGGTTGTCTTGTGTGGGGGTTACAACTAGAGATGAATATCACTATTCCTCTGTCCTTGATTTAAAAGGATCTGCCAGCAATCAACACCACTCAGCTTGGCTGTGAGGAGAACTCTGGGCTGGGAATAAACAGATTAACTTGCTATGTGAGTCTGGGCAAATTGCTTCTCTACAGGTCTCAGTTTCCTCATCTTTAAGATGAAGTAAATGGACTAGCTGGTCACTAAATTCTCTTCTAGGTCTGAATGCAATCACCGTATTACCTTTAAAGATCTTTTAGCTCTATAAATGTGCTTCTGTACTTGAAATAGTTCTGGGATTAATAATAATAATAATGAAAATAACCTAAAATTTATAGAGAGCTTTAAGATTTGCAAAGCACTTTCCATTTATTCACTCAAGTGGTTTTCCACTCAGCCCAGTGAGGCAGGTACCATTTTAATCCTCATTTTATAGACCAAGAGATGGCTGAGTGGATGAATGACTTACGCAAGGTTCTATAGTAGGATTTGAAGTCAGGTCTTTTTGACTTCAGGCACACAATGTTATCTGCTATCATTGAAATGACTCAGTGGATATCCACACCTACCACATATCCATATTTATATCTACTCTATACCAATGTGCTATACACAGTCATTAGTCATAATAAACCTGTATTGTTGAAGTATCTTCTATTTTCTCTCAGGTTCTGCATAAGCTATCATTGCCAAATATATCTTCTGATGCACACATCTAAATATGATGTTCTGTTAGTTCAAGATACCCTTCATGTCTGTCCACAGATTGCCCACAGGATAAAGTTAAACTCTTTACTCTGCCATTTGAGGTCCACTATAGCCTGGTACTACTCTGCCTTTCCACAACCATCTAATATACCTCCTCCATGTTAAGCCTCAGTTCCAGTCACATTGTCTTGTTAGTGGAACAGCCAGCAAACTTCAATCTTGCTTCTGTTATTATTCATGTTTAGGCAAGTGAGTTAATCTTTGGACCTCAGCACTTTGACTTCTACGATGGAGTAGTTACCCTCTATAACAGGTTTATTCAACTAACAGCTCAGGCTAATGACAGGTAGAGTTCACGCTAAATAGTGAATTTCTCAAAGTATTTGATAAAGTGTTTCACATCATTCATTTGGAAAAGTTTGAAAGATGTAGTCTAGGGAATAATACAGTTATCTATGTTCGGACCTGAGTAAAAGGGCTACGTAAACATTTATTCGGTGTCTACTGTGTGCCCGGTTGTGTTCTAACATTACAAATATTATCTCATTTGACATGAATAGAAAGATTAAGGAGTAATCACTATGATTTTATATTAACTTGGAATGAGGCCTTCAGTCAGGTATCTCTGTTTGATCCTATGGTATTTTGCATTTTTCCCCCAATGATCCTGTTAAAGGGAGTGATGGCATGTTCATAGAATTTGCAGGTGCTGTAAAGCTGGGAAAAGCCTACAATACACTGGATGACAATCAAGATCCAAACAGATCTTGACAGGCTAGAACATTGAACCTTCCCTAATAAGATGAAATTCAGTAGGCATAAAAGTAAAGTTTCTGTTTCGTTTCAAAAAAAAAAATCAACTACCCAAATGCAGGATGGGAAAAGCATGGTATATGAAATAGATCTTTGTCTAAAAAAGATACAGAGAGTTTCAGTGGACTCCAAGAATGGTATGAGTTAGCAGGATGATACGGCAGGCAAAAAACTGCTGAAATCTTCAGTTGCATTGAGAGACAGAGTTTCCAGAAAAAAAAGAGTCAAATATTGTATTACCACCATACCCTGGTCTGGTCATATCACATCTGGATCATAGTATTCAATTCCAGGAACTCCAGTTTAGGAAGGGCAACGGTAAACAGGAGAGTGTCCAGAGGAGCTCAACAGGGATAATGAAAACCCTTGAATCCAAGCTATACAATGACAATTTGTGGGAATTTGAGATGTTAAATTGTGAAAAGAGAATACCGGGGGAAGGTAAGGAGGAGAGAATAATTATAGCTTTCATCAAGTATTTGAAGGGCTGCTGAAGGGGGATTAGACTTACTATTTATCCAGGTAGAATTTGGAAAGAAGCAAATTTATATTTCTTGTTAAGGAGGGGGAAATACCTTGCTATTAAATCTGTACAAAAGTGGAATGTGTTACCTTAGGAAGTCATGGATTCTTCAAGCAAAAATGGATGACTGGTGGCAAAATAGATAGAGCAGTAATCCTAGACCCAGGAAGACCTAAATTTAAGTCCGACCTCCTTTATTATCTGTGTCTCTGCACAAGTCATTTAACCTTTGTCTGCCCCTGTCTCTCCCCACCTGTGAAATGGGGATAATAATACCTACTTACCATGGTTTTGGGGAGAACAAAATCAGGTAAAATTTTGTAAAGTATTTTACAAGTTATAAAGCACTATATAAATAGTATTATGCTGTTGTTTTCTGATTCCTTTTAGATAGGTGTTGTGGTCTCTCACGACTCAAAATCTGTGGGCCTGTAGTCTCCAAAATCCCCTCCAGCTAAATCTAAGAATGTAAACTGCGTAAACTGAAGCAGGATGACTAATTCTCAGGGCTGTTTTAGACAGGATTCAGGTAAAGCTTGGACTAGATGACTTTTGAGATCAAATTTTATGTTTCTGTAACCCTGTGGTTTTTTTTTTAGCCCTCCCCAGACACTGGAGTGACTCCTGCCCACTTAATAACTAACCCAATGCTGCCATCAGAAGAAACAGGATTTAGGCTGCGATGAGCTTCAGGATGATTTCAGAGGTCTGGAGATCAATCATTTTCACCCCTGCCACTGTGGAGAAGTGAGTAATAGTTGATTTAGAATGTCTTGTTGTGAGGCCACTGTTAAAATTATGGAGTTGTCAAAGCAAGTGATCTGGGTTACATCTGAAAATTGGTCATTGTTTATTGTGCTAACCTTGAATGATCTTCAGAGATACTCTGTCTACACCATTCATCATCTGATATCATCCCAGGCTATGAGAGGGGCCAGTCCAACACTGTGTCCCTTCCCCCAGAATGCAAGATACATCACCCCTCCTCTTCCTGGGCAAATTTTATCCCCTTCTTTGTTAGAAGGGAGAATAATAATGTTTGATAGTTATTGCACGTGCAAAGATTTTCCCTGTATGCAGTGGTGGAGGGCAGGAATGAAACTTTTAGTTGTAATATTTAATAGAAGTCATTCTAGTCAAATATTTAATGAGTAGCTAAGAGGTACAACGTGCTAGGTTCTTTGTTGGGGGCGGGGCGCTACAGGCATAGAAGTGAGGCATAACATTATTTGACCTATAAGTAGAGACACTCAGATTCTAATCCCAATTCTGCACAACTTTGGAGGATGATCGGGATAGATAGATAGATAGATAGATAGATAGATAGATAGATAGCTTTATCTATCTATATCTGCCTTGTATGTGCATGGTTTTTTACCTGTCATCCCCTCTATTAGAATGAGAGGTTCTTGAGAACAAGAACAGTGTTTTTTCCTCTTTTTGTATTCTCAGTCTTTAGTACAGTGCCTTGAATTTAAGTATTTATTGAACACTTAACGTAAGTGTTTATATTTAATAAATGCTTTTTTAGAAGCAAATAGGGGCTGAGTGACTTGGTCAGGGTCACACAGCCAGTAAGTGTCTGAGGTCAGATTTGAACTCAGCCTCTCCCAACTCCAGGGCAGGTGCTCTATCCACTGCACCACCTAGCTTCCCCTTAATAAATGCTTATTGACATGATATTAATGACTGCCATTTCTGAGTCTTGATTTCCTCGCCATTAAAATGAAGGGATTAGAGGAGCAGCTAGGTGGCTCAGTGGCTAGAACGTTGGTCCTGAAGTCAGGAGGACCTGAGTTCGTATCTGGCCTCAGACGCTTACTAACTATGTGACCCTGAGTAAGTCACTTAACCCCATTACCTCAAAAACAACAAACAAACAAAAAATGACTGGTTGAGACTCAATTATGTTTATGGTCCTTTTTAGATCTAGCCATCTATCATTTCTAGAATGACACTGCCCCTGAAGAATTCGCATCTCATTAGAGAGGTGAAGGAGGGTATGGATTAAACAGAATCTGGAATTACTCTGATATTATAGGCTGTGGTAGGCACTATAAGAATGGAACTATAGAGGGGGCGGAGCCAAGATGGCGGCTGGTAAGCACGGACTAGAGTGAGCTCCGTACCCGAGTCCCTCCAAAAACCTATAAAAATGGCTCTGAACCAATTCTAGAACGGCAGAACCCACAGAACAGCAGAGGAAAGCAGGGCTCCAGCCCAGGACAGCCCGGATGGTCTCTGGGTGAGCTCTATTCCACACGGAGCTGGGAGCTGGGAGCTGGGAGCTAGGAACGGAGTGGAGCAGAGCCCAGCCTGAGCGGCGTGGACGATCCAGACCAGAAGCCGGGCGGAGGGGGCCCTAGCGCCCTGAATATGTGAGCTGCGGCAGTTACCAGACCCCTCGACCCACAAACACCAAAGACTGCGGAGGAGGTTAGTGGGAAAAGCTGCGGGAGTGGAAGGAGTTCGCCGTTCAGCTTCCAGCCCCGGGGGCAGCGGAGGTGGGGCAGCTACAGCTGTTGTTACTTCTGGCTCCAGGCCCACCTGGTGGGAGGAATTAAGTGGCGGATCACAGCACGGGTGCACAGCCTGCCGAAGATCTGAGCCCAGTCTGGACTGGGGGTCCTTGGGGAAGGAGGAGTGCGGCTCTGACAGAGCTGGCACCTCCCCCCCAAACGTCGAACATAGAACTCTGTAATCTACAAGCAGTCATACCCCACTGAAAAACTCAAGGGTCAAGTTAGTTGGTTGGGAATATGGCCAGGCAGCGAAAACGCGCCCAGATTCAGTCTCAGACTTTGGATTCTTTCTTTGGTGACAAAGAAGACCAAAACATACAGCCTAAAGAAGACAACAAAGTCATAGAGCCTACAACCAAAGCCTCCAAGAAAAACATGAACTGGCCCCAGGCCATAGAAGAACTCAAAAAGGATTTGGAAAAGCAAGTTAGAGAAGTAGAGGAAAAATTGGGAAGAGAAATGAGAAGGATGCGAGAAAACCATGAAAAACAAGTCAATGACTTGCTAAAGGAGACCCAAAAAAATACTGAAAAATACACTGAAGAAAACAACACCTTAAAAAATAGACTAACTCAAATGGCAAAAGAGCTCCAAAAAGCCAATGAGGAGAAGAATGCCTTGAAAGGCAGAATTAGCCAAATGGAAAAGGAGGTCCAAAAGACCACTGAAGAAAATACTACTTTAAAAATTAGATTGGAGCAAGTGGAAGCTAGTGACTTTATGAGAAATCAGGATATTATAAAACAGAACCAGAGGAATGAAAAAATGGAAGACAATGTGAAATATCTCCTTGGAAAAACCACTGACCTGGAAAATAGATCCAGGAGAGATAATTTAAAAATTATTGGACTACCTGAAAGCCATGATCAAAAAAAGAGCCTAGATACCATCTTTCAGGAAATTATCAAGGAGAACTGCCCTGATATTCTAGAGCCACAGGGCAAAATAGAAATTGAAAGAATCCATCGATCGCCTCCGCAAATAGATCCCAAAAAGAAATCTCCTAGGAATATTGTTGCCAAATTCCAGAGCTCCCAGATCAAGGAGAAAATACTGCAAGCAGCCAGAAAGAAACAATTTGAGTATTGTGGAAACCCAATCAGAATAACCCAAGATCTGGCAGCTTCTACATTAAGAGATCGAAGGGCTTGGAATGCGATATTCCGGAGGTCAATGGAGCTAGGATTAAAACCTAGAATCACCTACCCAGCAAAACTGAGTATCATGTTCCAAGGCAAAATATGGACTTTCAATAAAATAGAGGACTTTCAAGCTTTCTCAGTGAAAAGACCAGAACTGAATAGAAAATTTGACTTTCAAACACAAGAATCAAGAGAAGCATGAAAAGGTAATCAAGAAACGGAAATTGCAAGGGACTTACTAAAGTTGAACTGTTTTGTTTACATTCCTACATGGAAAGATGATGAGTATGATTCATGAGACCTCAGTATTAGGGTAGTTGAAGGGAATATGCATATATATATATGCATATATATATATGTTTATGTATATATATAAGTGAATGTGTATGTATGTATGTATCTATGTGTATATGTATGTATGTGTATGTATGTGTATATATATATGTAAAAGAGAGAGAGCAGACACAGGGTGAGTTGAAGATCAAGGGAAGATATCTAAAAGAAATAAAATGAAATTAAGGGATGAGAGAGTAACATACTGAGAGAGGGAGATAGGGAGAGATAGAATGGGGTGGATTATCTCGCATAAAGGTGGCAAGAGGAAGCAGTTCTATGGGAGGAGGGGAGAGGGCAGGTGAGGGGGGAATGAGTGAACCTTGCTCTCATCAGATTTGGCCTGAGGGGGAATACCATACATACTCAGTTGGGTATCTTACCCCACAGGAAAGAAGAGGGAGGAAGATAAAAAAAAAAATAAAAGGCAGGGGGGATGATGGAGTGGAGGGCAGATGGGGGTGGAGGTAATCAAAACAAACACTTTGGAAAGGGGACAGGGTCAAGGGAGAAAATTCAATAAAGCGGGATGGGTTGGGAAGGAGCAAAATGTAGTTAGCCTTTCACAACATGAGTATTGTGGAAGGGTTATACATAATAATACATGTGTGGCCTAGGTTGAATTGCTCAACTTCTTAGGGAGGGTGGGTGGGAAGGGAAGAGGGAAGGAATTTGGAACTCAAAGTTTTAAAATCAGATGTTCAAAAACAAAAAAACTTTTTGTATGCAACTAAAAAATAAGATACACAGGCAATGGGGCGTAGAAATTTATCTTGCCCTACAAGAAAGGAAGGGAAAAGGGGATGAGAGGGGAGGGGGGTGATAGAGGGGAGGGCTGACTGGGGAACAGGGCAACCAGAATATACGCCATCTTGGAGTGGGGGGGGAGGGCAGAAATGGGGAGAAAATTTGTAATTCAAACTGTTGTGAAAATCAATGCTGAAAACCAAATATGTTAAATAAATAAATTGCATTTAAAAAAAAAGAAAAAAAAAAGATTAAAAAAAAAAAAGAATGGAACTATAGAGTTTAGAGACAAATCGCTTCTGGCTGGAGAAATAATGGGCAAAGAGGCATTAGGCCTGGATGCTGAGGAATGGTTAGGATTTAGATAGTCAGAGGTGAAAAAAAGGACATTCCCGGTAGAGATAACTATTAAGAAAAAAGATGGAGATGGTTGAAAGCTCAGGCCCTGTTCAGTGAGTGGCAAATAGTCCAGTTTGGATAAATCATAGGGAACATAAAAGACATTAATTGTGGATAGGTTTGCCAAGGTAGGTCAGAATTAGATTGTCAGGGCCTTGAATGTCAGTTAAAGAGCAACAACAGTAGTTCACTTTTGTAGAATAATTTTAACTTTGCAATGTCTGTCTTTTATAACAACCTTGTGAGGTATGGAACATCAGTTGATATTATGCCCATTTTACAGATGAGAAAAGTGGAAGTGAAGTGCTTTGTGCATGGTTATAAGGCTAAAATTAAACCATTTCAAGCTGTTAAATTTTCAGAGACCCATGGACTGTCAAGACCTAGCCGGCTCTGGTGCAAAATAGAACACACATTCATTTTCATGAAGCAGTGTGGTAGTTAAAAATGCTGGTTTTGGAGTTCAAATCCTGAGTCTGCTATTAGCTACTGATATGATGAGAAGAAGACCTCTACGAGTCTCAGTTTTGATATTTGCAAAATGAAGGTGATTTCACTAGGTGAACTCTAAGGTCCCTTCCAACTCAACGTTAAGTGACATCGGATGAGTCCCTTAGCCTGTTTGGGCCTCAGTTTCCTCATCTACAAAATGAGGGGCTGAAATAGATGGTCTCTGTGGTGCCACATAGATGTATAGCTATTATACTATAATCCTAAATCAAGAGCCTCAGATTATTCAGGTGAATTTATGATTGTCTTCAACTGATTAATCAATATGCTTATTTCTAGGGAGATTTTATTCATAGTCAATGAAGCAGATGTGACTTTCCTTTTTTTAAAAAAAATGCAGGAGATCAATTATTTGATTTCTACTGGAAATTCAGTAGTACCTATAAATTGTCTGAGTTCAAAAGAAACTGAAGCAAATTGATGGATGCCTTCTTTTGGTATCAGTAATGCCATCCTAACAAGACAGTGACGGATAAGATTAAATAGCCTTGGGATCTGTTTATAGTCATCTATAACCAGCTATATTTAGGATGCAGAAAACAGAATACAGATAGGATGCACAGGAGCTAGGGGCATGTGGAATGCACTCTAGGAAATTGATTTCCACTTGTCAGAGGATTCTTGGGCCATAACTGACATTCTTTGCCAGGTGTAGATGAAATCCCTGCTCCAGTCTTCAACACTTTATTGATGTTATGACCGTATGCTCCAGTCATATAGAGTCTCCTGCACTGACTTTGCCCTTGACCTCTGTGATTAGATGAAGCAAAACCCCATTATATAGGTTCTAAAAAGAGTAACAAAGTTCTTCCATCAGAAGGTAACCTTACAATAGAACTAGGGATGGTCCCAGCGGTCGTAAGACATCAGGAGTTGTTTTTAGTTCTTGGTCTCCTATTTTGGGAAGGGCATTGACATAGGAGAATCACCAAGTTGTTGAGAAACTCAAAACCAATCCAATGGAAGATTACTTAGAGACACCCTGAATACTTATTCTTTATAGGATAAGATAGAGAGGGACATGATGATCAATTCCAGGCATTTAATGTATTAATTGTTTAATAATTAGCACACATTATACAAAAGGAAAATAAAGACAGATGCAAAGGCTTTTAGTTTATATTTGATTTTTTTTTCTGTAGTAGGACAGCCAACATTAGCCATTTTTTTCTGACCATCTATTGGAGTACTTACGGTTCCTGGTAGGATTTGCCTGTTGGCTACCGAGTCATTAAAAAAAGTCATTGTTTCAAATCTTCAGGGTGCTGCATGGAAGAAGCATGATTTTTCTTCAGCTTGGCACTAAAGAGCAGAACTAGGAACAATAGATGAAAGTGGTAAAGAAACTGATTTAGGGTTGATGTAAGGAAACACTTCCTAGCTAATGGAGCTATTTAAAAATGGGACACACTGTCTCTAGTGATAGAAATCCCGTTATGAAAGGTCTTCAGAAACAGACTAGTTGTCCACTTGTTGGTCACGTCATAAGGGGGATTCTTTTTCATTGTGGTTTGGTGTCTCCTGAATTCTCTACCAGCTCTCAGATTCTATGTGAACAACACTGTTAGGTATGTTAGGTGGAGAATGCAAGCATCCTTGTCCTCATTGTAGCAGTAAAATGAGGTTCAGAAAGATGAGATGAGGTGCATGACAAAACCCTTATATGAATTTATGCCTCTTGTTGTTGAATCATGTCTGACTCATGGTGACCCCATTTGGGGGGCAGTTTCTTGGCAAAGATACTGGAGTGGTTTGCCATTTCCTTCTCCAGATCATTTTACAGATGAGGAAACTGAGGCAAATGAAATTAAGTGACTTGCTCAGGGTCACACAGCAAATAAGTATGTGAGGCCAGATTGGACTCAGGTCTTTTTGACTCCAGGCCTGGGGCTTTATCCACTGTGTCATCTGTCTCTTGACTCTTAAATGCTTTTTCCACTGTGTGTACGTGTCTGTGTGTGTGAACACACAGAGATAGAGATAGAGAGATATATAGATATGTGTGTATGTATATGTATGTGTGTATGTATATATACACATATATTTGTGCATATATGTATATACTGCCTGTTCCTAGACAATTCTTTCTGATTCTGTCTATCTAGCAGTTCATAATAAAAGAGAATCTTGGAACCATATGGAACTAGAGAGTAAGACAGGAGTACAGCTTTCATATTAACTCTAGTAATTCTCCTAATTTTCAAACACTGGTCATGGTAGATAGGGTGCTGGACCTTGAATTAGCAAGACCTGGGCTCAAATCTTATTAATTAGTTATGTGACTTTGAGCAAGTTTCACTAAGCCTTAGTGTTTTCTTCTGTGAAATAGAGATGATAAAATTTATAGTATCTCCTTTCCCAAGTTATTATGACAATTGAATTAAATAATGTATGTAAAGAATTTTGAAAATCTTAAAACTCCCAATATATCAATTATTATGCCCTGTGTGTCAAATTATCTTCAACCTCTTGCAGAAGGTCAGTTTAAGGCTCTCATGTAAATAAGGGGGAAAATACATAAATGTTTATATAAAATTAACACATATTGATTAATTAGTCAAAATAAGCATTGCCCACTATTCAGAAATCTACTTCATTATAATCTAAAAATTATGCCTTGAAAATTTTCTCTTCTGTGAAGTCTTCCCTGATTTATATCATAAGCTCCCAGTAATTCTATAATTTACAAGTCTTCTACACTTAAAAATCCTTCTTCTGTAATTCATGTGATCTTGACCAAGTCATTTAATTGCTCTGGGTCTCTGATTCATTAACGGTAAAACTCTAAAGCATCCCATGATGCTTTGATCCAATGAATAGAATTCCAACAGACGTCTCCAGTGGAGGACTCCAGTACTTTATGCATAGCCCTGAACTGCTCAGCATTTTCATTAATGGAGACAAGTGTGACCTGCTTAACAAATGTGTAGACCAGAGTTGTCAACACATTGTCATTGGGAAATACTTAATAAAACACAATAAAACATAGATAACATTACATTTTAAAACTAAGTCAATATGTGGCCCATAGAGGTACTTATGTATAGATTAGTTGCCCCTATTTCTTTTTGAGACTGACATCACTAGAGTATATGATGTAATGATTTCATCAATGTGTTATTATAATTAAACATTAAATTTTCTATACTAGACAATACACTGTTGCGTCATTTGCACTGACAAACTTTTTATTTGTTTAGTAGGTTGAGTTCCTCAATGGAATTCTTTTTTTCTGATGCCTCATGATATTATGGAGGTGATGTTGGTTTCTTGATGGCAGTCCCCAGCGGAGTATTAGCTCTGGTATTTTCTCCCAATTTTGATAGGCTTTGAGGCTAGAGAGAATGATGTATCATGGGTCTGTTCTATGAGGACCTGCTTAGTTGTCCTCAGATTCTTCAATAGCTTGGCTGAAGGGTGGTCAGGGGTGCCATTTTCATCCACTGATCCTCTTGAGGAGTGCCTATTATAATGGTACAGCAGTTGGGACTAGTATCTTTGGAGGGAGTACCCACTTGGAGAGGGTTGTTCTTGAAGTAGGCAAATAAGGCTGAATTTAGTTAAAACAGATTTTTTCTTTTGTCTATGATAGCTAACTGTAGACTTAAGGGTATTCTGATCTCTGTCTTTGATTTTTTTGCTGTGTAATCTTATTCAGAGTGTAACCTATGGAAGGAGGACACCATGTAGCCAACAATAATTTGAATGTCCTAGAGAAGATATCAGTATGTCCAACATGTAATTTCCACCAATAAGCCACAGAAAAGATTTGCATTTATTTATCATTCTCAGCTGTATTTTAATCTCATCACTTTAATTAAACCAACACATTTTCAAACCTTGATTACTGGTCTGTGTCAGCAGCCACAGTGATGCTGCAGGAATACTCTTGAGAACTGGGAGGATATCTATGCAACAAATATGATGGTGAAAGTACTAACTTTACTTTTACTTTTTATATTTGATGGTAAACTCCTTGAGAATAGTAACTAAGTCTTATTTAAATTAAACATTACTTAAGACAGCATGAAATAGGCTCTTAATATCTTTGTCAATGAATTGATTGATTATTTATTGAATTGATTTAGAGGCTTTTCATGAATGAATGAGTGAGTGAGTAAATAAAAAAAGCATTTTTGGTGTAGTCTATGCCAGACACTGTTCTAGGCCTGAGGATTTGTCGTTCAGTCAATTTTCAATCATGTCCAACTCTTCATTACCCCATTTGGGGTTTTCCTATCTATAAAATGAGCTAGAGAAGGAAATGGCAAACTGAGTTAAATTGTTTGAAGGAAGACAATTCCTGCCCTTAAGAAACATATTCTAATAAGGGAAGGGAAAGCATATTGAGGAGCGCTGACCTGGGAGGGATTTTTTGGTGGGGAGTAGTGAGTGGCAACATAAGGCAACTGACTGGCTTGGCCTTTCTATGAATAAAAGTGTTGATTTGATTACTGTTCCCAGAGCAAAAATAAAAAGGTAAAAATTATGTATATAGAAGGTGAGGGAGGTAAAAGAAGGGGAAGGAAAGTCTATGATGCTATAGAATGAAGATGGTCAGGAGGAGGTATAGCCAGACTTCTTATAGTGAATGCTGATCAATCAGGAGCCCATTGTTAATGAGTCTATCAGATCCTATCCCAAGCTATGATTCTGGCTAAGGGAAGGCAGATATAGTACCAGCCCTCAAATGAAGAGGATCTGGGTTCAAATGACCTCTCTAATGCTTACTACCTGGGTGAACTTAGGTCACTTAAATTCCCAAGGTCTCAGCTTCAAAGGTTTTGAACTAGATTGCCTCTGAGATCTCTTTTAGGTCAACATCTATGACGTGAGATAGAGAGTAGTGTGCACTGGCTTTTGAATGAGAATACAATCCAACTAAAATGAAGAGGGAAATAAAAAGAGGAGACTGATTTCTGATTGGTCAGTTCTAGCTATACAAAGGTAGAAGGCAGAAAGGAAAACAGCCCTGGTATCTCAGGTCCTCCTGTATGACTGACTGTTCTCTCCTTCCTCAATCCTATCTGATAATTCTGCTGTGATAACCTCAGCTCACCGTGGCATTTGATTCTGGCCATATCCAGTACCTATTTTATTTCCAAGTTTTTTTCTTTATTTCCCTGCCTTTTCCTACCTTTCCAGTCTTCTCACATCTTGATCTCCATGCACCCTGCGATCACAGGTCAACAAAGCCCACAAGAGGAGAGAAGCCACAACTTTACAAACACATAAAGGGATAAGGGCAAATTCTGACAAGGGCCCATGTTTTGCTCATTTCTCAACGTTGCCTCAGGGCCATAGACGAGGCTATTTCTGTTCCAGGCAGGCAGCTAGCATTTATTAAGCACCTACTATGTGGCCGGCACTGTGCTAAGCACTGGGGATATAAAGAAAAGCAAAACATAACCCTTGCTGTCAAGGAGCTTACAATCCAGTGAGGAAGACAACATGCAAACATATGCAAATAAGCTATATACGTGGTAAGACAGATAAATGAGGTAGGGTAAATCAGGATAGTTTCAGAGAAAAGGCACTAAGATTAGGGAGGCTTGAGAAAGGTTTCTTGCAAAAGATACAACTTTAGCTAAGACATGAGGAAAGCCAGAAAAGTTAGAAGCCAGAGAAGCATGGGAGACAGCCAGTGAAAATGCTTGGAGATAGGCAACGGACTGTCTTCTCCAAGGAACTGCAAGGGTACCTTCTCTGGTTTTTTTCAAGTCTTAACTAAAGTTCTATCTTCTATCTTCCATAAGAAACCTCTCCCAGGCCTCCTTAATCTTAGTGTCTTCCCTCTGAGACTAGCCTGATTTATCCTATATCACTTGTGTGTCTTACTGTCTATACAGCTTATGTGTACATGTCTGCATGTCTTCCTCATTGGACTGTGAGCTTCTTGAGAGCAGGGACTGTGTTTTGCTTTTCTTTGTATCCCTGGTGCTTAGCACAGTGCCTAGCACATAGTGGGAGCTTAACAAATACTAGCTGCTTGACTGGAACAAAAATAGCCTTGTCTTGCCCTGAAGCGATGCTGAAAAATGAGCAAAACATGGGCCCTTGTCAGAATTTGCTCTCATCCCTTTATGCATTAGTAAAGAAGTGGCTTCTTTCCTCTTGTGGGCTTTGTCACTCATACTCTTACTGTCCCACACTCCCAAAGTGTGTCACTTGATATGAGCCAGGATATTTAATGTTTTCATGTTACCTCAGAAAGAAGTGAGTCTGAAAATGGATTTTTTCCCTGGCCTGAGGGTGTCCCATCATTATCATCTTGTTCTAAATGTCCCAAACAAGCAACAAGTGAAAGTGAATATGACATGCATTCAGTGTTGTTTTCCCTCAATTCCACTCACCAGTTTGAAAGAGATGTAAGGGATATTAACAGAAAGAATGTTACGTTTTAATGGACTCAATATATCAATATTTTGTATTTTATTTTGTTTTCTATTCTTGTATTCTGTGAAGTCCTCCACAATGTGCTCCATCAATGTCTAATCATGGCCTGAGAGGTGATCCTGGGGATCAATTAGGTTATATCATTCTAAATATAGTGCACTAAAATCCGAAGATGATGTGGTCTCCCCCAATGAAAGGAATACTCCATACATGAACTCAGAGCTACTTTAAAGATTAGTTTTTATATATATATATATATATATATATATATATATATATATATATATATATATATATACCCCTGAGTTTTCAGGGTATCTCTTCTGTAATGCTACCAGCTCAAACCCAAGTTCCAGTGTTGTTCTCTACTGTTAACTGTTAGTGATTAGTGTCCCTTTTCCATTTAACCAAGTAACATCAATTTCATATTGCAAAGAGGTATTTATTTTGAAGATATAGAGAGCATGGAAGTTCCAAATATTACCCCCTAGGGGAGACTCTCCCCTAAACTACCTCGGTCCCTGGGGAGAGTGGGATTAAATGTAAGACAGTTTCAGTATAGCATTTGTCCTATCAAGTACACTTTCAAATGTATCACGGCCAATGGAGGAATACTTATCTCAGCTACCATCAGGCTGTTCCCTCAACTTATTCTTTACCTCCTTGAGGCTGGGTTGACTAGCTTGCTTGTTGCAAAACCCCAAACACTGGTGATCACTATTAAAATTTTTCAAAAATCACAAGGTCACAGGTATCTCCAATCTTCCTTCACCTAAAAACAGGAAGAATAGCCAGAAAGGGGTAGAGACAGAGGTCAGTATTTCTGGGCTACATTTTGTCCTTAGATGAGGAGAACCCGATGCCATTGTCCCAGCTAAATTACAAAAGGGCAAAATCAAAGCAAAAGACTTTCTTTGGCTGACAAGAGACCTTTGAATTCACTCTATTTTTACATATACAGACAATCAACAATCCTCATCTTCATCAAATTAGCAGACCAGAATCAATTATGGAATAATGGTACATGCTACAAATCAGGGAACTTGTACTTCCTAAAGGCCTGTTGAGTATTGCTCTCCTAACTGACTCACTAAATTCCATTATACAACATCATGCCCTTCTGGAAATAGACTCCCCAGCCTCTTCCATCAAGGTGGAGCTTGCATCACCAGAGCATTCTGTTCTTGCTAACAATCCTGTGCCTCCCCTCAACGGCTTGCATCCTAGTAGGGGGAAGTAGAGGTGGAATTGAACAATTGTAATCTAAGATACTGTAATTGTCACATGAGCAATACAGGGTCACATTTTTTTTTAAATTTTCAGCTTCTGGGCATTTCCAAAGGTGAGTGTATTGTTTTGTCTGATTATTTTCATCTGAGTACTATCAAACTCTTACCATCAGAGTTCTCTATTGGGTAAAGACGTTAAATGGCACAAAGGAAAGTCTCTAGTGAGAAGGACCAAGCCAAGCATGGTAGCACACTCCTGGAATGCCTGCTCCAATGGCATGGGGAACTTAGGCTGGTGGATCCCTTGAGCTTGAAAGTACTGAACTGCAATATAGGTAAAGTTAATAGAGTGTCTGCACTAATTTCAGCACAAATAAGGTAAGCCCTCCTGAAGGGGAGGGCATCAGATTGCTTAAAGATGGGGCAAATCGGTCATGTAAGAAATAGAGCATGTCAAATCTTGCATTGTTGTTTAATCATGTAGTTGTGTCTGACTCTTTGTGATCCTGTGGACCATACTGTCCATGGGATTTTCTTGGAAAAGATACTGGAGTGGTTTGCCATTTACCTCTCCAGTGAATTAGACCAAACGGAGGTCAAGGGACTTGCGCAAACTCACACAGCTAGTAAGTATCTGAGGCTGGATTTGAACTCAGGTCTTTTTAACTCCAGGCTTAGCACTCTATCCATTGAACCATCTAGCTGCCTCAACTCTTACATACTGATTAACAGTAGGATTGGGGTGTGAATGGCTTTTATAAGTCCAGGTTGGATGGGATAGGGAGATTTATTTTTCAAAAGGAAGGAAGGAAGAGAGAGTAAGAGAGAGAGAGAGAGAGAGAGAGAGAGAGAGAGAGAGAGAGAGGAAAGAAGGAAACAAAAGAAGGAAAGAAAAGAAGGAGAGAAAAGAAATAATAAAAGAAAGACAAAGAAAAAGGAAGAAGAAAGGAGGGGGAAATAGAATGAGAGAGAGAGAAAGTTAAAAAAGAATGGAGGAAGAAGGGGGTGAAAAGGATCATCTCAAGTCAACTGGGGAGAATAAAGAGATTGTCAGTGTCTAGTCTGAAGAAGAGCAGGCTAACTGGGTATATGATAGGAGTCTTCAAATATTTGAAATACTGTAATATGGAAAAAATATTAGACTTGTTTACCTTGAAGAAGGCAGAACTCTGAGTAATAGGAAGTGCCAACATTTCAGAGGCAGCTTTAGGATGAATGTAAGGAAAAACTCCCTAACTGATGCAACTATTCCAAAGTTGGCTACCTCAAGAGGAAGTGTGTTTTCTTTTACAGGAGGTTCTTAAGCAAAATCTGGATGGTCAACTGTCAGATATGCTATAGAAAAAATCCTTTGATGTAAATAATTTATTCGTAAAGTTTGCAAAGCTCTTTACAAATGTTATCTCATGTTTATCATCTGTCAAACTTTGTATTATCTAACTTTTCTGCACAATATAGAGCTCTCTGCTTGCTAGCCACAGTCCATCCCTGTTCAAATGGAAAGACCAGGCAAAATAACATACTACCCTCTGGAAACACCTAGAAACTGAAGGACAAAGTAGCACTTGGGATGTAGTTGCTATTATAATTATGCTCATTTTACTGAGGATGAAACTGGGGCACATAGAGGTTAAGTGACTTGCCCAGTATTAGCCTAGATAATGCTGAGATGTCTTCCGACTGAAATTCTGAAATTTAGTGATACAAATTCTTCTTCTTCACCCCATGGTCTACTTGAGCCACTACAGGCTTCGTTTCACGGCTTTGGAACATCGCTACAGATACCTGACCTGTCTCCTGCCCAGAAATTTGGTTTATGTGCCAAGTGAACTCTAACTTGACCTGACACACTCAGGTTGATATCTCTTGCACCCAAACTTGAACCATAGCCTCTTTCTGTGAGGGCAGGGTCTTGTCTTACCTAAATTTTCTGTTTCCTCCAGAATCTCCTAGTACAGAGATCTGCTTCTAGTAGGTACTAAACAAATATTTGTTGAATGGGATTGAATTGTATTTCCTCAGGAAGATGACTTCCTTTGGGTCCTGTTAATTGTGCCATGTAGTCAGCACAAGTTGATCTCATTTAGGGAATTTGAATTGGATTCCTCTCCCCTTAGACCCCTATTTCCTATGCTTTAACTCTTTGTCCCTGCCTTGCTTCTCTAGCTATGGCTAATTTCTACCACTGACCACAGCTCTAGCATGACTACATGAAGCCTTGATCTGGCCTGAGCACTGCCTGTATACAACCAATAGGGGTAAACACTTAGGAGTGAGGCATTATTTTGCAAATCATTATCCTCGTTTCCTTGAGATATTTGAGCAGTCCAAAGCTGAGAAAGTCTAGCAAAGAGAACGATCTTAGCCCAGTTGGAGGATGGTGTGGATAATCTAATAGGCCCCCTTTTCTACCCCTATCTTAAATTTCCATGATAGACCTGAACATAATTTTTATGTAGTTGTGAGGTGGAAAATGGAAGTGGGGGTCATTTTGGTGCATTATATTTTTGTGCACTTCTTCCAACTTAGCTCTGCAATTGCTGTTCCCCACTCTCATGTAGTTACTCAGGCCATTTGTGGAAAAAAAAAACATAATTATACCTTAAGGTAATGTGCCCTCATGCATTATTAAGCCTTGACAGTTTTTAAAGTAGATTCTGGGAGTGAATTGGACATTTAGGGGGAGAGGAGTGAACCATTCTGCTATGCACTTCTATAATGCAACAGTGGTCAGAATTACAATGAGCATGCCTGGTACAAAACTTACCATCAGATTTTTTTTTTCTTTTGGGGGGAGGTGGGGAAAAGAGTATCTTCAAGGTTGCCTGGGACCCCAAAAGGCCAATGAGGGGGTAGGGAGGTAGTGGGGTGGAACCTCGCTTGAGATGGACTTACTGGGGATGCCAGGTAGAAGGAAATCCATTTGGTAGTTACTTATTCTTACCAATTAGGTATAAAATTCAGTTGTTTTGATGCTTTTGAAGGAAGGCAAATGATGCTACCTCTTTTAAATTTCAGCCACCCACATCAAAACCCAAGTTACCTCGTTCTTAGTGAAGGTCCTAAAAGGGGTGATAGGTCAGGAACAACCCAAGTCATGGAAAAAATGGAGTTTCACACTGTTGACAAGGTGTGAGAAAGGTGACAAGGAGAATTAATAATTCACTAGGAGACAGGAACAGGAGTCCTCGGACTGGCTGCGGTGCAGACAGACAATGTGCTATTGGACAAGTCTTGTTACATATCAAATTTTGCACCAGGTTCTGGGTACCCATCTCTCAGCAAGAATATTAGCAGACTATCATGCATCCAGAGGAGGGCAACTAAGACACTGAAGGGGTTAGAGAAGGAGAAGGAATAAATCTTTTTTAAGTGGCTAATATGTGGCAGGCATTTATGCTAAGCATTTTACAAATATTATCTCATTCTATTTGGTTTTGAAGGGACCAGAAACCATGCTATAAAAGGCTAGGTGGCGAGATTTTGGAAAAAGAAATTAGCTTTATTCTCCTTGGCTTCAGGGATTAGAGTTAGAACTAGTAGTCGAAATTGTCATAACTATCAACATCATCAAAAGGATAATGTAAATAACGTCTTCAAGGCACTTACTACAGAGATAAGCTTACATCTTAATACTTTTGTTCAACTATAAAAAGCAGTTATTTTTCTACCTGTGGAATATAATCAGTAAAATGTTAAATAGAAAAGAAAATAAAAACAAGATAGCAATTTGTCTCAAAGCCACTACTCTTTAAAAAAAAAAGATGAAAAAGAGATAATTATGAAACCAACATTAGCTCATCATTATATAATGTTTTAAGACTTCACTTAACTCTGTTTTCCAGGTCATTTCCTCCATGGCTTCCTCAACAGCCAACCAAACCCATCCTCCCACTCCTCTATCAATTCTGTCTTCTCACTCAAATCCCCAGTTCTAGAACCAGGATTAGAACAACTCTGCCATCATACTTGTACGGAGAGTGCCCCTCTAGTCCTTAATGATCCTATTCACCTTCCTCTGTAAACTCTGGGACCAAAGTGCCCCTGCTTGACCAGCATTTCCCTTTTTGCCTCACCCCTAGTCCCATTAGAATGTTAGCTCCTAGAAAGGAATAATTTACCTATCAGATTTATGGGAAAGGAAAGAATTCATGACACAACAAGAGATAGAGAGCATTACAAAATACAAAATAGATAATTTTGATTATGTTAAATTGAAAAGTTTTTGGATAAACAAAGCCAATGAGACAAAGATTAGGAGGGAAGCAGAAAATTGGGAGAAAATCTTTATAACTAGTGTCTCTGATAAAGGACTCATATCTAAAATATACAGGGAACTGAGACAAATTTATAGGAATACAAGTCATTCCCCAACTAAGAAATGGTCAAATGATATGAACAGGCAGTTTTCAGAGGAAGAAATTGAAGATATCTATAGGCATATGAAAAAATGCTGGAAATCACTACCGATTAGAGAAATGCAAATCAAAACAACTCTTAGGTACCGCATCTCTCCTGTCAGATTGGCTAACATGACAAAACAGGAAAATGCTAAATGCTGGAGAGGATATGGGAAAATTGGAACATTGTTACATTGCTGGTGGAGTTGTGAACTGATCCAGCCATTTTGGAGAGCAATTTGGAACTATGCCCAAAGGGCTATAAAAATGTACATACCCTTTGACCCAGCAATACCACTTCTAGGATTGTATCCCAAAGAGATCACACAAGTGGGAAAAAGGACCCAAATGTACAAAAATATTTATAGCAGCTCTTTTCGAATTGGAAATCAAGAGGATGCCCGTCAATTGAGGAATGGCTGAACAAATTGTAGTATATGAAAGTAATGGAATACTATTGTGCCATAAGAAATGGGGAAGATATGGACTTCATAATAACCTGGAAAGACCTATATTATCTGATGCTGAGTGAGAGGAGCAGAACCAGGAGAACATTGTATACAACCACAGACATATTGATTCTGTGATGACTAACTTTGATAGACTTGGTTCTTCTTAACAGTACAAGGTTCAAAGACAGCCCCAAAGGACTCATGATGGAAAGAGCTCGCTACATTCAGAGAAAGAACTGTGGAGTTTGAATGCAGATTGAGGCACACTATTTGCTTTCTTTTTTTTCCTCTTTTTTTTTTTTGGTTTTGTTTCTTTCTCACTATTCCTTCCATTGGTCATAATTCTTCTTTACAACCTGACTATTGTGTAAATAAGTTTAATGCAAAGGTATATGTAGAAGATATATGGGATTCCATACCGTCTTGGGGAGGAGGGGGGAGGGGAGGGAGGAGAAGAAAATCTGGAACTCAAAATCATGCGGAAATGAGTGCTGTAAACTAAAAATAAAAAATCTTAATTAAAAAAAAAAGAATGTAAGCTCCTTGAGGGTCAGGGCTGTTATTTGCTTTAGGATTTGTATCCTCAGTGCTTAGCAGCAGTGCTTAACACATAGAGATTAATCACTTAATAAATAAATGCTTGGGGGCAGCTAGGTGGCACAGTGAGTAGAGCACCCACCCTGGAGTCAGGAGGACCTGATTTCAAATCCGGCCTCATACACTTGACACACTTACTAGCCGTGTGACCTTGGGCAAGTTACTTAACCCCAATTGCCCTGCCTTCCCCCCCCGCCCCTGAAAAATAAATAAAAAATAGAGAGGTAGATAGATAGATAAAGAGAGAGATAGAGAGATAGATAAATTAATACCTATATAAATGAATGAATGAGTGAATGAATAAATAAATAAGCAAATAAATAAATAAACGCATATTCATTCATTCATTCAAAAGCTTTTGTCAGAATCAAGCAATGAAATTAACAGCATCATTATTGTGATCACCATTTAACTTTTCCCCCCAGATCCTCCAGAACACTTTGTTTATAGCTGGCCTTACTAAATTTAAGTCACCAGACCAGGGCTTTATCCTAAGACTACTTTCTTCCCCCTCATAACAATGGCTAGCATTTCTGTAGTACTTCTCAATTTTCAAGTTTTTTTGCATATATTATCTTGCTCAAGCTGTGCAACTTGTTTAAGTAGGTATTGCATTTGTTATTATCCTTATTTTAGAGAAATGAAAACTAAGGTTCAGGGAGATTGTGACTTACCCATGATCACCCAGTTAGTGTGAGAGGTGAGATCCACCACTACATCTTCCTGATTCTAAGACGAGCTCTCTTTAAACCATTCTGTTTCTTAAAACTGCCCCACCGAAACTCACCTGCTCTGTGTTCTCATCACCTGCCTTCTGCTTGAGAGAAAACCTGAAGCAAATTTGTGAACAGAGTTTTCAAGGAGCAAATTATCTTACTCAACTCAGGTAATACATTTGCTTATTAATAATGACCAGGAAAAAAAGCCTTAACTTAAAGGAATGGGATATAGCAGAACGTGAAAAAGAACTGAGTGTGGAGTTAGAAGACAGGGTTTGATCAAATGCTGTCTCTGCCATTTATGAGCTGGGTGACCTTGGGCAAATCATTTAACTTTTCTGCACTTCAGCTTCTTCAGGGGTTTCAATGATGATAATAATACTTGCACTATTTCACGAATTTATTACAAAGGTAAAATGAAACAATACTGTGAAAGTGTTTGGTGAATTGTAAAGTGTCGTAGACATGTCAGCCATTTATTAGGGTCTTACTAGCGGAAATTTCAGGTACGTTGGGGAAAACCTGAACCAATGGGTGGAAGTTATAGGGAAAGTAGATTTAAGTCCAATTTTAGAAGACACTTAAAAACAAAAAAGAGAGGCTCAACAAGGAAACTTGCTCTCTCAGGAGGTAGTAAGTTCCCCATTCCTTGAGGTCTTGAATTAGAAGCTAAGAGATCATTTGTTGATTATGCTAGAGGCAGTCAGTTGGTGCACTAGATAGAGTATTAGACCTGGAGTGGAAGACTTGAGTTCAAAACCAGCCTCAGACGATTGCTAGCTGTGTGACCCTGAGTGAGTCACTAAATCTGTTTCAGTTTCTTCATCAGTAAAATTGGCAAGTGTTCCTGTGGGGATAAAATGAGATATCGGTAGAGTATTTTGCAAAGCTTAAAGTGCAATATAAATGTTATCTATATAATAAAGGCAGAAATGGCATTGAATGACTTCAGAAATCTCTTCTAGTTCTAGTCTTCCATAGTCCCATGATATAATTGCACATAAGAGACCCATTTGGTGCTTTTTAAAGCATACATAGTCTACGTATGCATGGCCTAGACCTACTGGTATAGCACCATAAATATATTTTTAGCAATAGTACAAAAAACAAAGGTGGAAGCTGGAACCCAATTTGCAATCCCTGGGTGTTCACACTAGTTTATTCTTGGTGAAGGGAGGCTTTTTCAGGGCTTGTAAACAGGCTTTGGAAATAGTTCTGACAGAGAAAAATGCCTGTGATTTGTTGGGCCAGATGCTCCCAGGGCTCAAACTGCTCCCTGGCTGCATGTTGGGCACCTTTGAGAGCTTGGTGGTTGTTTACTTGAAACACAGGGAAACGTTTTATCTTCGGATGGTCTAAGGCATAATTTGTGCTTCCTTCTGAGTGGGGAGAACATTCTCATCATATACACAATACTCTTATAGCTTCTCACTTCCCCCCAATTTTCTCCTATATAGCTACATTCCTACTTATTGAAGAATGGCTGAACATTTGTATAAAAAATATAGATTTAAGGATGCTTTCATATGCATTAACTCTTTAGCTCCTCATCACCATCCTGAGACTTAGGCAGGTAAAGGACTATTGTCTTCATTTTACAGACAAGAAGATGAAGGCAGAGAAAAATGAGGTAAGTAAGAGTTCAGGTTAATCTTCCTAAAGTCCAGCTATGTTTATCCCACTGCCTCCACTCATTTCAGTTGCCTCAAATCTTCAGTTTCCAAAATGTGTTCTTGACAGCAGTGCACAAGTACTATAAGGGTAATTAAATATCTATTTTTTTTATATAAAGAAACTGAGACTCAAGATGGACTAGTAGCTTGCCTCAGGTCACACAATAAGTGAGATTCAAATTCAGGTATCTTCTGCTTCAACTACAGCACCATATCACAGCCAGAGGGGGAAAAACTACCAGAAAATTCAATTCACTTGAGTTCAATTTAATTCAATTTAATAATTTACTGAGTGCCTATAGATTTTAGGATATTGTGCACTGAGCTCAGAAAGGTACAAGTTTTAGAGATGATAGGGTCTCTACCCACTAGAAATTAACATAGTTTATCAACTATAATACACAGCATAGTGTATTAACTATAATGCACAGAATAGTGTATTAACTATAATACACAGTATATCATGATACACAGTATGGTATATTAACTATAATACACTGTACTATGTATTAACTATACTACACAATATTGCACACCAAGTACATTTAGAAATTATAGAACAAAAAAGAAAGTCCAAGTGATTATTGAATAAGCTTGTATGATGGGAGTGGGGCATATGCTTCATGTAGGAGGAGCAATTAATTGAATTGAAACTGAAGGCTGACTAGCGATTCAGCAATCAAGTCGGACAGAAAAGGCATTCTAGGAATACAGAGTAGCAGGTTTCCGATGGCATGCAGAACAAAGCCTAAACCCCTTGAGCTGGTACCCATGGTCCTCCACAGATGAGTTCTGCCTTACCTTTCTAACGTTATCTCCTACTATTCCTCTCCATGTCCTCTTCACTTCAGCAACACTTGAGTATTTACATTCTTTATTCTGTGTATTTTTGCTTTTGTACATTTTTCTATGACGTTTATTAAACCCAACATTTTTATTTTCCCATGTCTGTCTTATAAATACTACCTCTTCCATGAAATCTTCCATGAGCCCTCCTTCCTCCAAGCCAGACAAAATATCTTCTTCCCAGGATCTTCCAGAGTACTTTCTTTATAGCTGCCTTCAATAAATTTAATGGAACAGATGAATTACATGATTAACTATTGAGAGAATAGGCAGATATAATCGCTAAATTATATCAATGGTTGTGTCAAACAGGAGAAGAAATGTAAGACCAAATATGTGCAAATAGTATCCTGATTTTCTGCTAAGGGAAACTATGTGATTCACAAATTTTAGATCATTGATTTTGACTGTGAATTCTGGGAAAGTTTTAGAATGCATTAGTAAAGAGATATTAGTAAATAGCTACAAAAAAGGAAGTAATTATCACAAAGAGCACCTATGGCTTCTCTGAGGACAGGTCATGCCAGACTAACCTTACATACATGATTACAGGTTTACTAAACTGAAAAATTAAAGGGATGCTATTGACAAAGTTTATGAAGATTTTAACGAAGTATTTGAAAAGTTTAAGGCTATTCTTGTGGAAAAGATGGGAGAAGTTTGAGCTAGTTGATAGGACTATTAAGTAAATTTAAAAGTGATTGAATGACTGTAATGAAACACCCATCATAAATGGTCCAATGTCAACTTGGAAGTAAGATGTCCCAGTGATTAATGCTTAGACATGTTCAGTTTAACATTTTTACTAATTACTTGAATAAAGGTATAAATGATATCCTTATCAAAGTTGCAGAAAACAGAAAGCTGGGAGGGTTAGTAACACACAGGGCAATGGGGTTAGAATCCAAAAAGATCTTGACAGAATAGAACATAAGACTGAATCTAATCAGATGAAATTGAATGAGACAACTATGTCTCATGTCTTCTACTAGAGTTCAAGAGAGAGATGAGTAGTGAAAATGACTCAAGTGATAACTACCTTTAATACCTGAGGAAGAATAATGATAGATTTCACTTAGGTGATTCTGCAATGCTCTGTGGTTGATAGAATCAACACAATATCACCCACCAAGAGGAACATCTGTGGTACCTCAATCCATAGGGAATTCCTCTTCGTATTGGAATTTAAACCTACCAAATCAAATGATTTCTTATAATTAGCAAACATTAAGCACAATGCAGTATGCATTCTTTGTATCTTTCAGGTCATGGTGTGACTGAGGAGATTTATTATTCTTTTTGCACCTTTTTGGTATTCTTTAGCATCATTCATTCCCCACCTCCAACTGGAGAGGGTGGAGGATGGATTGTAGAGAGTTTCTTAAAGATCTTCCATCTAAAGAGGGCATCAAGGCCAGCCCTATCTCATATTTCCTACAGGCTACACTCCTCTGACTTTATCATGCCTTACTTCCATACATTCTTGGATAACCTTATCTTTGTCCCTCCATTTTCAGCTTCTTTTTATGTATCTTCTTCTCCTAATAGATTGTGAGCTCCTTGAGGGCAGGGTCTGTCTTTTGGCTTTCTTTGTATCCTCAGCATTTAGCAAAGACCTGGCACATAATAAGTGGTTAATAAGTGACTGGTTGACACCTCAAAGGTGATTGAAAGCAACATGGACAACAGGGATTAGAGGTGGAAGGAACATTTAGTGGTCATATAGGGACACCCCGAGGTCAATAGAAGGTGACTTAATTGGCTTAAGGCTTTACAAGTTGTAGAGATGGGATTCAAACCCACTTCTCCTGACTTTGGATATAGCACTCTTTCTATTCTACCATGATGGTATAGAGGCATTCTTGCATGTGTCTTTCAGCTCCTACTCAACGTTTGTATTCTTCTCTTTTCTTGTGCTTTGCCTATGTAAAGGGAGATTGTTAGAAGAAGGTATTGGGGACCAATGGCGGGCATATTTTCAGTTTAATTTTCTAATAGAAATTGTATTTGATCCCTCCATAAAGAGGCAGAGGTGCTGCTCCCCCCCCTTAGAGAAATCCAGTGCTCTGGGGCTCCTGCCTAAAGTTTCAGTCCATAAATTGCCTCCCACAGAACCAAGAACGGTCTCCTTTAGGAGCCTGAAAGTCATACTGGATCAATTTTCTTACTTTCAGTCCTCGGATCTGGGCCAGTGTTTATATTCCTCTTGAGTATGGAGAGCCTAGATTCCCTATCTCATATCCATTTCACCCAATTAATCCTCATTGTCTCTGACACAGGCCAAGCCATTATCTCCATTATACAAATAGATAAAGTAAGCCAGGGGGCAGGCAATAATTAGTCTGAATCCTAACTGGGAGGTTGTAGGAAATGGTATAGCTAAGAATAAATGTAAGGGTCATCTCAACTTCTAGTTCCATGGCCTGGCTGTCAGACTCCTTTGACTGCCTAAGATGACCTTGTATTGCCTACAATCCTTAGGCAAGGTCTAAACACCACAATACAAAGTTGAGGTGAGGGCATTGACAATAATGGTTCCAATTGGTTAAAAATGAAAATTGGGCAGGCAGGATGGGGGATGGGGGTGGGGGGTGGGAGTCCAAATTATGTTACACGAAGGTTGGTTGAAGATATTGAGGACATTTAGGTTTGAAGAGAAGACTTGGTGTATGGGGGAGGGTATTTGAAATACTGTCATGTGGAATGGTTAGAATTCATTTCTATTACAATTTAAGATTAATGATTTTTTCTTTCCAACTCTGTAAAGTGGGCAGTAAAAATATTAGTATCCTAATTTGACAGATGAGATCATTGAGAGTCAAAAGCATTAACTTGACCATGGTCACACAACTGAGTTTCTGATATGGGATTTGATTTCAAGTTTCCTGAATTCAAACCCAGTTTTCAATATGACCATCTGTAGAAGGGATTAAATGTATTCTGTTAGGTCGAAGAACATAAAACTAGGATTAGTGGGGTCGATCTACATAATATACATTTTGGACATTTAGCGAGATAGATTTTATTCATTATAAGTCCAAACTTCTCAAAAAAAGTAGAGCAATCTGATAAAAGATAGCTGCAAAAGCAGGGAAACTCATCTTCCAGAATCACATCTCTGCTATTCCTTATCCATATGATACAGAGCAAGTCACTTGAAACTCTTGTTTGGAACCCATTTTACTCATCTGTAAAAGGAGAGAATTGGACTAAATCATTCCTAAAGGTTTCTTTAGGAATACTTCTAAATCCTAAGATAGAATGAACTAGCTCAGGAAGTAATGAGTCCCCTGTCACTGGAAATGCTTAAATAGAGGTAGGATGGCTACTGGTCAGAGCATTGTATAGGTTTTTAATGCATGAGGTAGTAACTTGGATGAGATGCCACCTAAGGACACTTCCAGTCTTATTCTTCAGAAGTGAATTCTATGAATGAATTATTACTCAATGAACATGCTAATCAGATTATTATTGTATTATATATAATAATAGAGTATTACATTAATAAACAGACAGATATCAAAGTATCACAAAATGTCAACTGTGGAAGGGCTGGCTCACAGAGAGTAACTGGTACAACCCATGCTTGTATGACAATCTCCTCTATACCATCTGACACATGCTCATCTGGCCTTTGACTGAAGATCTCCAATGAGAGGGAAATCACTACCTTCCTTGATGTTTCATACCACTTTTGAATACCTCTAGCTGTAAGGTATTTTTATGTGAATTCTAAACTTAGCCCCTTTATAAATTTAACTCATTGCTCCTACCTCTGCTCCCTGTCCTTCAATTTCCGTACCTTTGAATACATGAATATGGTTATTATGTGATCACTGAGTCTTCCCTTCTCCCACCTAAATATCTTTAGTTCCTTCAGAGAATTCCCATATGAAATAATCAGAAGGCTATTTCCCACCTTGATTACTCAGAATTTATATATTGTATTTTGTATATTTGAGTTTACATCCATGGAATTCTTGAAATGATTCTAGTTATTATAATCAATCTTATAAAATCAGAGCCATTGGTTTGGAATTGGAAAGGAAGTCAGAGATCATCTCTTGTATATGTCATTAGAGCAGTAAACAGGATGCTGCACTTGAAGTTGGGAAGACTAAGTATGAAAACTCCCTTAGACACCTACCATCTGTTTGACCACAGGCAAGTCATTTACTCTTTCAGCCTCAGTTTCCTAGCAACTACTTCACAGGTCTGTTGTGAGTCTAAAATGAGATATCATATGTAAAGTGCTTCGCAAACTTTAAAGTGCTATGTAAATGCTAGCTATTATTATATCCCCTAGTCAAAGGTTATCTTCTCTTCATATATCAAGGGAATAGTCTCCCATTCTTTGCCTAAAATGGTCCTGGTGACAGGGAATTTACTACTTCCCAAGAAATCTTATTCTGTTTTTGGAGAACTTTAATGGACAGAAAGTATTTTATTTCATTAAAATGTAATTTAATTCAGCAAACATTTGAGAAGTATGTACCACATTCAGAGTATTATGCAAGGCACACTATTTTGGGTGGCTAGATGGTGTAGTGAACAAAGCACAGTTATTGGAATTTGGAAGACTTGAGTTCAAATCAAGCTTCAGACACTTACTAACTATGTGATCCTGGTTCTGTTTTCTCCAAAAACCCTGAGGGTCTTCCCCCTCTCAAATTTATATGTATGTACATATATATACGTATGTATATATATATGTGTGTGTGTGTGTGTGTGTGTGTGTGTGTGCGCACATATATATGTACACATATATATATGTGTGTGTGCATATATACATGTACACATATATATGTGTGTGTGCATATATATATATATATTTATGATTTTTTATTAGATAAAAGTGGCCACTTTTTGTCTCATTTCTTACCTACCCTTAATCACGAATGGGCATTGCCTCAGACACACTGAGACCTGGGAAAGACCTTAGCTTAAAAAGACCAAGGTCTCCCACTATATCCAGGGCCATGTCCAGTCATCCTGATCTATATCTTCCCACTGGACCCAGATGGCTCCAGAGGAGAGAGTGAGGCTGCTGACTTTGCACAACTCTGCTTCACTTGAATCCAATTCACTTGCAAGTCAAGACTTCCTGATATCAATGGTCTAGTTCAAGAATGAAGGACAAACAACAATCTGTGAGTATTAGTAGCTGCTCCAGTGGGGACCCAACTAGGCAATTCCAGTTGGGCAATGTTCCTTCTTTCCTTCCTATACTTTCCTCTTTTTCCTCTCCCTTCTCTTTTTCTGTCCACATAGGGAATTATACCCTTACCAATGGGTGATTTGCCTAAAGAAAGAAAAATTTTGATAGCCCAAACTTCACAAGATATCTTGGAGTTTACAGACTAGGTTTATTTTTTTTCTCTTCCTTATTATTATTCTATCATTAAAAAAACTGTGAAAATTAACTCTTTTGTTCCATATAGTTTCATTTATGATGACTTGAAATACAGCATTGGAAAATCAGGCTTTATGAAGCCCATTGGGATTCAAATAGAGCTACTTGACCATGCCTTACACCAAAATGAAATCATGGTGGCTCTCACTGATTGGCCAACAATAGGTCCCAGTCCAAGCCTCACTGAGTCATTGTGCAGTTTTTGATGGCTCAGAGGGAATTTAAATAGTAATTGTTTCTCTTTTAGCCAGAAATCCATTGGGTTTTCCCCTCATAGTTTGATTTTGGTGGGGGAGGGATTAAAGGAGCCTTCCCCCTTGCCTCAGTCAAAGTGAGAATTTAGAAAGACTTTAGCTTAAAAAGGCCATGGTCTCCTACTGCATCCTGGACCATCTCCAGTCATCTTAGTCTATGTCTTGCCACTGGACCTGGATGGCTCTAGAAGAGAGTGAGGCTGGTACTTCCCTCCCTCACTGTATTGGTGATTAAGGAGGGCTTTTAGCACTTGTTCAATCAAGTGCCCTTGAAGAGTTTGGCCTTTGTTTCCTTGATTAAATTAGGAGTCCCTGATGACCTCCTTGCCTCAAGGGAAAGCCTAGTTTACATGGGTTTGAGTGACATGTTTGTGACATCAGAGGCTTTTAGACCATGTTGGTTTAAGTCACATTTTTGTGACTTTTTAGGTCACGTGGGTGAGTCGCATATGTGATTCATCTTTGACCCTGAACAAGATATATAAACCCAGGGGTTGGCGTTCTCCCTTGAGGCTCTCACCCCTGGAGGAGTGTTGGTGTGGGACCCTGCAGCCGCTGTAAGAGCCTCCTGGCAGCTGCTCCAAGAGCCTCTCGGCTTGTCAACCCAGATGTTGATGGTTTCTTGGTGACTATGAATTGTATTTGGTCTGTTTATAAGGTATGTTTGTAATTTGTTTGTATTCGCTCTGAAGTTCAGGGTGGTAGTTCCCTCTGAACTAAGTGAATGATATTTGTATGTTGGATTGAAATAAGATTGTTAACCCCCTAATGTTGCTTTCCTTAGTAAAGAAGATCAAAAGATCCAGTCCTGGCAGCGTTCTTGTTGTTGGGTTTGTGTTGGTCTTTTACCCCCACAGCAGCTGCTAGCCGACTTGGTGCAACACTCACTTAAATCCAATTCAATTGCAAGTCATGGTATCACTTTCCTGATGTCATTGGTCTTTTATGAGAATGAAAGATCAACAACAATGTAATGCTGGACAAATCACTTTAACTCTGTTTGCCTCAGTTTCCTCATATGTAAAATAGGGAAAATAATAGCAATACCTACATCCCAGGGATATTGTGAAGATAAAAATGAGGCTAGAGAGGTAGAAGGATAAAAATAGAGATGTTGTGTCTGCCTCTTTGTGACTCCATCTGGAATTTTCCTGGCAAAGATACTGGAGTGGTTTGCCATTCCTTCTCTAGCTTATTTTATAGATGAGGAAACTGAGGCAAGCAGGGTTAAGTGACATGCCCAGGGTCACACAGCTAGTAAGTGTCTGAGGCCACATTTGAACCCAGAAAGCTGAGTCTTCCTGACTCCAGGCCCAGTATTCTATTCACTGTGCCACTTAGGCATAGATATATCCTTATAGAAATAGAGATAGATAGTACTTCAAAGACCTTAAACTACTATATACATATTAACTATAATTATTACTAGGTTGTTGTTGTTGTCATCCTTCATTCTCAAAGAGGACCAAAATGACATCCCTACGCTAGAGTCAAGTTTCAATGTGTCCAATTGTGGCTGATCAGAGCAATACGAGCTCAGTACGCTCTACTACAGGTTGGGCGCAAATAGTCTGTGTGAACATTTAGGATGGATACTCCAAACTTGTGCATCCTGTATTTCCTTTGAGCTATTTCAATTCTGCTTTCCTCATAGAGCACAAGACCTTCTCTGGTCTAGGCATGTGATGCTGAGAAGTCCTGTGCCAGTGTCTCCCATGTCACACAATCAATTCCAAAGTTCTTAAGAGAGGCCTTGAGAGTGTCCTTGTATCATTTCTTCTGACCACCATGTGAACACTTGCCCTGTGTGAGTTCTCCATAAAACAGTCTTTTTGGAAAGTGGACTTTCTGCATTTGAATGACTTGGCCAGCCCGTTGGAGTTGAACTCTCTGAAGCAGAGTTTGAATGCTTGGCAATTTAGTTCAAGTAAGGACCTCAGGGTCTGGTACCTTATCCTGCAAGTTGATCTTTGGAATCTTCCTAAGACAATTCAAATGGAAGTGATATAGTCTCCTGGCATGGCTCTAGCAGACTGTCCAGCTTCCACAGGCACACAACAATGAGGTCAGCATCACACCTTTGTAGACCTTCAGTTTAATACTCAGTCTAATACCTTTTCTCTCCCACACTTTCCTTTGGAGCCTCCCAAACACTGAGCTAGCTCTGGCACTGGGTGCATCAACCTCATTATCAACGTGTACATCTCTGGAAAGTATACTACCAATGTAAATAAACTTAGCCGAAGAATTCAAATCTTCTCCATTTTCTGTAACTGAGCTCTACATATGGATGGTGTGATGGTGGCTGATGGAGCACCTGTGTTTTCTTGGTGATAATTGTTAGGCCAAAATTAGCACAAGCAGCAGAGAATTGATCCATACTTTGTTGCATCTAAGCTTTAGGGGCTGCATTGAGGGCACAATCATCTGCAAACAGAAAATCATGCACCAGCAGTCCCTCGACTTTGGTCTTGGCTTGTAGCCTTTTCAAGCTGAAAAATTTACCATCAGTGTGGTAGCTGACCTTGATGCCATGTTCATCCTCATTGAAAACATTTGACAACATGGCTGAAAACATCATGCTAAAAAACATGGGAGCAAGCAGACAGCCTTGTTTCACTCCATTGGTGACTGGGAAGGCACAAGAGCATTGTCCATTATCTAGAACCTGGGCAAGCAGGCCATCACGAAATTGACGTACAATGCTGATGAACTTCCCTGGGTAATCTAAAGTCTATTTATGGGCCAAAGACCTATGGTGCATCTTAACTACTCCGTGCTGACAGAGCCACATTGGTTGGTAATAAGGATATGATCCTAGAGAGATGGGTTGAATACTTCCATAGTATTCTCAACAGACCATCATCAATCAACCTCAGGTTGAAGTCAATCCCTCCCTAGCTGAAGTTCCAACTGAAGAAGAAATTGTGAATGCTATGAGGCTCCTTTCATGTGGCAAAGCACCCGATACTAATTCTATTCCATCTGAGATTTACAAGGTAGAAGGTCCATTGCTCATACAAAAGCTGACTGAAATTTTCCAGGTTATATGTCAAGAAGAGGCTATCCCCCAGGAGTTCAAAGATGACTCCATTGCCCACCTCTATAAAGGTAAAGGAAATAGATTGTCCTGTGACAATCATAGGGGTGTCTCTCTCCTAGTCGTTGCTGGCAAGATTCTTGCCATAGTCCTCCTTAATAGGCTGAACCTTCACTTGGAAGATGGTCATCTACTTGAGAGCCAGTGTGGCTTCAGAAAGGGCCAAGGAACAGTCGATATGGTGTTTGCTGCCCAACAACTCCAGGAGAAATGCCAGGAGCAGAACAGAGGTCTGCACAGAATGTTTGATACTGTTGTTCATGAGGGCTTATGGAAATTATTACTGGATAATGAAGATATAAAGACAAAACTAATATAATTCCTGCTCTTTAGGAACTTACATCCTATTCAAGGGAAGGAAATACAATGTGGACAGTTAGGTATTTCATAAGTTTGGGGATGAAGACAATAAAGGAAAGCTCAAATTGCTCTTGGGATATTTGAAAGGTGAGGCAGTATTAGTAAAGGGTGGGAATAGAGAAGAACTCTTTAGGAACTGAAACTTAAAAGCATCCAAAAGGCAAAAATGAGGAGAGAATGAATAGAAGGTACAGAGTCCTTGTGTGAACACTTAGATACAGGAGAGAGATTCTCTCACTTTGGGCAATCAGCTGGTAGTCTATTTTAGCTGAAACATTGTCTTTATGAGGGCAATTGGAAACAAGACTGGAAAATAGATCATTGAGACTGAGGAGGTGCTTAAATTCAGGCTGATGAATTCACCTTTTACCCTAGATCAATTACGATCCACTGAAGTCTTTTGAATAGGAAAATAATATATTCACAGCTTTGCCTTACTGATGATGATTTTAGTAGGCTTGAGGAAGATGGAATTGAGATGGAGAGTCTGGAGAGAAAAAAAGAAATTCTAACCATTAAAGGTGTACTGAGTTTAAGAGATGATTACTTGTCCTTCCTTAAAGGTCTTCATACAGAGGCTGCAGTACTATTTGTCAGGTAAGCTGTAGTGGGCAATCTTTTTCCATCTAAATCAGACAATATGGCCTCTGAGGATGCCTTCAGCCCTGAGCTGTGGTGATTCTGGAATCAAGAGATCCAATTAGGATCCTCTCTCAGGAGTACACATGAGAGATGATGAGGTCCTGAGCAAAGATGGTACATTGTGATGGGAGCAAGAGAATCAAAAATGCCAAATCAATCAAAAATCAAAAATGCCAAAAGTGATGAATGTTAGAACTAAGAACATAACGTGTTAGAGCTGGAAGGGACCTTGGAGACCAACTCCTTTGTTTTATAGAAGGTGAAAATGAGACTCAGAGAGGAGAAATGAATTATTTATGATCACAAAACTTGGCAATTACAGAACCAGGACTAGAACTCAGGTCTCTTATTTCCAGCTTTGTTTCCTACACAATATCTCCTTCGAGCAGTTCTTAAGACGGAAAATGAATGGAGGAAGGGATGTTTTCGAAAATGTATCCTGGGAATGATTTATCTTGGTCTTTCCTGTCTGCCCCACACTGTTCACTCTCCTTTTTCTGCTACCTTTAACAGGAGATCACTTTTTTCAGAGGGGAGTTGGGTGAATACTAGTAGGTAGTGAGAAGGAATAGAGAAAAGAAAAACCCAGATGTGACAAACTTCAAGGTTGTAATAAGGAGATGTCAACCTGAAAATCTCATGGGACTAGATGTCAAAGGACTATGTAAATTATATGCAAATAACATCAATATATGAGGTGGACTTTAAAGCAATGAGAATGACTTTTTCAAGAAACTTACCCAAATTTATTCATCCAAATGAGTATTGTCCTTGAGCACTCAGTCACCTTGGGAATCTATGCAGAGGTTTGAATGATATTCCTATTGCTCAAAATAATTTTGTGACTTCTCTACAAGTCTCTGCATCTTTGTATGTAATTTTCACTCCATCAGGACTGGCCTCCTTCCACCTCTCTGCTCACTCAAGTATTATCTTTTTTATGGCTCACCTCAAGGTCTACTGCATTCTCAGAAGTCCTCCCTGACCACTCTACCTAACTATCACTTCTACCAATTTCTCCTAGTTTTGTTCCCCAATGACAATGAGCCTAACCCCTCTTCCTAAGGGCAGCCCTTTGAATAGTAAGTAATAGTAAATAGGATCATAGATTTAGAGCTAGGAGAGATTTTGGAGGCCATCATTCTTGGTGGATAGCATATTGGGTCTGGAGTTGAGAACTGCTCAGTGCTTTCAGTGGTGCCCAACTTTCCATGACCCCATTTCTTGGCAAAGATACTGGAGTGGTTTGCCATTTCCTTCTCAGGATCATTTTACGGATGAGGCAATAAGGCAAACGGGGGTTAAATGACTGAGGCTGGATTTGAACTCAGGAAGAGGAGGCTTCCTGACTCCAGGCCCAGTACTCTATGCACTATGGTGCCACCTAGCTGCTAGTTGAGAATGCCTAAATTCGAATATGGACTCAGACACTGACTAGTTGGGTGAATCTGGACTAGTTGTTTAACCTCTGCCTGTCTCACTTTCCTTAACTATAAATAAGAATAATAATAGCACCTGCTTCTCAGAGCTGTTGTGAGGATTAAATCAAGTAATATTTATTAAGTGCTTAGCACAATGCCTGACACATAGTAAGCACTTAATAAATGTTTCTTTCTTTCTTTTCTCCTCCCTCCCTCCCTTCGTTCCTTCCTTCCTTCCTTCCTCCCTCCCTCCGTTCCTCCCTCCCTTCCTTCCAGCCTTCCATCCTTCCTTCCTTCTTTCCTTCCTTCCTCCTTCTTTCCTTGCTCCCTGTCTTCCTTCTTTCCTTCTTTCTTCATTTAAGAAATAAATGCTGAGAGATATTAAGTTACTTTCTCTAGGTCACAGTTTGCAAATGTTAGAGGCAAGATTCAAACTAAGGTCTTCCTGACCCCAGTCCCTCCTAGTTGCTACCTAAAGACAGTAAGTATGGTCACTGACTCCCCTCCTCCCCCCCAAAAATCTTATAACAACAACAGAAACAAGCAAAACTAAGGAACAACTTTTCTAGGCTAAATATTTCCTATTTAGCCTAAAGATGTCTTACTTCCTTTGGGAGGTACATTGGTAAAAGTCTAATGTAGACGTCAGATCATCTTGAAGTACACAGAGTACACTTACCCTGCATACAGAGCCAGCACTATTAATACTGGTTGGTTGTTTCCCGCCTATGCCATTGACCATGCATTCCTTACATTATCACCATGTCTCAAACTTCATCCCTCTATGAACTTTGAATATTTTCCTTATGTACTGATACAGCTCTGTCACCTCCCCAAGGACACGGGGGAAAGATCTTGGAATTTTAACGAATTCTAAGTTCAATATAAATTAATAATGTGATGTTTATCTAAAAAGTCAATATGTCATTAGGCTGTAATAAGAAAAATATTCCATTCAGGGCCCTGATCAGACAATCACACTCACTATGTTCTCTTCTGTTCACTTTACATCTGAAGTGTTGTATTTAGTTATTGTGGCCAAACTTCTCAAAGAACATGGCTAGGTGATGAATATTGAGAGTAGATGTGTGTATATGTGGCAGTGGTGGTAGGAAGGGACATGGAGACTATATCATAAAAAAACTTTTGAAGGAATTTTGGACTTTAAGCCTTGAAGGTGAGGGAGGGCTTGGAGAAAGTAAAAATCTTCAAGTATTTGAAAATCTATTATGTGGAAAATGAACTAGAATTTCTCTGGTTGAGCTCAAAGGACACAATTATTAAGAGGAAGTGAAATCTAGAGGCATGATTTAATAATAATAATAATTAATAATAACAATAAAAAGCAAACCAGCCAAGAGTGGCTATTTCAACAGGTAGAGGGCTCCTCATAACTGGAGGCCTTCACGTGGATTCTCAATGTTCACTTTTGGGAAATGCCTTAGAATATTTTCATATGCAAGTTGGATTTGGAGTAGAAGGCATCATTGCCCTATTTTAAACCTGAGGTTCTCTGGTCAGATTGTATTCTGGGTTAGAACGAATTACCTTTGGGGTCCCTTCCAACAATTCTAATTTAGGATCAGTACTCACTTTCTCCAAGGGTCATTCTCTGATTAACCTCTGTTTTTGTTTTTGTTTTTTTTTCTCATTCCTGAAGCCCTGTTTTCAAAAATGTGAGGATATTGGACTCCATGGGGCACTATTCCAATGTCTTATTATAATGTGGACATGACATAGGATTTTTGGGGGCTGCACAAGTTTTGAAAGGTGCTACCATACTGAAAGACATTGAGTACAGTTTCTACAGTAGACTGAATTAATTTATTGAGGACCACCCTACTTAAGTATTAAGAGGTTTATCACTATTAGGCTGGTTGCTGATGAATAATTTGACCATAGCAAAACAACCTTGATATCCACTTCTATGAAATGAGGATAACAATAATTTTATTATTTATAACAGGATTCTTATGCAAAAATTAATTTTAAAATGATACGGTTCTATAGAAAGGTGAGTTATTATAATCTGTTAAACTTTTACAGGGAAAACAAGGCAAAAAAGTTCCACTGAATGAATTCTATTTCAATGTATCTTTTTATTTCCTAGAAAATAAGGCATCATTCCTGCATTTCCATTATCTCAGATTATATGAGGGTCGAGACCATCTTTAGTTATTGTGGTTTTCCCTTTTTTGCAGCAGGGTTGGACATTTCCCCTTCTTTTGAGTGTTTTTCCTCTATTATACTGGTCAGAAGGACAACCACTGACTGGGCATTGTGCCCAGTTTGGTTTCATTTTGTTTCCAATTCTCGCAGCAACCTAGGTTTAGCTTTGTGATGGCATTTCACAAATTGGGTTTGGGGTTTTTGTTTATTTATGGTGGAACAAATGTAGAAGGATTACAGCCCAGCCTTTTTGGATAATAATACTCGAAGCAGTAGAAATAAAACTTAACACTGAATGATAATACACCGCAGTGTATATTTATACAGAAGACTAGGGAAATGTTTACATGTCATTGATTTAAGGCTAGTATACAACAAAATGGAATCTCTGCTAAATTTTCTCTTGATCCCTTTTTCTTTTTTTGAGGGGTGGGATGGGGAAAGGAGTGATGGATTAATAGAAGAAAGCAGCTGCCTGAAATCTTCCTGTGCAAAAAGTAAGGGCATCAAAGTTTGTAAATTCAACGTAGGTATGGCTCAATGATTGACAACCATAATTAATAGAATGCTAAGCAAATTTAAAAAGTAAAAAAAAGAAAAGAAGAAAAATTATGATACTCAAGAAACAGGTAAAGTTTCATTGAGGAAAAAAAAGATCCTCATTAGATAACTGGCTGAGCAGCTGGCCCATTGAAACTTACGTGTCTTTTTTGTTCATCTTGAAGCAATTCACCTTCCCAAAACGTGTTCTTAGGTTGACATTGGGCCCAAAATAATGGACTAAAGACTCTTCAGGAGTATTGTGAGTATATACTTCTGAATTAGAGTTCTTAATGCAAAACAAACAAACAAAAAGACCACAGAGATAAATATGATTGAGATGTGACAGTATCAGCCTCATGATTCTGGAAAAGAATATCAAATAAAAGACACAGTAGAGATGAAAAGCGGTGCCAGGTAGCATTTGGGTATTCACATGAGGAAATCTTGGTACAAGGTAAGAGAAGTATACTGCAAAGAAATCAGGGCCTTTGGTAAAGATTAATGGAATCAGAAAAATAAATAATACAGAGCATCTGGCACAATGCAAAGGACGGTAGATTTGGAGTCAGAAGGTCTGGGCATAAATCCTAATTCAGCTACTTATTACTTCTGTGGCACTGGGCAAGTCATTTAACCTACCTAGACCTCAGCTCCTCATTTATAAAATGAGTGGAGTTGAAGTAGATTAAGAGTTTTAAATCTGGTGTCCATGAACTTAATTTGAAAAAAATGTTTCGATCATTTCTTCTTGTAAAATAAATTTTGTTGACATCTTTCTTTTGTACTGCCAAAATTTATTCAGATATATCTCCCCCTCCTGTTTCCAGAGAGCTACTCCATAAAACGAATTGTGTTCTTAAAGAAAAGCAAAAAGAAAAACTAGTCAGCAAGCTGATCAATACATAGAAAATCTATAAGTATGTACATACTCATAGACCTCTCACCTCTGCAAAGAAGGCTTGTGGATTTATCTTCTTACACTGCTTCTTTGGAGACTTGTTTTTGTTTTGTAATTTTGTAACACCCACTTTTTTCTTTCTTTTTGTGATTTTATTCTAGATACAATAAGTCCTTTAGTAAAAGAAACCTAGTATAGATAAGAAATCAGTAAACTGGCAGTAAACTTTTTGGTTGTAAGTGTGTTGTAGGTAACCAGCAGATGCAATATTCTATTACTCATATGCCCCATTATGATGCTTCACTCAGCATTGAAGCACAACTCTACCATAAAATTTCTTCTATTTTCTGGATGTTTTCCTTTCCTTTTAAAAATATATGAATGTGTGTTTGTGTTTCTGCGTATTTTTAATGAACAAAAATCTGCTTTCTCCCCTCTTCCATTGAACAAATTCTACAATGGTTATGTAAAGAAACATTTTAAAAGTCTATTCTTCATGCTAAGTCCTTTATCTCTCCACCAGGAGGTAAGCAGCATGTTTCATAATGAGTCCTCTGGGATTGTGGTTCATCATTATATGGATCAGAGTCCTTAAACCCTTCAAAGTTGTGTCTTTACATCATTGTTGTATAAATTATTCTCCTGGTTCGGCTCATTTCATCCTGAATCAATTAAAGACAAGTTTTGACAGATTTCTCTGAAATTGTCTCCATCATTTCTTACAACGAAATAGAATCTCATCACATTTATATACTGTGACCTGTTCAGCCTTTACATTAATTGGTACACCCTCAGTTTTCAAATGTTTGCTTCCACAGAGAGAAAGGATGAATGTATTAAGTCCTTTGAGTTTGTTTTGCTTAGGACAAATGCCTCCTCAATCTACCCTCCCTATTATTTTTTCTTCCTTTTCTTCCCTTTTCCTCATGTTTCCTTGTTGAGTGAAATGCATTACTATACCCAACTGTATGTTTTTCCCTCCTTTGACCAGTTCAGATGAGAGTGAGTTCAAATATCACCTCGTCCCCCACCCTTTCCTCTCATTTTTGTATAGACTTCTACTTTCATACTCCAATTATGTGAGATAATTTTACCTAGCATTTCCCTCCCTTTCTTCTGCTAATGTATTCTCTTTCCCTTACATTTATGTTAATCTTTTAAGACCACCCAAACATAACAAAACCACTCCGCGACCCTTTGTCTAATTAGACTCCCTCGATGACCCTTGATGTTGATAGTATTTAAAAGACATATGTGTCATATCCCCACATCAGAATGAAAATCCCATATGATTATTTACTCAGAGTTACCGTTTTATGTTTCTCTTGACTCTTATGTTTTTACTTCAAAGTTTCTACGCAAGCTGGTCTTTTCATCGGGCGTGACTGGAAGTCCTCTGGTTTGTTAATGATCCTCCTTCCTCCCTATAGGATCACACTCAGTTAACTGGGCAAGCTATGCCTGATTATAAGTCTATGTCATTCACCTTCTAGACTATTATATTCCAAGGTCTCCACTCTTTTATTACTGTGGCTGCTAAGTTGTGTGCAATATTGATTTTGGCTCCTTGGTATTTGAATCTTTTCTTTCTGGCTTCAGTATATGTTCTTTGACCTGGGAATTCTAGAGTTGAGCATGTTCAGATCCAAAATCAGGTCAGGGTCTTGGAGAGTTCAAACCCAGTGGGCAGAAAAAAATTTTTGCCCTGAATCAGACCACTCTGGGAAGGCACTGGTCCTTGGCCAGAGTAATCCCCAAGATCCTGGAATAACACAATACTTAATGCCCCTATACCCCAAGAAAATTGCAATGAGTCCAGTCTTGAAATATAAGGAACAACAATGTTTCTTAAATCAGATCAGCAACTTACCATATGCTGCAAAGCCAGTCAGTCTTTAGTCATTTGGTCTCAGTTTGAAGCAGCAATCTTTCTTCTTTGTTCATGTCCACTTAGTTCTGTTAACTTCCATGTTTTGGTGGCTGGCTTCTGCTTTCTAATAGCTTGGCTTACAATCTGGCATCCTCTATTCTGTCTCTTCCTGTGGCTTCTTATCAGGACTTTTTAAGATATAAGGAAGTTTACCTCTCTAGGTTGGCAATGCTAAATTCAATATTTCTATGAGATTTGACACAAATAACCAATATAAAGTGCTCCATAATCTGCAAAAAGTACATTGATTCAGAATTTCAGAGCAGTGAACTTCAAAGTTATTTAAAAAACAACTTATATGTAAATTAGCTACTTGGAAAGAATGCACTATGGGTATCTGTTACCATCAGTTGGCACTTTTTCTTTCAAGAGACTGACTGCTTTATCTTATGTCTTCTCAGAATTATTTGTATTTCTCACACTGATGTCCTTTTTCTGCCACTTTTGCCATTTAAGAAAGGAAAAGTATCTTAGGTACAAAATGAATGAAAAGTAGACTTTTTAAAAGGACTTTACTAGCAGTTGGTTGATCAGGAAAAGCTCCATGTAGAAAATATCCTTTAAGGAGAGTTTTGAAGGAAACAAAACATTCTAAAGGACGGAAATGAGGTGGAGTACATTCCAGGAAAAGGAGATAGTGCAAATGGATGGAGAGAGGAGATGTTGTGTGTTGTGTGATGAACAGTAAAGAAGGCAACTTGACTGCCCTTTATTTATATATTTTTGATAAAGTCTAGGAAGGGTATTAATATATAATAAGGTTAGAAAGGAAGCCTGAGGCCAGGGTGTAAGGGGCTTTAAAAGGTAAACAGAGAAATTAATATTTAATAATAATAGCTATCGATCACCAAAGCAATGAGACTACTGGGTTTATTGTGTAGAGGAATGACATTGTCATACCTTAGGAAAATCATTTTGCTACCTATGCTGAGAATGGACTAGAGAAAGGAGATAATTGAGACAGGGACACCAATTAGTAAATTATTACAATAGTCCAGATGAGAGGCAAAGGGGGATTGATATGCCATGGTGGCCATATGAGTAGAAAGAAGGAAGCAGATACAAGGGATGTGAGGGATCTGTGGAAACAGAAATTTGGCAACTCATTGGTGATTTATATATGTGTGTGTGTGTGTGTGTGTGTATATATATATATATATATATATATATATATATATATATGTATATATATATATATGTGTGTGTGTGTATGTGTGTGTGTGTGTGTGTACATATGTTTATGTATATAGATAGAGACAGAGATAGAGAGGTAAAAAGATTCTAGGGTCATGCCAAGGCTAAGGATCTGAGTGAGGGAAGTTTGGAAGAGGGGTTTGTTTTAGTGTAAGAAAATTATGAGCTCTGTTTTGGACAGGGGAAATTTGACATGTCCGTGGGACATACTTTTTGATATGTTCAGAAGATAGTTGGTGATGTAGGACAGGATCTCAGGAGAGAGACAAGGGCTAAATATATAAATCTGAGATAAAGATATCTATGAAAATTAATCCTATCAGAGCTAATAAGGTCATCAAGTGAATCTAAAAAGTGAGGTTTTTAAGAAAACTCAGGGTAGGTACAGCTATATTCGGGTGGCATGATATGAATGAGCCAGAAAAACAGACTGAGGAGTTGGTCAGCAAGCATTTATTAAGTTATATATTACTATATGCTAGCCACTATTCTAGGCACTGGGGATGCAAAAAGGAAGGAAAATTCGCAGTCCCTGTCCCCAAGGAGCTCGTAGCATAACAGAAGAGACAACATGAAAACCAAACTTGTATGCCTACAAAATAGACACAATGTAAATAGGTGGTAATCTCACAGGGAATGGACTAGCAGCAGGGGAGACTAGGAAAGACCTGTTGATGAAGGTGGGATTTGAGCTGTCTCCAGTGAAGTTGGTGAAGCCAGGAGACTGAAATATGAAGGGAAAGAATTACAGCCTTAGGGGAAAGCTGGTGAAAAGGCATATACTCTAGAGATGGCATGCTGTGTGTAATTGTCACTGGATTACAGAATATATGGAGGGAAATAAGTATAAGAAAACTTGCACTTATGGAAAGGTGGTGAAGGTTGTGAAAGGTCAGGTTGTGAAAGGCTTTCAGAGTAAAGCAGAGCACTGGATATTTGACTTTGGAGATAATGAGGAACCACTTAAGTTTATTAGATAGAGAAGAAAGCCAAGAGAAAGCAGTAACATTGCAACCCAGAGAAAATAATGTATGGGAGAAGGCAGTTAACACTGTCGAATAATGTGGAAAGGCAAAAACAAGAGCATCTCTAACAGTTGAACTGCTCTCGTCTTGGGTTCCCCATCAGTAACCTTAGTGTCTCAAGGCCCCTCCTTGACCCCAGAATTTCTTGTTTACCATGTGCATGAAAACTGCTAAGCTGAATTCTGCCATTGAAGTCCTTTCCAACTCAAAGATTCTGTGATTATGATTCTGAACTCTCAAAACACTTTGCATTTCTCCTGTGTATTCATCTATCTCCATTTGGTATAATAGTTATTTGTCTGCTGAAATAATCTGTCCTATTTGTATGTAAACAGTTTGAAGGCAGGAGCTATGTCTTAATCACCAGAGTCTACTACAATGCTCGATACATAGCAGATGTTATAATGTTGTCAAAAATACTGGATTTAGATTAAGAGGACCTGGTTTTGAATATCAGATTTTTACCTTACTAGACAGATTACTTTGGGCAAATCATTTGATTTCCCTGACCTTCAGTTTAATATATGTTTGTTGAACTGATCTTTCCAAGGGCATTTTCAGCTCTAAGATTTTAGTGATTTGTCTGGAAGACCAAATGGTAGGGATTTCATTTTATCTAAGTTTTATATCTTCCTTCGGAGCCAAGCACATAGTACATTCTTCATTAGTTCTGGTTGCATGAAAACCTTGGCTGATCTTTTTCTCTTGAATTCTGGAGGGATGCTTGCACCTACCTTTTCCAGTCATTGAGAGGCTTCCAGTAGTGTCTCTTGTCTCTGAACTCTCTCCCCCACTCCCGGACTTCTTCCTCTCTTTGAACAATCCCAGGCAGTCATGTACTACTGTAGGTCAGGTGATAGGTGATTCAATTAGTATCAGCCAATGCATGGCTGCCAACAGTCTGGAGCTAGGCAAAGCTGTGGAGCATCTGTTATTCCTTCAAGAAAGCTGCAGGGCAGGAAACCATAGGGGGCATTCTATTTCTACCAAGTTTATTTCCACTGATGAAATTGTCTGCATGTGGGAAAAGTCCATTGATCTTTATTTGGAAAGTCTTGAGACTTTTCTTCGCTTGAAAGCACATAGCAGGGTTTCACTGTTTAATAGTTAGTGGAGTTATCCCTTTTTAAAGGAGCTGAGCAACGAGTGCGTTCCCATTTCTGCGTGGGAGTTTATGTGAACTTTACAGGAGACACATCTACAGCAATCTGCCTTTATCCATTTTCTCCTTGTACATCATCCCACCAGGTCCCTCCCTCCTCTACAGTAGCAGAAGGCAACTACAGAGTTGGATGAGAGCTTAATACTAATAGCTCACATTTATGTCATATTATGATTCATAAGGATTCATGATTCATCTGTCTTCCCAAGAGCCCTGAGAGCTAGCTAGTATGAACACCATTACTTAAAAGCCAGTGTGGTATAAAGGAAAGAGGGCTGCATATGAAGTCAGGAAGACCTGGGTTTGAATTCCACCTCAGATACTAGCAGAGAGCCCCTTTATCTCCCTGGGTTACCTCTTCCTACCCCTTTCAGCCTTCTTTTGTGTTTTGTCTTCCCCTGTTAGATTATAAACTACTTGAGGACAAGGATTACCTGTCTTTTTTGTATTTGTATCCCCAGTGCTTAGCACAGTGCCTAGCACATAGAAGGTACTTACTAAGTGTTTATTCACTGACTGATTGACTTGGGCCTCAGTTTCCAAATTAGTAAATGAAAGCTTTGGACTCAATAACTTCTAACTTCCCTTCTAGCTCTAAATCTATGTTCCCAGAACCTCTATTTTGCAGATAAGGAAACTAAGACAGAGAGGTAAAGTGTTGACCAGTGGGCATTTTCTATCACTTTATCCCCATATGAAATTGCCCCAGGTATCTGACTTCCTAATTACAGCTCTGCTTATCAAGAAGCAGATGGGGAAATAACTTGGAGGGTAATGGTGGTGTTTGAAATCACAGTATAAGTCTAACAAATTTTTTTCCATTCAACTTTATAAGCTCTTAGTTGGGCTGTGTGTGTATGTGTATACATATATATTTATATGTATGTGTATGTATATGTATATGTATATATATATATATGTATATCTTCATCTATATATGAAGATAGAGACAGAACTTTTTTAAATAGGTTTGATAAACTAATAGTCCAGGAAAATAATGAATATATAGTTTATCTAGACTTAGCAAAATATTTTATAAAGCATATCATGTTATTCTTGTGTAAAAGATGTAGAAATAATGAATGATGGTTGAATGATGGCTGAATGCTGGTAGGATTATATGGAATTAGAACCGACCAAGTGGCCAGACTTAAGGTGTAGTCATTGATGATTCCATTGTCAACTTGGAAGGAAGTCTCCAGTGGAGTACTCCAGGGATCTGTGATGGAGCACATACTGTTTAGCCTTTGTATTCGGATAAATTTGAATGAATCACTCAGCATGCATTTATTAAGTACTTGCTATGCAAGGCATGGTAGGATGGGATGGTGTCTTGATTAAGTTTGCTGATGACAAAAATAAGAAGGGAGAGCTAAGCATGCTGGATGAGAGTCAGGATACACAAAATCTTGATAGTATAAAACCTTGGGGCTGAAGTTAGTAAGATACATTTGTCTCTGTTGAATAGCTAAAGGAAATAAATTTCACAAGCACAAGCTGGAGGATGCATGTTTAGATGAGATTTTTTTTTCTGAAAAACATGAGGGACTTTCCATAGTTTGCAAGCTCAATATCAATCAACATTTTGATATGACAGCTAACAAAGCTATAACTATATAATGGGTTGTAGTAGGAGAGATATTGCTTCCAGGAACAAGGAGGTGAGATTCTCATTTTTCTTTGTTCTTGTCAGAGTATTGTGCAAAGTTCTGAAACAAATCAATGAATGGGAGAACATCAAATAGAAGGCAACTAGCAAAGTGAGGAGACTTGAGTCCATGCTACAGGAAAATAGGTTGAAAGAATTGAAACATTTAGACAACAGAAGACTCAGGGAAATAGGATAGTTGTTCTTCAAGTAATTGAAAGAATAGTAACATATGAGGGAGTATAAGCTTTTTCCATTTGGCTCCTTAAGTCAGAACTAAGAGTAGAAATTACAAACAGTCAAACTTAGTCTTGATTTAAAGAAAAACTTACTAATAATTAGAGCTATCCCAACGTGGGATGTTCTACCTTAGAAATTGTTGGTTTTTCCCTTTATTAGATGTCTTTTAGTTTTTTTAATGATTAAAATGTATTTTCTTACCATCACCACCTGTTGGAAAAAAGAAAAGACAATCCCTTGGACCAAATATGCATAGTTAAGAAAAAAATCCCCACATCAAGCATATTCATAATTTTATCTCATTATGTATCTTGAGTCCATTACTTCTCTGTTATCAGAGATTACATCCTCATTTATCATTGATCCTTTGGAATTTTAATTGATCATTGAATTGATCAGGGTTTTTACATCTTCCAAAGTTGTTTGTCTTTAAAATGGAGTTGACATTATATACATTGTTCTCTTGATTCTGCTAATTTATTTCATTCTATTTCAGTTCATAAAAGTCTTCCGGTGTTTCTCTAAAACTTGCCTTCATCATATTTTGCAAAACAATAGTATTCCATTGGATTTATATATTATAATTTATTCAGATATTTACCAATTGATGCATACCCCTTTAATTTCCCACTACAAAAAGAGGTGTTGTAAATATATTTATACTTGTGTGAACTTTAAATAAATAGAGCCATTCTGGAAAACAGTTTGGCATTATACATCATCAGTTACTAGACTTTGCATACTCTCATTGGACATCTTCAAGAAATGGTAGAATGATCACTTGTTGGATGTATTGTACTAGGATACCATTTTAGATATGATCTACTCTAGATGACTACTGAAGTCCTGTCTAACTTCGACAATCTTTGATTCTGTGATTCATTTGTAAAACAAAAATCTTTGAATAGATATAAACATTTTTATTGCAGTCTTGCTTGTACTTGTTCAAGGACACACAGATATAATAGTAACAAGAACATTTATAAATGTTCTTTCATTTCACCTATTACGTGAAAGACATAGCACCTAGCACTGGATATATATACATATATAGATAGATAGATAGATATAGATACAGATATAGATATAGATATGTGTGTATACATGTATATACATATATATATATATATGTATATATATATATATATATATATATATATATATATATATATATATATGAAAACTCAAAAAAACAAAATACTCCCTGCCCTCCAATGCAGGGAGTGTGATAAAACTTGTACAAAGATAAGAGATAAGATAGCAAGAGATAAGATAGCAGGGAGTGTGATAAAACTTGTACAAAGATAAGAGATAAGATAGCAAGGCAGATCTAATAATCACTATGGGATGTGAAACTTGTTTTCAGAATTCTGACTCTGAATCCATTTTTTCCTATTCCACCATGCTGTTTATCAACCCCTACTCCTCAATCTCTCATTTTAGAGATAAGGAATTTGAGATATATACAGAAGAAATGGCTTCTGAAGATTATATGCAAAGCTAACGGTAAAAGAGAAATTCTCACCCACGTCTCCTGACTCCAGATTCATTCTCTTTGCGCCAGACCATCCTCGTATCTCTGGTCACTTGTTGATAATTTCCACTAGGAGTTAATATTTATTCTACTGTCCCTCCCCAATATTTTCTGATAACCCACCATCATTTTTCTGTCTACTCTCTGGCCATTTTAACTGCTGTCATTAGCTGCAATTTTGTAAAGCTCTAAACATTCTGTGATTGTGATCTTAATTCCTATTTAAATGAATTTTTAGTACTCACCTCTAGTTGAGACTGTGCCTAAACCAATGTCTGACTTGGAATTTTGTCTGAGTCTACTCAGACCTATGCCATTTCTAGAAACAAAATTTCTAGTATATCAATTTGAGTTACTTTCTTAGTCAAATCAATATGTTTTATTTGTGTTCAGGGCATAAACTCTGTGGCTTTGAATGACTGAATCAGCATTCAAAAACATTTTGGCAAGCTAGAATAACAGAGCAAATCTAATAATATTAAATTTGATTAGAGACAAATATGAAATCTTGCACTTGTATCAAACGAATAGATTTCACAAGCACAGAGTCAGGCAAAAGGAAAGGAAAGGAAAGAAGGAAGGAAGGAGGGAAGGAAGAAGGGAAAGAGGGAAGGAAGGAAAGAAGGAAGGAAGGAAGGAAGGAAGGCAGGAAGGAAGGAAGGAAGGAAAGAAGGAACCTGGAGCTTCTATGATGGCACAAGTTAAATGTGAATCAACACTGCGATATAACCATCAAAAAAGTTAATGTGATCTAGGTCTGAATTCAGAGAGGCACAGTGTATGGAATGGAGGTAATAATCTCTATTTACTTGCTTGACAGACCCTTTGGTAAGACCTCTCTGGTATTGTGTTCAATTCTGGGCGGCACATTATTAGGAGAGATACTAACAAGCTAGTCCATGTTCCGAGGGTGACCAAGATCAAAAAGACAGCAGAGCATAGTGGGTAGATCACCGTATTTTAAATCAATTAGATCTGGGTTTGAATCCAGAATCAAGCATTTAGTATCTGTATGAATGTGGGCAAGACAGTTAACCTTTCTGGGTCTCAGAATCCTCCTTGTAAAATGAGGGGATTGAGTTTGATGAATTATAGGGGCCTTCCAGCTCTAAATCTATGACTCTATGACTATGACTGAAGAGAGGGATAAGAGGTGATTAGAGAACATCTCCTAAGATGATCTGTTGAAGTAATGTATGATATTTAACCAGGAGAAGAGAAAGCTACTAGGTAGATGGGAAACCTGGGTTAAGCTTATTATAATAGCTTGGCCCTTTTTAATTGTTGGACATTTCAGAGTTAAAACTGGATATTGGGAAAAGTACGATGGAGATCTTTTGAGGCAGCAGATTGCTTTTTGATGGAGGCCTTCAAATGGAGACCAGATGAACACTTATTGAGAATGTTGTAAATAGGATTCATGTTCAAGTATGGGTTGAAATAGATTGCCCTCTGATATCTTTTCTAACTTTGAGAGTCTCTGATTCTGTGATTCTATAGAACATATACATATATAAATATATATATATATATATATATATATATAGTGAGTGATAATGTAACTTCTTTCAACAAACCTCAAGTGATAAGGATCCATTAACTCCTGAAACATCTTATGACACTTCGGGAGAGTTCTGATTGTCAGATTTCTCTCCTCCCCTTCCACCCATTACATCATCAGTATACATTTCCCCTGTCCTTTCCACCCATTGTTCCTAGTTCTATACTTTGGGACCAAGCTGAAGAAAGGTATTCTCACTTTCATATTATTGTTCTTCAAATACGTGAAGAGAGAAATCATGAATCCTCCCTACCCCCGTCCTCTCTTCTCGAGACTAAAAATCCACAGTTCCTTTAAAACCAATGGAAAGACATCATTGTTTCTTTCCTTCAGAGTTATATTCGAGTTGAAGACATGCGTGTGGGCACACCTACTCATACTCATGAGACAATGGTCAGGTCACGATCTGTGTTAATGTTGTTTTTCTTTTTATCAGCTCACCCTTTTGCCAAGCAATTTCCTCCTGCTATTTATTTTCCCCTCCACTAAAATTTGCTATGGCAAGGCCAATCAATACTTTCTGTAAATGTTTGAACCCCACATCCAGAAAATCAAGCCCATAGATACAAATGTTAAAATCTATTAACATAGACTTCAGAAAGAAAACAAAAAAATACATCCCCCAGCATATTGTGATCCAAAGAAAAAGCAATTACTAGAAATGAATGTTGGTTCAGGACCACTTCCTTCATTGCAAAATAAAATGGGCCATGGCCAGCTCCCCCAGTGCATGATGAGCAAACCCAAGTAGTGAATGACATTAAAATGCTGTCATCTGTCACTTTCTTGATTGATGAGTGATGACATTTGAATGGAAAGGCCATGGCTGATGGGGCACATTAAATGTTCACCTGACCAAGCAGAACATCCTACTAAAAATGTGGGGTTGTTTGTATTGGATGTGGCAAACCAGAGATGAAGAGTATATTGCTCTCTCCTGGAGAGGTGCCTACATGTGAAATTGACAGTCAAGTGTTTATTCAAACCTTATTTTCTCTCTCTCACCTGTTGACGTAATGTGTTAGGTCAGTTAGTTTGTTTAGCTTCCATTAAGTACAAATTTCCCATCTTCATGAAACAAGTAAAATGGAATCATTTGGAAAGAAAAAAAAAATAAAGGTTTCTACCAGGAAAGCTGAATTATTTGTAAGGATACCAATCACTATGATGCCATTCTCACCATCCGACTGGAAAACTCATGCTATGTGTCTTCTCTGTCCTACTAGTGCCATACTAAGTTCCTTGAAATCGGGGGACATGTTTATTGAGTTTTTGTTTCCTTGTAGTGCCTAATAGGCATGGGTGGCATAGTGGATAGAGCACCAGGCGTGGAGCTAGGAAAACTGAGTTAAACACTGGCCTCAGATACTTAGTAGCTATGTCACCATGGGTAATTTATTTAACCTTGGTTTCTTCAACTGTAAAATGGAGGATGATAATAGTACCTAGTTTGCAGGATGTTGTGAAGGTCAGATGAGATAATATTTTTAAAGCACTGAGCACAGCGCCTAGAACAGAAAAGACATTTAATAAATGCGTATTCCCTCTCTTCTCTTCATAATATAAGCTATTACTCATTGCAGATCATTAGTAAATGTAGGGTAAATAAATGAGCACCGGCCCTGGACTCAGGAGGACCTGAGTTCAAATCCAGCCTCAGACACTGGACACACTTACAAGCTGTGTGACCTTGGGCAAGTCAAAACCCTAATTGCCTTGCCTTCCCCCCTCCAAAAAAAGAGAAATGAAATGATTAATGAACAGATAAATGATAGATGGGTGAACAGTATTTATTCATCATTGAGAGGAGGTATAATCACTGTCTTTATTTATATATGAAAGGATTAGAACTATCTAATGTAGGGTCAGACGGCAGGGTGACTGTCAAGAAGAGGCTAAGTTTTTCCTAATATAATGAAAGGGAATGGAGATAGGGAGAACTTTCTCAAAATGTGTGCTTCCCCACAGTGAGACGGGCTATTTTAATTGGTGGGGTAGTGAGTTCCCTATAACTGGAGATTTTCAAGTGAAAGTTTGATACCCATTTATTATGTATATGACTGTCCTACATTACGAATGTTAATAAAAAGGCATCTATTAAGGGCTTACTATGTGCAAAGCACTGCGTCAAGTGCAGGATAGAAGTAGAAAAAGGAACACAACTCACATTCTAATAGGGGAAGACAACACATATAAGAGGTTTCAAATGCAAGACAGATCAGAATGTCCAGAGAACTTTTATGTGTAGAGGCAAAGCAGAGAGCAATCTCCTTTAATATCATTTCCACTGATAAAACAATATTGATTTCTAATATTGAACTATTTGACGGTCCCAAAGACTTGGGTGATGAGAACTTACTTTTGTGGGTTTTCAGTAGCTGTGGCTCCTGAGGAAGCTGGGCCTGAAGAACCTTCAGAACCTTCAGTCAGTCACTAGGTAACCTCTCCATAACAGCTGCTACCCCTCTTTAATGACTGTGGAGGATGGGCTGGGAGCAGATCTGGTGGTCTGGAAGACATAGAGACAAAGGTGTGACTGACCTGGCACATGCCACCTTCTGTCTCTTTTTTAGAATGCTTCGTTGTTTCAGCCAGGCAAGCTTTCCATCCCTGTTGATGACAGCTTGTTGGCAGTTGGTACTTGTGGCAGCAAAGACGAGGGTGGGGCCCTTCTACACGGTATTTGTTCCCCTGTGTGGGGGCAGAGCGGAGCGAAAGAAAAATTGGATTAAATGATTTCTGAGATCCCTTTGAAATGGGATTCTGTTTCCATGAATAATATGAACTAAATATTTTAAATATTAATTATTGATTTTTTTATCTCACCCAAATTCATCTTATCTTCTTCCCCCCCTCTTTCCTGGAGAGCTATCTCTTTTAACGGAATTTAATAACTGACATTTATTTATCACTTCAACGTTTATAGACCCTTTGCATTTATTATCTTGTTTTATCTTCATTTGAATAAATTTTGTCTTGATCATTGACAGGCCAAGACCAGTTCAAGGATTTTAGCCCAGCAAGATTAACTCGCCACTATTGTTCAGATAGTATGGAGGGGGAAAACTACTACAAGTGGGAATAAAGATTAGTTATTAGTTATTAGTCTATTAGTTAGACAGTGAGAACCATTGGCCATGGAGACAAGGAGGAAGGCACAATACTCTCTATATAGCAGTCACTTAAATATTTTTGAATGAATAAATGTTGACCCAAAGAGTTGTGAGAATCAAATAAGGGAATGTAGTAGATGGCTATGCCTGGTTTAATAGCAGTAAGGATTCATTGAGTGGGACCCTGGGTCTAGGATCATTTCTTCCCTTTATTGAAGCTAGATCTTTCTCTGCAGAACTGTCAAGAAAAGAGAGCACACTCTCAGTTAACAAAAGTTCCAAAACATCAGCTCCCTGTTAACCAAGAAGCTGCAGTCTGTCTTGTATTTAGTTCATTAAGAAAAATTTGCTGACCTTTGCATGAGAAATCTAATTCTTCCTGAAGGTCAAGGGTCAGATATTTTAGAAAAAAAAAGAAAGAAAAAAGAAAGAAAACCTGGCATTTGCAATCACCATGTGTTAGGTTCAATAAGATTAAAGATCACCTGGAAAGGCCCCCCACATTGCAGCACACAGATTTTGACATGATTTAGCGAGACTATTCTGGGTAATATTTTTCTCTTTTCATTAATCCACGATTAATGGAAGAATCAGGCTCAAGATTTCTGAATAAAGAAAAGCTAATTCTTTCTGTGTTTCTTCCAAAGTAGCAGGTGAGCTGACTGTTACCTACTGACATCCTACCTAGCTCTCAAGGTCTATTTCAAACACCACCACATCAAAGACTTCTCCAGTTCATACAGTCAGTAAATCATCTTTTCCTCGTCTGATCTTCTTGCTTGTTCTAATTTCCATTGACACTATATTTATTTGAACACATGAATGGACTCCACTACTAGATTGTGAAATAATAGAAAGAGTACTGGATTTTGAGTGAGAGAACCTGGCTTCAAATCCTCTCTGGGCTATTTACTCCTTACTGAGTTTAGGCAAGTCATAATCTCTCTCAGACTCAGTTTCTCCTTATTTTTTTTCTTTAGGGAAACATGCTTTATTTGCATGTTTTTATACATGGTTCATAGGATTCAAACCTCTCCTCATGGAGTTCTTCTTTCCACAATGACGCCGTTTCTCTCCAGAACCTGGCAAATCATTGAAGCTGAGGGAGGCTCCGGACCCTAACTGCTTTCAGACATCATGAGGATTGCAGGAATTTGAGGTGGGCACTTGGGGCAGTGGGTGGGGTCAGGTGGTAGAGAGTGTGTGTTTGTGCATGTGTGTGTGTGTGTGTGTGTGTGTGTGTGTGTGTGTGTGTAGGAAGTACCCAGGCCAGAATTTCTTTCCTGTATTCTACAAGGGATTAGGATCCAAGAGACCAGTCTTTTTACAGTCTGGTCTGGCAGCGGGGCATGTCAGGTGAACAATTATAAAATAACAGCGTCGATTAAAATCTCTATTCTTCTGAGCCAAGAACAGTGGCCCAAAGAGGTCAGCCTAGGCTGGGCTCAATTATGCCAATAGTTGCTTCAATTTGTCGCTTTGATGGGGGAATGAGGAACAAACAGTCCAAAAAAAAAGTAGTATTAGCTACTTTGAAGCTGACTCATGGAGATGTCAGAGGAGGGTTCTGGGTCTACGTGGGTAGCAGCCATTGTCCTTCATGGGCATATGCCAACTCCATTGATTTGGGACTTCTTTGGGAAGCCTATAACTGGGCCTGTCTTCTAGCCTAGAGGTTGTAGCCTCCTCCATTGGCTTATCTCTTTACAGAGTTGGGTTGCATTCTACAAATGATAAACCTATCTGTCCCTAAAGGTCCAAAAATATATCCAATACATTCTGCCTGCTTCCTTGCCTGGCAGGATTATAACAATAAGACTGAGGCTATGGATGCCCTATCCTTTAAACTTATAGGGCCTCCATTTCCTCTTATACAAAACGGAACTAGGCAACCACTAAAGGCCTTTCATCTTTCATCAAAGTTGTCTTTGCCTGGTTATCTGACCCAGTACAGACCCTAGAAGAGTATTTTATACATAGCAGTTGAATGAATGAATGTAGTAAAATATATATACATATATATATATATATATATATATATATATATATATATATATATATATATATATATACCCAGTGATCGTGGTATTTGTCAATCAGGGGTTTCTTTCTTAATTCCTCTTTCTTGTGCCAAATATTAAAGGTAAAAATCATACAGCCTACAGAGTTAAATTGTGGACAGCAGCAGCTTAGAACTGCATGCTTCAGAATTATGTCACATGAGGTTGGAGGAAGTGAAGATGTTTAGCTAGAAGAAGATAAGATTTAGGTGGGGCATAATAATTCTCTTTAAGTATTTGGAAGGTTATCAGGTAGAAATACCATTAAACATGTCTGCTTGGTCCCAGAGGGCAGGATCAGGAACAATTATTGATAGTTGAAAAGATACATTATTTTACTTGATAAAAGGAAAAACTGACTAAAAATTAGAGCTACCCTAATAAGCGGTTGCTTCAGGGTGTAGTAGGGCTCCTGTCAATGGAATTCTTCAAGCAAAGTATGTTGGCCATTGGTCAGAAATTCCATAGAGGAGATATAGGGCTGATATTACCTCAAAGGGCTACAGGATTTACAATTGGAGATTCAATGATTCTGAGTCCCTGTTGGTATTGTACAAAGTGTGTGGCTAGGGAAAGAAGAGGATGAATCTTTGCTCTATCTCTGTAGAAAGGTCACTAAAAGAGGTAGTGTATGAGAAGAAAATGAGAAAGATGGGTATTAAATGATTGGCTCCACTAGTCCTAGTCTATTAGGGTTTCTTCATCTTCTTGTGAAGCTTTATGATGAGGTCATGGCTATAAGCTAAACATCTGCCCGCATGGCCCATTGATTTCCTTTTATTCAGCAATTCTTTTCCCAACAGAATAGCCTGCAGATGATGTTAGGTAGCAATAACTTATCACACAGTGCAGACTAGGCTAAGAATAGAGGATTCACAAGAAATGGAAAACTGTCACTACTTAAAAATGGAGTCCATTGGATATAGTAGTCAGAAGAATCCGGATATTATAGGAAAAAATGCATCATTATGTGAAAAGGAAAGACATCCTAGCATAGTGTAATAGAACTCTAGAATTAGAATCAGGAGACCTGGGTTTGACACTTTACCTCACTTTTTTTTCTTTCTCTGTCAACCAGAGAGGCCCCAGGCTTCATCAGCTACTAGATGAGAAATGAGAAGGCCTGATGTCTCATCTGTAAAATAAGGATGTCTTCACTAACTATCTCACAGAGATGTGTGAGGCCAGCACTATATAAGTAAAGCCCAAATTTAAATGTGAGCTGTTGTTAATATGAACAAACCAATCACCAAGCTTTCCCATTTCTTTCTTCAATATCCCTTGAATTTTGTTCCATTTTCATTTTTACTTTGATTACTACAGCCATCTGGAACAAATTTAGAGAGGCAGATTATGCTTCTAGTAGGAGAAAGCAAACACATTTCTTAAGAGTTATCTGAAAATGGAATGAGTGGCCTTGGGAGGCATTCATTCATCCATCCATCCAACCATCCATCCATCCATCCATCCATTCATTTATTCATTCATTCTTACTATCTTCCAGCTTACTATCTACCATAACAACTGTGGTAGGTGCTAGGCATAAAGACAAAAACAAAGCAGTCTGGAAGTTGGGGTCAGGAGGAGAGAATGGGTGAGGGAGTAGAACACAACAAAATATACAAAGAAAAAAATTACAACATTTGCACAAAGTAATACGAGGGAACACTAGCGAATGGGTGGATCAAGATAGGACTCCTGTAGAAAAGAGCAGTTGAGATGAGTCTTAAAAGAAGGCAGAGCATCTGCAAGACATAAGGGAGAGGGTGTATATTCCAGTGATGGACACCAATCTCTGTAATGAAAGGGGAGCAGAAGATGGATGACAGCACATGAGGAACAGCAAGCAGACCTGTTGAAAAGGTACACAGAAATGTTTGAAAGCTAGCAATGCACTACAGGCCTGAAAAGGTCTATTTGAGCCAGATAGTGGAGGTCTTTTAAACCCAAACAGAGATCTTCTTAAGTAGAACATTTTGAAGTCGTGTGGAAGATGAGTCAGAGAAGGGAGAATCTGATAGCAGGAGAGTAATAGGGATGCTGTTGAAAGACTCCAGACCCACATGATTTCCTGAAGTTCAGGCCCACATAGGATCCTGACCTAGAGTAAAGGCCACAAGGTTTGAGAGAAAGGAAGAATGTGAATAGCATAACAGAATCAGAATCCACAACAATTCACAGATGATTGGGTAGCTAACATTTATAAAGTGGTTTAATGTTTGTAAGGCTTTACATATATTATTCCATATAACAATAACATCTACTACCACCACTACTACTTCTACTACTACCATTTATATAGCGCTTACTATGTGCCAGGTACTGTGCTAAATGCTTTACTGAAATTATTATCGGATCCTCACAACTGCATTGGAAGTAGTTACTACCTTTAAACCTGTTTTGCTGATGAAGGAAAGACTGAAAAAAAATTAAGTAAAGCCTGTAAAAGATTTAAGCAAACTGCCCATGATCACTTAGCTAGTGTCTAGATTTAGGGTTTTGTGGAAGAAAGAAAGACAGACAGACAGAAAGAAAGAAAGAAAAAATAAATCTAGCCAGTAGACCCCAAGTTAAGTGGGCAGCATTTAGGCATCACAATTTAACTTCTTTTGGAGAGGAGAGGAACATGGAGAGGACAAGCTGAGTTACCCAAATAACTGGGTCCCCATTCAGGCAGCTTGGTCTACTCACAGGTTGTGTTTCTCCTTCATTTTTGAAGAGGACCATGACATCAGGGAAATGATGACTTGACTTTAATTTGAGTGAAGGAGGGCTGTGCTAGGTAGCCAGCCTCACTGTCTCCACCAGAGCTCTGAAGCTGGTAGATTGGATCACAATAGGTCTCTGCCCAAGCTCCACTTAATGACTGTATTTTGGACCCTCTTGGCTTTGAGTGAATGTCAATGGTAACTGTTTCTCTTTGGAAGACCAACCCTGAGGGTCTTCCCCTCCTACCTTGATTTTTTTTCCTAATCAAAGGGGCCATCCCTTGACTCACTTCTTAAAGAGGCCTATTCACTGAATGGGCATCACCTCACTCTAAGTGAGTACATGAAAAGGCCTTAACCTAAAAGGGTCAGGATCTCCCAATGCATCCTGGGTCATCTCCAGTCATCCCGGTGAATGAATATCAGGCCACTAGACCCAGATGGCTCTAGAGGAGAAAATGAGGCTGGTGACCTCGCACAGACTTCCGTCACTCAAATCAAAGTTAACTGCAAGTCATGTCATCATTTCCCTGATGAATTGATCATCTTCAAAATTGAAGGACAAACACACACAAAAGCTAGTGTCTAAGATGGGACAAGAACCCAAGTCTTCCTGACTCCATGTGTTTTATCCACTATATAATGTTGCCTCTTTGAATAGGAGGAGTAATTGTTAGTGGATATTTACAAATTAAGAATTGAGAGTGCAAACCTACATGGATGGAAACACAGATATAGGAAAGCTAGGAATAAGGTACCAGGGCAGAGTACAGAGGGAACAACACCTTCTCATTACTGGAAAAAACTATCTCTCTCTCCCAGTCTCCCTCTCTCTCTCTCTCTCTCTGTCTGTCTCTCTCTCTGTCTCTCTCTCTCTCTCTTTCTCTCTCTCTCTCTCAAAAATACATGAAGAAGATTTTATTCTCTCTGATATTAAACACTAATGTGCACAGAGTTGACGTAATCTTTTTGCTTTACAAAAAAGATGGATGGAATCATTTACAAATCCTTCAGTAGTTTTTTTTTTCTTTAAGGCATCAATGAAATCAGCAATCATATGTGTGTCTGCTCATCATCTCTGAATGCTATATGAGCTAGTATTACCTAAGAATTAGAACTTGCCTAGGTGTTAAAATTTACCTCATTCTTTAAAAAATACACAGTAGTGATGGCTTAGACTACTGTGGTTTTTATAATTTAAGACAATTTGAGAAAAATGAATGCTTCTTTCCTCATTAGGAAATAAGAATACTTTCTCATCATCATCCAATATCAAAAATATTTCACAGTCTGATTTACCTTTTTCTAACAGTAAAATTAATCCCTCCTACACCTAGATGATTTTTTTTTGGTATTCAGTAGTTCCAAAAGCAAACTCTGTCTAAATTCAGACTGATTCTATAGCAGTGGAGTATCCACAACTAAGTGCTAATACAAAATATGTCAGCATACTGATTAAAGTCCATATATTAACAAAAAGAGATTGATATAAATTTTTTGCCAACATCATTCTTAGAAATTTTGCCGCAGTCCTGCTTTGCGAGAGACCTCATTGGTTCCTTCAGTATTTATCATATTCACCATGAATATGAAAACATCAATAGAAATCTTCAATGTGTTTCCAATTTGGGCTTTTTGCTTCCTAAAATGTAAAAGATCTTTCCGTTCAATTTCAACCATTTTTTTCTACACAATTTAATTTCATTTGCATAACGAATTTTATCATCTTTCTCAAGTTGCATATATACCTGCTTCCAAGTTAATGGCAGATTTTTTCACTCTTCATTTAAGAGCTTCATAATTTCCTGTGATGAAATCCCTTTTGCTTCCTTAAAGTGTTCAGAAATAAAAATATTATAACCTAAGCAAGGTTTTTTTGGCTTTCCAAAGATGGTTAACTCTCCTTTTTTCTTTATTATTTCCTTTCTAGGCTTTTTTCCACACTTCTCTTCTGTCATTTTTTTTTTGTTCTGATTAGGATTCAGCTAAGAGGCTTTTTCTTTGTATGCTTCAAAACATGTCTTGGGGGTGGAGCCAAGGTGGTGGAGTAAAAGCAGGGACTCACTTTAGCTCTCCCCCAAACCTCTCCAGATACCTGTAAAAAATGACTCTAAACAAATTCTAGAGTAGTAGAACCCACAAAATGACAGAGTGAAATAAATTTCCAGCCCAAGACAACCTGGAAGGTTGACAGGAAAAGGTCTGTTACACCAGACTGATACAGGAGCACAGTCCAACCCAAAACACACCAGCATAGATGGGGCCCCAGCAAACCTGAAACAAATCTTGGGAGTGATTGAATCAGCAGTGGTGGTGGT